>NC_073703.1:5227247-5539866 GCF_023634085.1 Falco cherrug
GGTGACTCCACCCCTTCCCCAGGCAGCCTGTTCCAGCGCTTGACGACCCTTCCAGCAAAGAAATTTTTTCTAGTATCCAATCTAAACTTCCTCTGGTGCAACTTGAGGCTGTTTCCTCTAATCCTAAACCCCCTCTTCAACCACAAACTTCCCTCCTATTTAGTGTCAACCGATCAGGAGGACATCTGGACAAATTCTGCGTAAGAGGACAGTGAAGCAAAGCAGCACACAGTTTAACTCCAGAGATACGAACATACAGCATGTCCGTTTTATAAGTGCAGAGCAGGAGCAGATGCAGAGCACAGCCCAAGAGCCAGGTGCCTCGTCCCAGCCACTGCAGAGCTCCCCGAAGGTGTCACAGTTGTGATGAGCCTGAGGACCACCAAGGACTTTGCTGCTGTTTACAGAAATCCCCTTTCTTACCTGAGAAACCACAGGACAAAGAGTGCACGAGGGCTCCGAAGCTTGCTGCTTGCACACAGCCCCCCCTCTGTCCCCCCCCCCCCCCCCCCCGGTTTACAGCCCGACATTGAGCACTGCCCAGTGAAATCCCCACGTGCTCAGTGCAGCACCGCAGCGCAGAGCTGTGCGAGGGGAAACCACAGGCAGCATCAAGATTTCAGGTGGTACAGAGGCACCTCCAGAAGGCAAGTCAACAGGCTCAGTGCTGCTTTCCGTTAAATAAGTGTAATTAAAAAGGTACATGTTTGGCAACTGCTCCTGCTCCCTAAGCCCAGGGAGCATCCAGGACAGCTGCTGCCTCAGCAGAACTCCCAGCAGAGGTAGGCTTTGGTCACTGGTTTCAGGCTTTTTTCCTGTTTAAGCTAGAAGGGTCCAATAAGCAAATAAGCTTTTGGCTAGATCTTGGCTTACGGGACAGCCTGAGGCTTTGAATCCCCCAGACTTGGCTCCAAGACTGCTCAGGAGTGCTTCGGACGCGTCCCTGGCTCACACCTTCCAGCTGCACTGCCTCAATATTTCCCCTTATAACCCATATCTGGAGTCTCCTTGGCAGCACTGGGGCTGAAATAAACTTCATGCTTTTTTTTCCCCTTGGCTGCAATCACAGCCACTGCCATCACCCGTTACCGAGATCCCTGACAGCCCGGCTGATGGACCTGTGCCGCCGAGGATCAGCTCCTCCGGCTCGCGTGGAGCCGCATGCCGAGGGAGCCGCAGGGGACGGAGCACTTTTCACTGCTCACCTGCCATGTAGAGAGGCTGTCGAGGTAGCGAAAAATGAGAATTTGCATGTTGGCTGGGGCCTTCCCGCTGTTACTTGGTTTGGCTTTCAAGGTCGACAGCTTCTTGTGTTTCCACGAGGTTGGCACGGCTTGTGCTGCGACCTGACCTACAGCTCCGCGGGAACAAAGTGGGATTCACTCCCCATCACCCAGGAAAAACCAACAGCGCCTTTTCCTGATGTGTTATACTCTCTTTGCAAGGCATCATGAAACGTCAGCTTGTCCACAACTGAAAATTCAAATACAAGGCATCAAAACATCCAAATTCAGCTACATGAAACTCCTTCAAAGGCCTTCGATTTGCAGAAGGGGTATGTTCCAGCTGAGACCTGAAGGCTGCTGAGCGTAGCAGGATGAAAATGCAGGATTCCCCCCCCCTCAGCGTGAAGCGCAGGCTGCTGTACAAGGCTGGCTCAAGGGTCTGCAGAAAGGTTTGCTGCATGAAGGAAGGGGCTTTTGCCCTGCCAGTGTTATCCCCAGATGCACAAACCCAGGAAGATTAGAGTGAAAAAACGACAAGAAAATATTTTAAACAATATTTTTTTGCAGGCAAGCTTTAACACAGTTTGTAAACCCCAGGCTGTGTATTGGGGAAGACACTGTTTTCCAGTGCTGGGGTGTAACCAGGGGACTGAGTGGGGAGAAAGCATCTCAGAGCAGCAGGCTGCATCCCATCTCCTTCCCACCCACGTACCTGTGATTTAACGAGCTTGCGGCACAATTGCTCCATTTCCTTCAATATTGTTCAGCTCAAAGTCAATGTGTTGTTCCCTTTATTGTGCTATCTCTTTGCGGTTCCTGCATTCATATTAATCATGGCATAGAAACCTAGACACAACTTCAGACACATTTTTCCATGATCGGTGGCACTGATGGAGCGTGGCTTCCTATGCCTTCCTGCTGCCCCCAGGGACTGCTCGGTGCAGGGTGGGAGTTCCTTCTGTGGGGCTCGGAGATGGCCCCAACAGCTACTTTCACTCTGCATCGAGAACCCTCACGGGCCTCCAGACCCAGCCTCTCCAGCAAATTCATTTTACATCAGCCATAGGTTCAGAAGTCACTGGAGAAGGCTCTACAGACAGGTGTGGTCACAAATTGTCCATTTCCTTGGGATAAAGGGCTCAAAGGGAAAACCCCAATATTTTTTTCCACCTGCTCGTGAGCTGCGTTGTGCTGTGGGATGGCAGGGTTTACAGTGGATGTACTGATGCCCAAGGTGGCTGTGGGTTCTCTTCCATGTCCTTGGGGAAAAGCAACAGCAAGGAGTGAATGTGGACCTCAGCTGAGTGGCCACAGTGGTTGGTGCTGGATTATGTTCAGTGCCAAAACCCAAGGGACAGGTGCTCCTAAGCCATGTGTATATATTGGAAAAAGCAATTGCTAGAGTATGCGTGTAGCTGAACCTTCATCCTTTGAACCAAACATTACTACTGCATGTCAGCAGCAGCTCGGAGCAGCGGGCCAGAGCAGAAGGCTTTCCTAACACCCACAGAGGTACCTGGGGTGAGCACACCATCATGTCCCACACAGGAGAGCCCACTGATGCACAGTTAGGACAGGACTGTTTCCTGACAGATAAAAAAATAATAACCTGTATCCACCCATGCTATTGCTAATTAGCACTTGCAGGGCCGACTGCGGGGGGTCATACCAGCTTAATCAGTTGGGACTGTGATTAGAGCATGACTCCTTGGCTGGGAATCTTTCTTTCCAATAACTTTAACTTAACTTTCATACCATGTTCCTCACTTGTCCTCTTTTAAAAGCAGTAAAAGGTGGTGGGGGAGTTTCCAACACACTGGAGGTGATGCTGATTCATATGAGCACCAGGAGAAAACGCATTTCTTCAGCCAAGCACCCAAAGGTGCTGCTGGCAGCACAGCCCGAGCCTTCCCCCGCACCACACCGCGGCTGCACCTCCCCGAGCCTCAGCTGTTTCACAACGTGCTGCCAACAAGGCAGACAGTACCTTCCATCGCGTGAGATGGACTGGTGAAAAGAGACAGCGTAGGGCTGGCGCTGAGCCTGGCTGATGAGAATAACCCGAGTATTTAACGAAAAGCTGGAATATTTAGGCAGTGAAGCCCTTTCTGTGTTCAAGGGCTATTTAAACAGGCTTGGAACCAACAAAATGTTGGGTCTGTGCCAGCTCCTGCTCGGGTGCAAAAACTCTCGGCATTTTGCCCAAAATTTGCACGGTAGCAAGGGAGGACTTCTGGCGATGGAAAATGCTGGGGAGGTCCCTGTGGGCACCAGGGCTGGAGCCCCACTGAACTCAGTTTGTGTAAGCAAGCAGAGTAAACCCTGGAAAAGAGTGACCAAAAGATACGTTACGCTTTAAAACCAAAAGCATAAAAAATTTAACCTGTAGTAGCTTGATAACGATTCAGTGTTTGTTGATTCTCCATGCTTGCCTTATGGGAGAAGTCCCACGGAGTGCGGCTGAAAACGATAGCAAGTGAAGAAACATTACACAGAGGATTTAACAAAGAACTGTAAGTTACGGACCACCAAACACTCTATTGATGGGATCCTGGACTCAATGTCACCAGTCGAGGTTCCCCAACAGCACCAGCAGGGCCAGGAGCTCAGCACCTGCCATGAGTAATGCCTTTTTGCCAGAAAACAAGTACATTGCTCACCTGCCATGGAGCCTGGCCGTGTGATGGTGCCACCACCAGCCGGTCTGGTAGGAGATTGCTGGCATCAGGCACCAGCTCATGTTTCATTACACCTAAGGCCCTATTTTTGAGCAGTTCAGCCCCACGAGCATTCTTTTAAATTGCAAACCTTGCCTTTGCTTTTAAATTGCAGCGAGCTGGCATGCCTGGGAAAGAAAGGGCATGGGCTGTTCCTGTCAGGCAGCCAAGGGGTTAAAAGTAGGAGAAAGTCTTTGAAGAAAAACTGCTGATGGGCTTGAAGGAATCCTTTGAGGACAAAGGACAGAAACCAGTTCCTATAAAAATGTTTTTCAATATATTTCACAGACTGGACCCGTTTATATGAGTACCAAACCTGCCGTTCGGGATAAAAGCCACTGTCTAGCTGGTCCAGCATCCTGTCTCCGAGAGCAGCCAGCGCCGGATGCTTCGGAGGAAGGTATAAAAACAATGGAGTAGTCAGACACAGGAGAATCCAACCTCTTTCATCCAGACCTCTAAGAAAGATTAGTTTATATCCAGCAACCCATGATTAAATGTACTTTAACAGTTTGCCTGATTTTCTTTACTGACAGATCTCTCTATTCCTGGCATGGCATTTTCCATTTCTATTTCAGAGTAGTGAATCGGGGTCACAAAAGTAACAATTCCCTGTTTGATTTTTGGGGAAGCCTGGCAGTTTTGGTGCAAAGGGTGGAAGAAATGTTTGCTTGCAGGAGTCTGATGGGTGACGCTGTGGGCTTTAACCAGGATAAAAATAGGAACTGGTTACTTTCCAAAGGGAAAAATAAACTGCTAAGTTTCCACTGACTTGGAGTTGCAAAAATGCATTTTGGATTCTGAAGCACTTGGTAAAATATTGTGGTTTAGGCTCAGTAAATAGCAGAGAGCATTAGTTTAGAAATAGCAGTGTAAATACACAGCTTAATGGGATGGTTTGTTTCAGGTTCTTTTTTGGGTTATAGACTCATCAACCTGTTTTAGTTTACGTGCAACTTGCATTTCAGTTTGAAGGACAGCCCTTGGCTGGCCATGCACCTGAGCTGCTCAGCTGCTACCCAAAACCAAGCCCAACTATAATACATCTTTTTGATGTAGAGCATCATATCTAAGAAGATATTGGCAAAAGGGTTAAACTGCAAATCTTTAGACAACATCTCCCCTACAAACTGCTGTCAACCCCAGGGCACTGCCCTCAGCTCTCCATGTGGAAGCGGGGTTTGCAGGGGTCTGGTCCAGCTCAGGAGCTCTGCTCCCACCCCTGCAGTCAGATGGGTTGGGGTAGCTCCCTCGAGAAAAGCGTGGGGGAAAAGTAAACAAGGAGAGCTTGGCATCAACCCTCCTGCCAGCCCCATCATGCAGCACCAAGTGCTCTGTTGCCAGAAAGGGCACGTCTAAGCTTTTGCTTTAAACTTGATCTCAAAACTGAATGACCTTCCAACAGATGCTGGACGATGCGCAGTACTTCCAGGCAAAGCTGAATTGAAAAGTTGTTGTCAAAACTCTTGGGCCTCCCACACCCATGCCAGATGTGCTCGCACCGTCGGTGGTGCCCACCTTCAGCCTACAGCTTCGGAGCCCTGCCCGGTGCCAGGGACCCTCCTTGGGCACCTGCTGCAAGCTCCGTGTCATCCCCGCCGAGCTGCAGCCCAGGAGAGCTGGCTGGAGAAATCCTCATAGCTGTGCAGGGCAGCTATATATAGATTGTGGGTTCTAACACGGAGTTACTTATTCAAAATCTTTTTCAATCTCCTACCTCAGCACGTGTCCAAGGCAGATTTGAGAGGTGCTGAGATGCTGCAAGGGTGAGCACAGGGTGTCCCTGGGGGACAGGGGCATTCAGAGCAGGGCAGCTCTTTGCCACTGTTGGAAACAGGGTTGTGGCCCGTGTCACCAGAGAGACATGGAGCAGGCAGCCACCTCCACGTCTTGGCACACACCACCACCTTTTCTCTTCCAGATGCCTAAGGCACAGCACTCAGAGCGAGCAGCGACAGAAGATGAGATACCTGGGGTGCGTGCTCATGGCGCAGAGCCCAAAGAGCTGCATCCCACAGCAGGCGGGCGGCTTTCTGCAGAGGGGACCACCGACAGCAGGACCCTCCACCAGCCTGGTGGGCACTCATCTGACCAGGCTGCACTCAGCGCAACTCCTCCAGCTCCAGCTCGGCTTTGCCACTAGATGGCACAGGTCATTGAGAAATGCTTTATTTTATCAATATTCAGTCTTATCCAGAGCCAGCTCCAAGCAGCAGCCCCAGCCCGTGTGTAGGTGGTGGCCACTGGTACCTGCAAGCTTGCAGCAGGGCAGGGGGGAGCAAGGTCCTTGTCCAGCCAGAGGGTGGATGGCTCAGAAACCTGCCCGGTGCCTGCACACCTCTAGCTCAAAACTTTCCCAGTCCTGCTATCTTACTTCCAGTAATGGCACTTCTTTATTTTTTGCCAGCTATGGTAATGAAATATCTCTGTAAAGCTGCCAGCTCATATAAACCCTGGCTCATATATTACATAGGCCTTCTAAAATCATTTTTCACGGTGTATAAAACCAAATTAACAGGTGAGTACCAAACCAGCTCATTTTTTTTCCCCTATTAATTCTACAAATTCCAGATTTCACATGCATGAATTGGACCCAGGGTTCAGCATCAGAACTCCTGCCCATCCAGATCACACCTGAGTCAATACCTGTGGACAGTGGAGGCGAGCAGAGCTGAAGTGCTTCGGCTCTGAACAGAACCTGGACATACAGCCAGTACCTATATAAAGCGAGCCTAGGCAACAGCATTTCTTTGCTATCAGTCTAGATTTCAAAGCAAATTTCCCCTCGCTCTGCTCACAGCCCCCTGCCCTCAGCTCCCAGAGACCTTCTCGGGATCAGGTTTTACCAGCAGGAACGTTTATGGAGGGTGAATTTCAAAGCCACATGGATTCGTGGAAAATTAATTTCAAAGCACATGCCTGAGCACTTGCAAGCATCCAAGCGTTCATCTGATCAGGGACCAGGGCGGCTTCCACACAGCTCATCCGGTCAGTCCCACTCAGCCAAACACTAACTGCTCCCCAGAACGCTGCTCGGGGCTTCAGACAGCTTGAAAACACAACACGTGCTGGGGTCACCCTGAACCCTGTGACACCTGGGGGACAGTAATAATCAGGGGGGGGTGAAGAAAGATTAAATTAACTTTGTAAGTCAACTGCCTACTCATTTCCAGGCAGTGTGTGTGCTTTGTGATTGCAGCCCCTGAGCTTCCACTGAACCCAGAGTTTGTGGGGAAATGCAGCCATGGGGACGATGCTAATTCCAAGTACACAAGAGGAGCTGAATGACACATCTGAGCATTGCCGATGTTATAGGTTTGAACCTTGTAAAAACCGCAGTAGGAAAAATGGTTTTCTGTTCAATGTGGAAAAAAAAAAAAAAAAAAAAAAAAGAAGAAGAATTAAAAAAGGTTTTGCTGTTACAGCCCTGGGCCTGGCAAATAGAAAAGGAGAAAATTAAACCTGGGAATGCTTCTGTGAAACTCAGCCTGTCACTTTGATAAACACAAATACATGCAGAAACCAAGCACCGGCAGCTTTCCCTGAGCTAGATTTATAAATCCCTGAGGAACAGAGCCTGCCCAAGCGCAGGGAGCCAGCGAACACCCCCAGCCACCTCTGAGAAGCCACGTGGCTCTGTCCCCACTTTGGGGTTGCCGTTTTGGAGAAGATGAGCCCAGGGCCAAGCCTGAGCCCCAGTCTCAACTCAGGAGCAGATGCTCTGCGGCACCACAGCAGTCACCCTGTGCACAGCTGCTCTGGGGACAAACTCTTGGTTTTATCCTGTGCTGCCAGTGATGGGATGTGTTTGGGGATTTCTTCCCTTTCTCTAAACACAGCCATCTCCCAAATACTAGCCTCTCTTTGCCAGTTTTGCTTTGCAACAATGAAGGAAAATGTGCATTTTGTGTGATTTCTGACCAGCAAAGGACTGTCCCAGGGCACGGTGCCTCTTCCCCTCATACATCCTCCTGCACAGCCAGCAGTTGCCTTCCCAAGGTCAGGGCTGATACACCCTGACAGAGTTCATCTGTCCCTTCCAGCTCATCTTCCCTCAAGGTCCAGTTTAGCCTTTCACCAAAGTCCTCTGGACAGAAGAAGCTCTCTGGACCTTGCAGAGATCTTTCTACATGGTTGTCTTCTCAGACTCAGCAGCCCAGCCTGGTTTTAGCAAAGCATCTTCCCTGCCCGAATTAAGAGCATCCTCTGAACCCCTCTGTGGTGCAGATACCCAGGCTGAGCACCACAGCTGGCTCCTGCTCAAACAACTGGTCTCAGGAGACCACATTTCATATGAGGGCTGGTGGCCACCAGGAACACTTGCCAGCGGGAGAGTCACAGTGCCCAGTTACCCCTCCCAGAGGCTCAGCATTGACCTCTGAAATCAAAGCAACCCCCCAAAACACTATTTTTTACATGAGCACCCCCAGCAGCGCTGGGCTGGCTCTTTCTGTAAATTACTGGCACCAAACAACCTTGCATTTAAAAAGCAGCTTCCATGCATATGTATCCATCAATTACTTATGCATAACATTTCAATGAGCATAAAAATTGGCTCATTTGAGCACAGTAAACAAACATTGAGTAATGTGAATTCCTAATAAATCTGCTATTCAGCTCCATTTAAATCAATAAAACAAGTCAAAACAACGCAGCTAACAAAATACACTGTCCATCAGTGCTGGAGCCCAGAGCCACTCATCACACGCTGGACTTTGCAGAAGCGCTCTCAGAAGCCAATTCACGCAGTAACTCTGGTCCATGTCACAAAGCAACATACTTTATGAATTATTTTTGTGCTGCTTGGTGTTTGATTGTAGAGCAAAGGAGACCTGAGCAAATAAGGCTGGAGGGTTCATCATGGTGCTCTGGTTTCTACTTCGAGGTGGTGAAGCATCGTGTGGTGGGACTGACGGGCTGGGTAACTGCAAGCCAGCTCCATCACCTAGCCTGGGGCACCCATGCAGCCAAGCAGAGGTTTAAGGACTTTGAAAGCTTTGGAAAGCAACAAAAAGCTGATTTCAGGCACCTTAAGAATTATGTTTTCAGATATTCTGGACCCAGAACTAGAAATTCTTCCACGTTCAAAGTGCAAATCCTCTTTAATATAAAATAGCTTGAATCAAATATGTTTCAGGTTACAGTTGGGTTTGGGGGTTGTTTTGCTTTTTAATAACCCTGCTGCCAATAACATCTAGTGCTCCATGAGAAATGTTTGTGGCGTTAATTGCAATTAAAAAAAAAAAAAGTAAAAAAAAAAAGTGAGCCAGCAGTCCAAACCAAAGTCTGCCTGGAAAGGCTTTAAAGGAGAAAATAAATTCACAGGCTGCACCAGTTCCTTTTTATGCCTGCATGTGGAAAACGTTAAACACATCCACCAAGGAGGTGAGGGTCCCCACAGCATCTCCCACCAGTTGCGCCACAGGCAAGCAGAGCGCCCTGCGGGTGCATGTTCATACAGCTTTTTGCAGAAGCCAGAATAGATCTTCTTTTTTTGCCTGGATATCCCATATGAGCTCCATTTTCCAAGCAGATTAAGAAAATAGATGTAAAACCCAAAACCATCCTTGCAGATTTCCAGTTGGGCAGGCACCTTGTTAACCTGATGGCCAGCACTGGGGGCACTGGTGGTCCAAGGGCGGCTGTGAACATCCCCACATCCCTGGGGCAGGACCAGAGGCAGGGGATGGGCAGGGGACAGAGATCCGTGATCTGCTGCCAAGGTGCTCCACAGGTGGAGAGATACGGCGCAGTCCAAAGACTCAGTCTTTGCTTTTCAGCTGGTAACATTTGTAAGGGTACGAGCTCAAAAAGCATGGATTACACGTGAAAGGTCGTTCACAGTATAGGAGATGTGGGATTGCGTAGAGAGATCTTCAGAAAATGGCAAATTGTTTTTCTCATGGTCAAAACCAGGCTTGAAACACAAATATCTCTAGTGAATACCATCCCCAGTTGGTAATAGAAGACGAATCCACTTGCCACAGGAGCCATAAAGCCTAACCAGAGACATCTATTTTCATTTCAGTTTGACTACTCTCAGATGCTCATGTTCATTAGAGCCCAGTTAGCAAACGACCAGCACTGGAAAGAAACATAAAAACCGACAGCATCTTCTACAAGCTTAACTACCGGCAAAGTCCATGGAATAGAGGTCTGTGAAGTTTTCACAATTAAATGTAAGCAAAATGCCATAAGTAGTCACTTACTACAGACCTCAGGGTGGTTTTTGCATGTGGTGCTGTATCTTCCATCAACCTAATAGCACCATTCATTGAGGTAAATCACAGCAAGGGTAAAGGCAAGGTGGAAACTGTGAGGTCATGGGCACAACCAAGGAGCAGAATCCACCTCCAGCTGCAACGATAACTGGAGGTACGGGGATTTTTTGGACTGGCCAGGTAGGGACAGCTTTGGAGCTAGCCCAAGCGTAACCAGCTGCTTCAGACTTCTCAGCCTTTTTTGTGCTAAGCCTCATTACAACCATGTGCCACAGAAAACCTCCACTCGCTTTGCCACACTCAAACCTTGACCATCTCAGGAGCAGTTTTTTCTCTTCCTACACACCTTCACAATGCCTTTGGTGGGCTGTCCTGAGCTGGGTGCTGGCACAGAGCCTTGGTAGAGGAAACAATTAATTATACTATCTTTTTCTGGGCTGACTACGATGGTGTTTTCAACTTTCTTCCCCAAAAGGCTTTTTTAGGTGAGTGCTGGGGCTGAGGCTCAAGGCTGGAAAATAGCACCCGAAGGCAGAGGGCTGAATAAACACCCAGCAAAGGTGTGTGTGTGGGGTATGTTGCTCATGGGGTAGCTTTTATTTCACCTGCCTCTCCAGCAATGTTTTCACAGCAATGTAATTACACAGACGGCAAATACATGGAACGAGAGAAATCCAAGAACCGGGGGTTAGAAATGACCCCCCCATCAGAAACTTGAGGCTGCCATTAGCAAGGAGGGCAAAGCCTTCATTAGAAATACACTTTTTTGACTCACAAATTAATTTCTGTGGCCTGAAATGAATTTATCAGTAAGTTATAGAAGCAGTCAGCACACACATATGGCATCAGATCGCATCGACTAGCTGAATCCTCAGTGCTGGGTTACAGCAATGCTTTCCCTTTGCAGATTTAAAGACCATGGCCGAACAACAGCATGAGGAACAGAGGAACAATTTATGCAGCTTTGCATTTAGAACCAATTTCAACATTTGCTCAGAAATTTCTCCAATGCAGACACCAGCTGGACTGCACAACCCCCTTCGGGGAAGCAGCTGGAGCAGGACTGCAAACCGCTGCACTGCTTCCATCCCTGGATTTTGGATGGGTGAAAGGCGGGTTGGGATTTGGTCTGATACTGGTTGTACACAACAGCCACCATGGGAAGAAGAGCTGGAACCATTATGGAAACATCATGGTAACCAGAGGGAGATCACACTTTAAGCATTTCACTGTTGCTCATGACTGTGGGTCCTTGCCCACGCTCCACCCTGCCATGCCCATCCCTGCCCGAAGCTGCCCACTGCAGGGACCAGGCACCTTTCAGCACATCCCAGGTCTCTGCAGCCCCCAGGAAGCACTTCTTTAGCCACAAGGAGTGAGCATCATCCAAACAAAGGACTGAGCTGGGGGAAGGCTCAACCACCAAAAAAACCCCAGGAGACTTTTCAGCAGTCTTGTGTTGTACCCAGAACAGGATGATGCTGCAAAAGGCAACGTCCACAAGCCCCGTTTTATTTTTATTACCCCTCAGCCAAAACAAAAGCAAAATAAAAGGCACAATAATAAAGGGGAATCTGAATCTCTCCTGATCGGATTATTTTCAGCCAGCTTCTCTCAGATTTTCCTCTACTAAAGCATCAGAGAGGGAAGGGGGCTTTGCAACAAGGCAGCTCCGCAGACCAGCTGTGGGGATGAAGGGTTTTGCTGTGCAGGCAAGGCGGTTTCGGGCAGGTCACACAAACAGATTTTAATTTTTTTTTGATTGACGCTACCAAACAGTTGCATGTTTTTTAACTAAAATAAGGAGCAGAAAGCACACAGTGGTGGAAAGCACACAGGGACTCTCAAGGGACAGGACAACTCTTGTTTGCACAAGCACCAAGCATGGGAGGTGTTGGTACACCAGTTAGCTGTACCGCAAGAGCCTGACCACAAACCTCCTAAGACCTTGGTGACCATAAACACCCATGGCTCAACTAGCACAAGGGGAAACTGAGGCACATGAAAGCAAAGTGATTCCCTCCAGGTCCCTCAAGCCCAAAAGTAAGGCAAACCCCAGCTCAGGGACCAGCCCCAGTGCCCTCCCCACAGCCAAGCTCTAATTGTTTAGAGGCTTAATAAGTTGTAACTTAAAACTAGTTTATGGCTGTACATAGAGAAAAAAAAAAAAAGTCCTGTCGTAAAGTATTTATTACACTTCCTTTGGAAATGATGACAGTCCTCCAGTGAATGTTTTTATTGTTATTCATCATCTTTCGAGAGGGTTAGACAGCTCTGAAATACAGCTTTAATATGAGAGCCAAATGAGAAAGTGCAGATTTAAGGGAAACCTCGGCAGATCAAGTTTCACTCAGTGCCTGCAGCACTTACAACATGTGTTTCTGATCTGCAGCTCGACTTTGTTGTACCCAAACTGAAACTGCATTAAATTCGCTTCACAGGAATTGCAAAAGGACAAGAAACACACACAAAACCCAGCTCATTTTACGCTTGTGACTCCTGCGTAATCCATGACCTGGAGACGGAAGCGGGGCTTATCCTGCCGCAGGCTGCGACGTCACCTTAGAAACGTGATAAGCAGAACTGGTTTCCCATTTTTACCAAGTTTGTGCTTTGAGCAAACCAAACTAAAGATGCAACTGGAAATGGTAAAAAGTCCTGCCAGGCCCCTGCAGGGCAGTGCTGCAGGTGAAACTTTTAAGCAGAGAATCTGTTTGGAACAATATGCCAACTTTTCCTCAATTAAAAAAACCCTCGTGCATGCACAGCCCATGTCACCCTGCCCACAAACAGTGCCCTGAAGCCCAAAGCCCAGGAGAAAGGGCTCACCTCTCACAAATCACCTCTGTCTCTTCACACCAGCTCTTGGGAAGACAGGGCTGGAGCAGAGGAAAACCTACAACAACTCAAGGAACATCTTTGGGCTCAAGATACCACGATGTGCTATTTATAATTACATGTCCTAATGCAAGAGTGCCTGTCTGAGAAACAGGCTGCTTTGCCAAGCCCTGGAAACAAGCTTGTCCTGGCCAAAAACCTGGAGAAAGAGAGTTACGCAGCTCCAATAAGAAACATCCACTGAATCCTACTGCATTTTATCACCCTTTTCCTTTAAGGCATCCCTATAAAAGGCAGGAGTGAGGATGCACCATGTGCTCTCCCACAGACCCAGCCTCTGCCACCCACTCCAGCAGGGCAGGGATGGCTGGAGACAGAAAATTCCTCCACATCTCATTTAAATCATGGACATGATGAATTCCTGAGCTTTATGGCTCCTATAAATACTCACCAGCATAGCCCTGTTACCATTCCCTGTAACAGCCTGCAATGAATCCTAGCAAAACGGCTACGTTCAGAGGAACCAAGCATGACCAGCTTTCTTGTTATATTCCAGACAGATAAATATGGACCTGTATCTCCACCTGTGGTTTGGGCAGAAGATTTTCTGGGTGAAAAGGAGGGGGAGAAGAAGAAACCCATATAACCCACAGAATTTTCTCATGAGAGTGTGAAGTGATGGTAGGGCAGCATCCCAACCACTTCATCCTGGGTACCACCGCATCCCAATCACATCACCTCAGCTACAACTGCATCCCAACGTCATCACCCTGGGTACCACAGCATCACCCTGTTGGCAACCCCTGGCCTGTATCACCCTCCCAAAAGCTCCAGGCTCCTTTGTCTGATTTAACAAAGGACCGTCCCTGCAGATGCTGGGGGAGGAGGGAGGATTCCCCGAGCGCTGGGCAGCAGATGCTGGGGAGCCGTTCAGCCTGATGCCTGTTTTCACTTTGTTTAACAGCTGCCCTTTGGATCGTGCTACTTTGCAGGCTGCGGACAAGGCCGTCGCAGGAAACGCAGCCAAACATTTACCTACCCCACTTTGATTTAAAACAGCTTGAGAAGGGCTGAAAGTCCGTATGTCAACATTTAGCTAATCCAACCTTTCCTCCTGCCAGAGAGAGCAAGCACTGAAGAGTTAATGAAAATAACTACTCTGCCCTAAAGAAATCATAGTTTGAACATAAAGTCATGCAAACTCCAATCACCCTCGCTTAACACTTGCGCAGAATTATTTTAACACTTGATTTTAACTTAAATAAACACCCTCAGTGCTCCAGACAGGGGCGTGGGAGCTCCCTGCTGCTGGGCCACCAAAAAACAAGGCAGGAGGCGTCTCCCCCCACCAATATGAGAAGTCAGTGACATCTGTGTTCACGAAAGGACAGACAGCATCCTGAACTCAACAATGCTACCGTGGCTTCACTCCATGTCAGCTTAAGCTTTTCTTTTTTTTCTTTCTTGTTTTTTTTTTTTTTTTTTTTAAGCTCCTGCTGCACTGCTGAAAGGATGCAGCTAATTTGGAGCCACCCTGGAGACATCTGCAAGGCGAGACGTTCCCCGGTGACTTCTCTGTCCAGGATGGTCCCAGCCCCAGTGACCTGCTGAGAAACGCTGCCCTAACGCCCTGGATGGCAATTTGTACAGGGCCTTTTTGGGGAAAAGGAGGGACGAGGCACTCATCTCCCTGACCCCGGGACTGGGATGCTCAGAGAGCAGGTCTCGCCTCCCATCTGGGCTGCAAGCTCAGAGCGGAGCCAGTCGGTCTGACAACCACTGGCTCTTCCTTGCTTATAAATGCTGAGAACATCAGATAATCCGGGGAGGTCAGGGTCAGCTGTTGAGACTGCTTTATCCCGGCCATAGAGCAGCTCTGCATGTGTCCGGGTACCGGGGACGCCACAGCCTCTGCCTTTTTATACTCAACATTATTTTTAAAATACCTCATTTATTAGCTCTTGCAACAGATCTGAGGAAGCACAAAAGGAAAACCGCTACAGATTAGCGAGATTTCTACATTTTTCCTGATTCCACACAGCAGCAGAAATCTTGCTTCCCATCTCCAAGCCCCGCTCCACCGCTCCCCGCTCTTTACAAACAATAAGCTGCTCATAAAATTTAAGGTCAGGGCCCTTGGCTCATCTCATCTTCCCTGCTTCATATTGCAGAACTACATTGCTTTATAACATCCTCCCTGCTATATCATGCAGAAGATGACCGAGCTCTGCTGAGCCCAATAACTGTTTGATTTAAGCATCTTTTCCAGATAGCATATATATTTTTGCTGCTGTAGATCTGCTGGCAATTCCTTCACAAGCGATGGCCTGAAGCCAGAGGCCACAGAGGGACTTTTCCAGGGTGCAGATTAAATAGTGAAGCTGTTTGCCCCAGATGCTGTGGATTTCACACATTCTCGTTCCATGCAAGGAAGAATATTTGTTGTGTTCTGGGGTAGGTTTTTTTGTTTCTAAACTCTTGCGCTACTTTAAAAACCCTGATATGGACAACTCCTTCGGTGCTTGGGATGGACTTTTTGGGGAGCACCCTGGCCTATTCTGCATGGCTGGCGAGCGATAATGCACTTGGCCCTGGACACATGGGAGCCATAGCTTTAAACTTTGCATTGCACTGAGTGGTTATCTGGCACAGTCTATTGCTTTTGCAAAGCTAAAAAAAATCAAACCAACCCAAAAAACAATAAGAAGACCCCAGGCTGTCCCTAGAAGAATAGAAACAAATATCCAAACCTTAAAGGTTTTCACAGAACCCCAAAACTTACTCTGCAGCCAGCTGCGCTGCAGCATAGCTCCCCCTCTAAGCACCACCCATGCCAAGCTGCTGCTAGCCCAACGCTGCAGCGAGGTAGCCAGAAACAGTCCCCCAGGCACACAGCTCTGCCCCACACCTCTTATCTCACCTCCCTCCAGTCTTTAGAAATGGGTTCTAGACCCATTTGCTCAATAGGTTTTCATTCTGAATTCGGTTTTTCTCCAGCACACGCCAAAGCAGCGTTGGGGCGGGGGCGGGGGGGGAGGGGGGGGGTGTCGCTGGCTGGTACCTCACCCCACTGCAGGGGCTGGCCAGCTGCGGTGCTCCCAGTCCTGCATCCTCCTGCAGAGCAACCAGGCAACCAGGAGCAAAATGCCAGCTGGTGCTTCTAGGTCACGTGTTTGGAAACAGACAGTCAGACTCCCCAGAATCACGCCATTTATAAACTATCAAAAAGATAATGAGGGCTTTGGGGAAGGACAGGTTGGCCTCTGGGTTCAGAATCAGTCCAGCACCCACAGGTCACGTGTTAATGCTCGTCCCTGAAAACAGGTAGAACAACAAGTTTTTCAGTTTCCGAGTAGGAGCTGCATTCTCACGCCATCTTTTCCAGGAGTCACTCAGTGAAAAACTGCCCTCACGTGGTCTGCAAACCTCGTGAAAGAGCAGGAGATGGGCAACGAGCAGAGGGCCCAGGGCCACGAGCTGGGGTGCTGCAGGTCATCCCCTCCCCAGCACCCAGCGGGTTAATTAATCTCTGCCGCTGTTCACCCAGGGTTGGCCCAGGGAAGCTGGCACCCAGCTGAGCAATCCCACACAGCTCAAGCACCGCCACAAGCATTGCTTCCCTCCCACGAGCCCAGATACTGAGCAGGTAGGACCCAATTTTAAAATATTTACGGTATGTAAAAGCAAAAGGCACATTTATAAGTGGAAAAGTCAGGACTGCTGAAATAGAGAGTGGTAAAAAGAGCGAAGTTACAGAAAGTTCAGCATGGCCAGGGAAGCAGGCAGAGCCCTGCAGCATTGAAACAGTGGTACCCAGTCCTGCGTAAACATAAAATTTCTTAGTCACCCTGCATCCCTCATCCAGGGCACCCTAGCATCAAGAACAAGCCTTTCTCCTCAAGCAATTCAGCATGGGCTCACTGCTCATCAGCTGCCTGCCTGATGCTCTTGTTTTTCATGCAATTAAGTGTCTTTGTTTGCATCATTCTCCCTGAGATCAGTAAGAGCAGAGCTGCACGGGATCCTCGCAGGCTCTGCAGCCGGCGGGAGGGCAACCCACTTTTGTTTCCAGGATTTCACGTGCACCAGCTGCCTGCAAGCATACTTACTTCTTTAAAAAGCATTTTCCCCTGTAACTTGGCACAAAATCTGATTGCCACAGTATTTTTCCTTCTTTAAATAAACAGCGTAACATGTGATAATTGCACTCTGTGGCTGGAAACTCAAAACAACCAAATACAAACTTGGGGGTATTTGTCTGTCACATCAGCTGTGGAACAGCTTAAAATCTCACACAAACCAGCTGACACGCTGTACCCTGAGAGAAGGGTACCCCTTTTCTGTTGCTGTTGCTTTTGTGTTTTTTTTTAAAAAAAAAGAAGAACCATTCCTGAAGGAAGCATGGCTTGGTTGCTCTGTAGAGATAGAGCCCGTCCCCTGTGGCTGGGGG
This sequence comes from Falco cherrug, assembly GCF_023634085.1. Lineage (NCBI taxonomy): Eukaryota > Metazoa > Chordata > Aves > Falconiformes > Falconidae > Falco > Falco cherrug. The sequence continues at coordinate 5,244,700 of NC_073703.1, forward strand.
TTTATGCCATGGCAAGACAAGGCTGAACAGCACTTGCTGGGCACACAACCCTCTTCAGGCACTTCTGGTGGGAAACCTCACCTCCACAGCAAGTTGCAATTTGCATTTATGATGAGCAGGGAAGTATTTTAAAAAAAAATAATAATAAATTCACTTTGTGCTGAGAACTATCCCACTGCCTATCCACTGGGGCTTGCAGTGGACAGATGGGGCTGCTCGCTGATGCGGCACCAGCAAGGGAGCAGGCATTGCTTCTGGCCTGGGGTGGAGGACCCCGAGGCTGCATCCTTCACTCCAGCCGCTTGCTGGAAGCAGATGGCAGAGTATTTTGCATTCACATTCAAGTTGAGCGTGAAGGAGAGCGTGTACTTTGCTAACAAGAGATCCGCTACTATTTATCTTACATGGGTGACTTCACTGTAGAAATAGTACCAAAGAGAGGTTTAAAACCTATTCCTCAGCAAGCCACTTTTTCTAAACAGCATTTGGGAAAAGAGTAGAGCTCAGAAAATAAACAGAACAAAAATTTAGCATGGGTGTTTTAAGCAAACTGTTATCGTTTCACAAATGTAAGACTTTTTTATATCTTAAGGTAGGAAATTTACAAGTTTACTGTCCTCCATCACTTTTTTAAACTTTATACCCCAATTATGGATCTTCCAACAGCAGTTTGGTTTCTATTTCTTTGTTTATCACCAAATGCCAAGACATTTGTTCACGCAGTTGCCCTTAGGTAAGGGCCTTTTAAGAAACCAGCCCCTGGATCTGCAGGTGCAGAGATGCTCTCGCCCACAGGTCACCGCATAGCTCACATTATTATTTTTTAATGCTTCCTCAGAGTGCAACAGGATGGACCTGGTGTAGGATGCTGATGGATGAAGCTGTGGGCAGGAGGGAAATACCTGCTGACGACGCCTGGCCACGGGCCAGCCTGCGGGACCGCAAATGGAGCGAGGACTAACAATGTCAGGAAGTTGTTGATAACTGACTCAATGCCCACTAACGACATTCGCTTCCTTTATTTCCCACCTTTCACTACTCCAGGCTCAGTGCCTCTGCTGTGTAATAACAGCACGACAACAAAACCTTGGCACCTGCCTGGCTCTCGCTGCTAGAAAACTAGCTAGCTTGCTAGTTAGTGCGAGAGCCGCTGCACTAACGCACGAGGAAGTTTCCACTGGACAGAACAGATTCTTTAAATTATGAATATATTTGAAAAAAATAGATAAAACAGCTTATAGACTTCATTCTACTTTTGCAGCAAAGGGATACTCCTGCACAAGCTCTCCAAGGTGTAGACATTATCAGCTCCTGCCGCAGCATCAGTACCTTATTTCCCAGTGGGCAGATTAAACCTCCCTGAAGGCCACCGTTGGAGTCCCTACAACGTGGGTAATGTTGCTGCAGCCCAGGGAATGCCACAGGGACACCGAAATCATCGCCACAGTGTCAGCGACTTGCAGAGGTACTTGCAAAGCTTTGAAAGGATTCAAACTATGACACTACCTGGGTCTGGCCCATGATAAATCCTATTTATGATCATATCCCAGGGTGCTTGGAGGGGTACAGACAGCCTTGCAAACAGGTTAAATGTTCACTGAGAGCAGAAGTTTGACAAAGCGGTGGAAACAGTAAGAGGGCCCAAAGAAATACAACCTTAGGTATTATTTTCTTTTAATACTACTCATACTTACATGCTACAGGCTTTACAGTTACAATATCAGGCCAGTGCACAAAAAAACTCAAAGCCTGCTTTTAACACTAAAAACCAAGGATTCAGTTTTCAATTAAGTTGGAGCAAGTAAAGAACACTGATTCATCCCGCCCAAGGCTTATGTCAACTGCCAATTCATCAGGTGCTAGCACCAATTCAGAAGCAAGAAAACCAGCTTGTTACCATTTAAAGAAAAGTTTTGAAGGGGGGGGGGGGGAACGTTTAAAAAAACAACCCAAGGATCTCACCAGATTTCAGGATATTTAGCAAAATCAAACTGGAATGAAGGTGAAAGTGGGGATGTGTGAATATGGGCAGACAAAAGAGTTTTCAAGAGTTCTGTGGCCCATTTTCTCCCCCCTTACTTCTAGAGGTGACTTGCATAGCTGGATAAATCTGCTGGTGCCTGCAGGATGCTGGAGAGTTTCCTCAAGGAAACCCTCTTATATCACCCTCAGTCATCCAGCAAAATTTGGCAGCTTCTCTTCACAAGGTTAAAACCATCACTGAGGTTTAAATATGAAGGCATCCTTGGCTTAACTAGTCTCTATTTTAATTGAAATATTACAGCCCCATCCACAGGGAGGTATAAAGTACTGTTTTTGTAATGATACAGGCTACAGCTGCCATTGCCACTGAAAAGGTCTGAGCAAGCAAATGGGTGAAATAAAACTAGAAATGGTGTTCTGCTTTCTGGTCTGCCACATCGCTGCCCCTGGACCGTTGTAGACAACCCTGCTTTGGGAGGACACAGAGCTTCAAAACCCACGTTGGAAGTAACACAATTATTACAGGCTTTATGCATCCAAAGACTTCTGAGGTCTTTCCGACTGCTGGAAGACTTGGAACTGGCTTGTGCGTATTTTGGATGACCTATTTATCCCAGAATTGGCAAGGCTAGGGAGCAGTTTTCCTCACCAGGCAGGTCTGGGTCATGGGGAGTTGGTAGGAAGGAAGGAGGTGGAAACCTTGCATAAATAACAGCCCTCACCCCTTCCAGCTCCCTGCCTTGTTGATCATGCCGATTCCTTGGCAGAAAGGAGATGGGACAGGGGGGTCTGGTTTTGTTTTGAAAAAAGTAAAATCCCTTTTTCAACTGAATTACATAGCCAGAGCCTCAGATCTCTCGCCAGAGGCATGTTCTCACTGTCAGTAACAGGCTTTAAAAATAAATATGCCCTGTGCCTGCCAGTAACGGGTCTTCTCTAATTAATGAAGCATCCTGACTGCCTTTGCCGAAGAATTTTAGGCCTCTAGTGCTGAGCCAGCGGCTGCCTTTAGGGACTGCTCTCCATTACACAGGGCCTGGATGAACTCTGCTGGGTCCCTCACTAATCCAGCTCCTTCTGAGAGCACTGCCCCCATTTCCACCGGAGAGAGGCAGCGGGGTGAGGAGCTGCCATTAATGTGTTAATGGGGTGCCAATGAGGCAAAAAGGACATGCCACCGAGGTCTGCACTCAATCATGGTCAGCACCACAAGTCCCAGGAGATCTATGGCACAATATGCCAAGCATGCACAACATCTCAAGGTCTTTTCTGTACACACACATGCTGTAGGGTATCACATATACTGTATTATTCTCGCAGTGGACCCTAAAGATTAATTATTAAGAGCAATTTGGCTTCCAAGAATTCTCTACACCATGCATTTACTAGCCCAGGTGGATTTACTAAGGAGCAGGAGTGCACTGAAAAAAGGTGGCCATGCCGGATCACACCCAACCCAGACACCTCTCACCCCATCTCCTGGAGCAGTCCTGACAGGAACACAGGGAAAACTCCAGGAATCCCTCCCCGAAGAAACCAGGCGGGCCCTCTGACTTCCCAGCAAGCAGGCTAGGGACTACACCGCGCCCGTCCAGCCTCGCACTCCCCATCCCTTTTCCTGCCTAGGAACTGCAGGAGAGACATCGTCCCACCACAACAGCTTTTGATGCTACTCTACAGCATCCCACCGCCCAGCCCTCATCGCCTGCTTTTGCCCAGTTGCCCGAGTTCTGACATGACCCCTGAAAGCCTGGGGTGAATTCTCCCATACCACATTTTTTTTCCTTTGACTCCTTTCTTCATCTGGATGGAGTCTTTCTCCATCTGTGCTTCCGCACAGGGGAACCCCTGCATCCTGGAAGCAGTTTTCCTGCAAGAGGAGCTACACTTAAAGGAACGAGAAGGGCTGTACAGGTCCAACCTCTACTTTCTGCCTGGGTCAAGCATAACACAGCATTTGGATGAAATCTGGCTACCATCCTCTCTGTTCCCTGCCCCACTCCTGCTCCAGCAGCCAGAGTTTTTCTCCTTCAGTTTTACCTGCCTTTTTCTTCTTGAAGCTATGCAACTCACATTAAAAAAACTCAGTTCAGTGCTGTGGGTGAGCTGTCTCAGAGGCGAGGCTGGTCCTGTACCAAAGGCCGTGGTCATTTGCTGCGGTGCACCGAGCCCTGCTCTGCAGCTTTATCTTGACGTGGGATGCAAATACTGTAACGCATCCACTCAACTCACACCCTACATTCCCCATGTTTGAACTGCTTGAGAATAGCCACAGCCACAGGGATGACTGCCTTAACTGTTATCCCATTTGTTTTTACCTCCACTCTGGCCATTTCCCAGTTCCTTGCTCTCTCCAAGCAAGCCTGTACGTTTCGGCTCCAGAACTGGCTTGTGGATTTGTAAGCTTTGGACACCAAAACCAGTTTAAAGAGGTAAAAGAACTGGTGGAGGACGGACACCCCCCCGCCCCAGCCACACGATGCTGCAACCATGTCCTGCCATGGCTGCTCCATCCCTAGTGGCACCTAGCCCTTGGCCCACCCCCTTCTCCTACTATTTTTATATTCTTATTTAACATGCTGTCTTTTTCTCACTAATTACACTTGAGGCCCTCAAGCCACAATTTTGAAAAAAACACTGTTTTCTTAGGTGATGAGAAGTTCAGCTTCCTCAGCTGATGAGTAGTCCCCTGCAGACAGAGCACTGAAGGGGGACGGACATCACCGGCACGGTATCTGGAGCACACGTGAGAAGCCAGCAAGAACAGAGACAACCAAGCTCCTGTTGCTCCAGCACGCAGAAGAGAGTGAAATTATAATCCCAGAGATAATAAAGAGGTTTTATTCCAGCTGTCACTCAATCTCCCTCCACTCCTCGCCTGCCCCCCAGAGAATACTTTTAAAGGCCACAGACTTGTAGGTGATGATGTTTTATTACATCTCAAAAAGAAATAGGGGAAAAAAAAACCCTAACACACAGAGGAATGCAGTTTCATTTGCAGTTTCCTGAAACCTGAGCAGAAAGTTTATAAAAACTTTGGGTCATGTTTGGAGTTAGGAAACAGAATGAGAAATCACTCTCCTTTTCCTCTTTCTGTTTGCTGAGCAGCACCACCAATCCCACAACCTTCCCACCACTTTTTTTTTTTTTTTTCTTTTTTCCAGCAGCATTGCAGTTCCAAGCCTTGCTCTGTTGGCTTGGACATAAATCAGAAAGCGAGGGTCTGAACAAGATCCTTCTTGTAGTTCACACACCCTTGTATAGGAAAAACACAAAGGATTAAGAAAGCAATTCGATCCCCACTTCCTAAGTCTGAATTGGCTGGAAACTGCCGTTACTTCAGGTCAAAAGAAAAGCAGAAAAAACCCCAACCTCCAAATGTCAAAACAAAACAACAAAAAAAGATGTTTTCCCTAAAAAGTAGGAGCTGACATTTGAAATAAGGAGAGGAGCCAATCTGAGCCATCCTGCAACATCTCCATCACCCATGACCCTTAAAGGGCCACTCGTAAAACTGCTTTGGGCAAACCCACACCCAACTAGAGACTGTCCTGGAAACCCGTTGCCAGGGCTAGCTTGCACCAAGGCCACCAGGGATTAGGGACACTGCTGATGGGATGTGGGCCCCTGCACACCGAGCATGACCAGCCGTGGGCACAGACGGCCCGGCTGCAAAGCAGGGCTTGGGGGGCTTCCCAGGAGCAGGGATTAGCAAAGGCAGCCCATCACGAGTGGCCAAGGGGAGGCCAGGCCCTAAGCACCCTGTCCATTTGTGGAGGTATCTGAGCTCCCATGGCCATCACCCAGCCAACCAGCCCACTCCATTTTACCCCTAAATAAATTTTCCCTAATTTTTTGCAGCCTCAAGCCTCCAGCTATCCGGCCGGGCAGATGCACGACAGCCACAAGACACCATCTGCACCTCTGAGCATTCCCCCCCCACCCATTCAACGACCCATCAGCCCATAACGCACCATTCCCATGGCTACGTATACCATAAAGCAAAGGTGCAGAGTCCAACAGGAGTGCCCCCTCATCGCATCTCCCAGCTGCTGCCAGCACAGGCTGCCAAGCATGAAGAAGAGGATAAAAAGGTCATGTGGCCGCTTCTTCCACTCATTTCTAGCAGCAGCAAAGAGAAGAAAGCAGGCTAGAAATCAGGGTGGCATATTGCACAAGGCAGCTGAAATAAATTTACAAAAGCAGCTTTATTTTAGTATTTCCCAATTTTAAGACCTGAACTTCGCATCCTTTGCATTCTTTTTAACGTTTTTTCTCCTTAGTGTGGTTTTAAAGCAAAGACATTGGAGGTGGCATGGGAAGTGGGCCAGAGAGGCTGTCCAAGCGCTGGGGTGGGTGCGTGATGGACCTGTGATATTTCGTTTTGGGGAGGAATGTCACACTTCTCCTTCAGGCCAGGAGCACTTCATTCTGGAGACTGATCTGGCCAAGGAGACAGAGCTACTCAGGAAAATTAATTTACTATTTCTTGTTACTGGTAAGTCTTCCAGGCCAGATCACCAGCAGCTGTGAACCCACAGAGCTGCACCAGCTCCAGTGCCGGCTCTACCTGCTGCAGTTCAAATCCAACAGTCCAACATTTAGATAACAAATCAAGCTCAAAGATTTCAGCAAACTGCCAACATTGGGAAACTCTAGCTTTTCAGATCCTTGGCTTTCCATACCAGCAAGCTGCTGCCAGCACTGGGACAAGCTGCTGTGCCCCTGGGCACGTGCAGTTCACCGGCACTTGTGGTAGGTGGGTCCAGCCCAGACCCAACGCCAGCATGGTCTGAGAAACTAGGGGGTAGGTGAATTTTAGGGTCCGGTGTCCCATGGCACTCCTGAATCCCTGATCTCTGGTGCTGTGTGACTTCAGCCAGGGCCACGTGAAATCCCAGCCAGCCTGTTCCAGCAGGGGGATGGAGGGACCAGGTGTCTTTGGATTTTGTCCCATTTTGCCACATATTTGTGACCACTTTACACAAGGAGAGCTAACAGACTTTAAGGGCTTCTGTGATCACTTGGTCTACAGCCCATCCTTGTGGTTTAAAAAAAAAACCAAAAAACCCACCACCTGAAAATAATCAAGAAACACCCTAGGAAGACTACACTTGGAGGGCTCTGTGCCACAACTGTCCAATCCAAGGAACTTAATGATCCTTACAAGAAAAAGGTATTTTCACCTCTTTTTCCCCGCAGGAAGGCACATCAGCCTGGCTGCACAGCCCACTCCTTGGCATGTGTCCCACCAGCCTGGGCTCATCATTGCTTTCCAGCTTCTTCACGTTACACCCAATTTCCTCCCACTTTACCACCCTGCCAGAAGAAGAGCCCAGCATTGTGCTCAGGTTTCTGAAGGCATCAGTGTTTTTCTTCCGAATAAGCCAGGCCAAGCTCAGCTGGAGAGCTCTTGAACACTGGAGAAGCAGAGATGTGAAGGCAGAGCTGAGCCAAGCCAGGTAATTACAAGACAGCCTCCTTCAAAGGGAAGGTAGATCAAGTCTCATCACACCTCCAGCAGCCACTCGTGCCAGACCATACCCATATGAACAGCCACAGCACTACAACAGAAAAAAATCAGGAAGAACCAAGGCATTCATGTGCCAAATCACCCACCAAGAAACTTCAACAACGTCTACAGTTTTTTTGCACTGTGGGACCTCAAATGCCACGAAAGCAAGCCTGGAGCTGCTCATGGACAGCCCCACTTCCACAGGGGATGAAAATCCACAGCTGGTTTTAAGTGTGACTAGTCAAAAGCAAATATTCATGCAAGAAATCCAGCACCCATTTGTCTTAAAGTCCACTGCTTGGGTTTGGGGTTTTTTTTGTTACTACCACCTCTAATGTTCAACCCACCAATATAACAAATGGCAGAGAAAGAAAACGTTCCCATCTCCTCTCCACAAAGGACATACTACCCATTGGCCCCCGTGTCAACTCCTAAGGATTTTCCAAGTGTTTTACCATGTAGGTTTGGAAATGAACTCAACCAGGCATGCCATGCACCTTGGATTGCTGCTTTTAGATGGACCACAGCTGTCTCTAGGAAACTAAGCAAAAAACAGCATCTTAAGTGAGAAGTGTTTCTGACATTGCAATATATTTTGCTTTTAATTCGTTTTTCATCTCAGATTATTAGTTGCCAAAAGTTTTGCTGTCTGAACAGGTCCAACCAGCTTTCACTGCATACCTCTACTGAAACCAGCTCTAAATGGGAATGGTAATTATGCGTTGAGGGCAGAGGAGATCATTAAAATAAATTACTTGGATTCTGAAGCCTATAAACTGTCCTCCTCTGCAATTAAAGTAATTTCATATTTCGGTTCACTTTGTCACCTTGTCTATCTTTCCCCAAGTTGTAAATTAAACCCAGGAACATATATTAAAAGCCTGTGAAGTTCTCTCTAATAAATGGGATTGTAGCATTGGCAAGAGGAGCAGATGCAAAGCACGAGTCACACTCTCCAGGCTGCAGACCTCCTCAGTCCCCGCAGCTTGTACAAGTGCAATGGGCCACCGAGCTGCCCAGCACAGATGCAGGGCTCTGGTCTCACCTGATCCTGCCTCACATGCCCTAACAGCTTCACACAAGTCCTCTTTCCTACCAAGGTGCTCTGCTGAAGAGCAGTGTCCCTGCATCCCGTCGCTGCAGTGCCTATGGATGGTGAACACCACACTGCCCATATTTCGTGGTCCACATGGGACTGGCACTCTCAGTTCATACAGCTGCCAGAGATCATGTTTACTCTCTCCTCCCAAGCCAGTGAAAAGCACCATCCATGGCCCTGGATGCATCCTTCTAATGGGCAGCACACAGAGTCAAGCAGCTCCAGACAAACACCACGGACACATAACAGCATCCGTGCACAGCAGATCCCAGTTTCCCCACAGGCAGCACTGGAGTGCTGATGAAGTCCATCTTCTCGCTGCTGCAGCTCAGGGCTTAAGGAAATTATTCTTTCACTTCATTGTACAGTAAGAATAAACAGATCTTTTTCCCCACTTTGTCCAGAGCCCAAGTAAGTTAAACAGGAAAAAAATACCCATTGACTCCACAGTGCATTAGATTGTATATGTAGAGCATGTTAACGATGTGCCTGCACTACTCAGATCCACCTCAAAGCACCACCTGGGCTGCTGCAACCATTTCATCACATACTCTGGCTGCAGGGTTACAAGAGCAGCTCATAACCATAAGCAACACGGAAACTGTTCCGTGGGGACAGCACAGATGCCTCTTCAACTGCCACCATCCAGCCCTTTGTCCTACCCAGGACCGGGGGACCTTCGACATGTTGGAAGGCATTATGATGCACAACAGAATTAGTGACAGATGCTTGCATTGGTTAAATGAATTCTGAGAGAGGGTTTGAATGGGATAATGGGATCCCTGGAACACCAACTAAAGTGACATCCATCATTCCTGCTAGTGCTGTGGGCTTTGTGTGAGACCTGGTTTTGGCCACAAAGGTGGCAGAAGTGAAAAGACCCAGGTTCACCGCAGCCCATCCCACCAGAACAGCCCCGATGCTTCTACGGCAGTCTTTACCGCCCAGAGGAAGAACGGAGGCATCAGTCCTCGTCTGACCACTCTATGGAAACCCAGAATAAACATTTGACATCCACTAGATCAGCTCATTCATCCTGCATCAACACATCCCTTATTGTCTGCCAGACAAGCTCCACTGTGTTTCGTTTGCCTGACCTTTCCAGCAAGACCCCGATTGCCTTTGGTGACACGGTGCCCTGGGGCCGCATTCCTCCTGCGCTTCGCCATACTGGCGCATTGTGCGGGGGGACGCGCCGGCTCAGAAGTCATCACGCGGCCGAAGCATCGGACCCTGCGGTACCCACCCTTGCTCATGCCAGCAGACCTGCCGTCGCCAGCCCGCGTAGGCAGCGGCCAGAGAGGTGCCGAGACCCCACCAGCCCTGGGAAAGAAATGCCCACGGGTTTGAATACGATTAACAACCCCAGGCTGGCAGCGCATCCATGGCATTTATTGTTCCAGGGCACAAGAGCTCTTTAGGGAGAAAAGTTTCACCAAGTGCCTTTGAGGAAAGATTAGACCATTTCCCTTCATTACTATTATGATCTGAGATGAAACTGGCGACGGCGGATGATGGAGCATCTGACGCTGTCTTTGTGTGCTCCGGGGCCTCCGCTCTTTAAAGCCGTTCCCAGCAGGGAAAGTGACCCCACAGTTTACAAAAAGGGACATTCTCCGGATCGGCGACAGTCGGGCTGCAGAACTGGGACTGTCTCTGAGCAGTCTAGCCTTGGGCCATGGCTCAGCTGGGGATGAGGGTGGCAGCGGCAATGCTAATATCTGAACCCCAGGGGCAACCGCAACCATTTTGGGAATCTCCCCCCCCCCGGGAGAGGAGACACATACTCCAGGGAGATGGCTGCATCCCGTTCTGAAGGCACAGGGGGACAGCAGCAGCCTTGAGCATCCCCCAAGCCTGGAGATGAACTTCCCTTGCAGAAGACCCCCAACCCCATTGGTTCCAAAGCTCTGTGCTCTAAATGTTTACTATGAAGGCCCACCTCAGCATCCTTGGGGAATGCACTGAGAAGCATCGTTTGATAGGATTGTGTAGGAAAACCATGGTTTAGTTAAAGAAGGGTGCACAGGGGTGATGTAGCTCTGTAGCTCCAACTCAATGCATCAGAACATTTTCCTTAATTTTGTCACTAGCTTGCTGGTGACCCAGGACAAGTCACTTCACCCATTTCTCTCCTGTAAAACCAGCACATGCTGATCTCATTCACTGAGATCTATCGTGAATCCCCATTTGAGAGCAGTTTCTTGGCTCCGTACACCAAACGATGTTATATTTTGCACGTGTTTACAGAAAAAAAAGTACACATCATCTTGGAGACACCTGCCCCACAACACCAGTTCAAATCCAAGCTTCTGCAGTGACTGCAGAGGCAGAAGGAAGAGAGGTGGGATGAAGAGCAGCATTCCCGGGCAGCCGAGACCTGCTGGGAGCCACCATGCAGACAGACCTCTCGGCTGCCAGCGCCATGCAAGATCTGTCTTGCTGCCACCCACCCCATTTCTCATTTTCTCTTTTCATGGTTTTGTGATTAAAAGCAATTACAGTCTAGTCATATTCATGGACTCACAGGGCACCCCGAATGAATGCATCAAAGACAGGGCTACACAGAAAACGATCGCCAACTCAAAGCCACAACACTTCCAGTTGCGTTCCTCGGTTGCGACGGGGCAAACCGATGGGGAGTTTGGATGTCTGGAGAACAAAAGCACTACACAAAGTATTCTTGCCTGACTTGAATCACAGCCCTGACTGCTGATACAGTCTCAAATGCAGTAATTATTGCTGGCTTTGAAGACTAACGTGTGCAGAGTGCACTTTCCACACCTATTTCACCCAAACGACAACACTTACCTCATCCTCCGCGTACCTGCTCCTCCGAAGCCCTTTGTAGTCCTGCCAGGGCAGCTCATTATTCCTCTCAAATGCAGCTTCTTCTGGAACAAGAAACAGTACCTTTATGCAGGAGAGAATGCTAAATGAAAAAGGTTGCCCTGAATTACAGCTCACATCACCATGAGAAAGCCTTTTTCTTTATTATTATTATTTCAACCTGCTTGATGAGGGGAAATTAAAGGATTAATTTTCTAGATGGATGTCTACTGTGCACATTGGCACATGCCCAGCCCTGGCTGGTCCTTGACCCACCACCCTGAAGGACCCTCCCTCTGCCTGGTCTTTTCTCATCTCCTTTTTACACAGACCATCTTTGTCAGCACAACAAAAGCCAAATCCAATGATGTCCCTTGTTGGAGAAGAAGGCTTCTTGCCATTTTACTGTGGAAGTGACAGATCCAGAGGAGTGCTATAAAACCAAGGTCGGCTTTCCCAACACCAGCCTTGCAGGACAGCAACAAAACTTAGAAATCTGCTTTGCTACCCCAGCAACATCCCTGAGGCAGCAGCAATGGTAAACTAATTCAGAAGAGATAACATCAGAAAGCCCAAATAACTCAGACCCAGTGATGTGGAAGAGAAAGCATGTTTGCCCAAGAAAATGCTCTGAGGATATCTTAAAGATGGTCTCGACCAAGTGGAGCTGACCCTGAGCACCGCGTCAACAGGGAACATCAGTTCTGCAGAGCAGCTGCATGGCACCAGCAAGCTGGAGCAGAGCTGAGCGGCCCCTGCACAGCAGCACAGCCTAATCCCCCTCCCCAGAGGCTGGTTAGGGCCAGCTGATCCCCACCACACTCTGTTCATACCCACCCAGTGCACGTCCAAACATGCAGGGTGGACTTTAGCAGGCAAGATCCATGAGATAAGGTTGCTTGATCAGCTAAATCAGAGTAAATGAATATGGTTTATTTGGTTCTACAGAAGCTGGAAAAGTCCCTTGCAAGATGCTTGGCATCCACATACTGCGAGTGCCACCAGAAAATGAAGAAGGGCAGGAGGTGACATGCAGCCAACCACCAGCTGACTGAAGCATCTCATTTAATCAGGCTCTGAACACCTTGCCTGGACACCTGTGTTGATGAAGACACAAGCTAGGGACCACCTCTGTTGGCCAACAAGTTGACTTCTCCAGCTCAGCAGCAGAAACCCATCTCCGAGGGTTTTAGGCAGTTTGGAGTCATTAGCAGCCGGGAGCCATTGCTCCTTTGCCACATGGGACCACATTCTCAAACCCCAGCAAGGGACCCCGACATCTTAATCGGTGTAGGGAAGCTCCTAGGAAGGTGGCGGCCAGGCACACAGCCCAGCTCTGCTCTGCAACCTCTGTGGCTTTGCAGTTTGGTGGCACTAAAGCTGAGCTGGGTCTGGTGGGGACCTGGCAAAGGGGAAACGAGCCATTTACCACCAGCGGTGGCCCCAAATGAGCCATGCCCTAAGGGAAAGAGAATTCTGGCATTTTAGTTGGAAAAAAGGAAAAAGGCAAAAGAGGAAAAAGGCAAAAGAGGAAAAAGGCAAAAGAGGAAAAAGGCAAAAGAGGAAAAAGGCAAAAGAGGAAAAAGGCAAAAGAGGAAAAAGGCAAAAGAGGAAAAAGGCAAAAGAGGAAAAAGGCAAAAGAGGAAAAAGGCAAAAGAGGAAAAAGGCAAAAGAGGAAAAAGGCAAAAGAGGAAAAAGGCAAAAAAAAGAAAAAAGGAAAAAAGAAAAAAGAAAAAAAAAAAGCATTGCCACTGCCCACGGTCGAAACTGGCAGAGGAGGCACAGCACCCACTTGGCACCGGGCTGAATGTAAGCTCCAACCATGAACAATGTCGTGTCTGTAAAGCACCGACAACGTGGGGGGTGTTGTAGGAACAAGACAATCCCTGCAATTATTTTAGACTTTTTATGGCCCCATGGAGTTTTGCTTAGGGAATAAATCCACAAGCATTTTCCTTATTCAGGCTGACCTCTGGCAGTGCCAAGAAGTGCCCAGACGCTGCTTTGCACAAGCACAGGCTGCTCCAGCCGCCCCGAATAGGTGTGACAGGTTTGGTGCGGTGCTGCGTATCCTCCCTGCTGCCTGGCTGAGCTGCACGAGTGCCCCCAGCCCAGCCCCCTCATTTAGGAACACAGCAGCCTATTTTTTCAGCCACCTGCATGTGTATCTCAAAAAGGCACCACAAGAAGCTGTAGACAGTGCTATTGCTCATTGCGGGGATTAAAAGTCAGCATAATTTATCCAGATGCTCCTAGACTCAGCTTCCCAAACCTGACTCCTCTAAACACTGGGAGCAGCTCCCCAGTGAAACTGGGGCTCAAAGCCATGCAAGCGAAGAGCTCAGCAGCGTGCCTCTTGCACTCCGCTTGTGAGACTTATAGATGCATCCAGGCAGATGTGCTTGTGGAGCTGAGCCCCAGGGATCTGCAGGGCTCAAGCATCCACACTGCACACAGCTATTTCCAAAAACCAGAAAGGGAAACTGGGGGAAGTGCCCATAACTCACTACTAAAAGGCAAAAGACTCCAAACAGCTGGGTTGTTTTTTACTACACTGGTATTGTGGAGATGTTCAGAAGGGCAGAAGATCAGCTCTCCGCCAGTTACGTAGTAGCACAACAAAACAGATGCTCTTTAATCTCATCACCTGTCCCCAGGATTAATAACCGCACTGGCACATCGATTAGCCTAATTAACAGCAACACTGCCAATCCGCTGTATCTACCAGTACTTGACATTTTGCACTCCTCACTAATGTTTGCTTTTTAGAGCTTATTGAAAAAAAATAATCACCTAGTCCCCCAAACAGCAAGCACACAGTGTCTTACTCAGAGCTACAGAAGAAGAAAGAAGGCAGCTGTACCTCAAAGCCATTAAAGTTTCAGAGATGGCACTTAAGCTATCAGAAGTCATCGTTGCTTGCTGAGCCCAGCACCTTCTGAAACCAGCTCCTGACCCCATGCTCTAATCCATGCCAACTGAAAAAGCCTTTGGGTTTCTATCAATACATTTCAGCCTTAATTACAGAGCACTATTAAGTAACACTATTGTTCCCTGAAAAAACCTGTCGAATTATTTATTAGGAAAGAAATGGGCAGATTGAGCCAAACTGCCAAACCTTTGATAAACCGAAACCTCATTTTCCCTGTGATCTCAATAAAACAGATTTCCCCCCTCCCCCCCTTAACGCTTTGAAATCTGAAGTCTGAGTAGTTGTCACTAAGTGATGATGACAAAGGGCTGTTTTCCTGCCACTCAGAAAAAATTGAAATTTTACTGGTCTTTACAGTGAAAAATAACTTGGCCAAAGCAACAAGATTGGGTGCTACTTTATTTCATCCCTGCAGCAGGCAACATGCTCAGATACCTTTTGTCTGAGGGCACTGTAGAAAGCCTAATACATCATCCATGCTTTAGGGATTGGGGACCACAGAGAAATGAACCAGAAGCCTCTTTCTTTTTTTCCTGCAAGGTGGCCCCTAATTTTCTGGATTGCCATTTATTCTGATACCTTCTCATGGTACGCAAGAGCAGAGCTGCCTTTTGTCAGAGCCTCACCCTCCCAGGAGGGTGCAAACCCCACAGAGCGCTTTGCCTGCAACTGCTGCAGGCCAGGACCACGCATGTCCCAGGGATGCTGATGCCTCATACAAAGTCACACTGCAGCCTGGCACAGATGCTAGCCCACCGCTTGCCACCACCAGCCCAGACCTAACTAAACTCACATCAGGAACGAGTACCTCAGACCTGCCACCACAAGGGGCCAGACCCCAACAAGGATTTCTAGGTGACATTGCAGTCCCAGGTGCTCCTGCTTTCTCCAGCAGCACAGCAGCTGCAGACCAACCACCACTCTGATACTGCCAGAGAGGCTTCCCAGCAAGACCACCACTCCATTCCATCAGAACATGTAGCAGTAAGCAACAAATCAACTTTCAGACCATTGCATTCTTTAAACATTTTTAATTATAAGCTTTTGCCCCCCCCATCACTGTAGAAATGTCTCTCCCACTCAGCGTGTGCTGGGATGATTATTGCATTTCTAAATGACACAGGGATGACATTTGTGGTTGATCTAGGCAGCATCCCATGATGAATCTTCACGTAAGTGTCAGGAAGACAAGTGTTAATAGATGGATTTCCCTTCCTCACTGCACAGGACAGCATCGACCCTGATGGGCTCGATCTGTTTTCATACAAGGAGGTGCTTTTCACTGCCAACAGCTAATTCCTAAGCAAATTCTTTTCAAATGTTAATTACAGTAGAACATGGTTGAATTTTACTGACCCCATCAAATTTGACAGGCAACTTCTCATTTTACCCAGAGCCACTTAAAAGGAAACTAAAGTTGAATATATCTTCAGGCTAAAATATTTGTTAGTCTAAAAGCCTGCAAGCTTCAACCATAACCTTGCAATTTCCCTTGTATGTATTTACGTTGATAACAGGTTCAGGACAGTAATTACTGGGCTTGTAAATACAAGCAAATATCAGGTCTTGGGGCCAAAGGCCAAAATAAGAGTGTGTCTGGTGTTCAGGAACACTGGTAACTTATTGTCGCTCAATGACGCACAGACAAAAGAGATTTTATTCCTAGATCAAGACTAAGTACAAGACAAGAAGTTACTTGAACATCAGGCAGTAATATTTTTAAAGAGTGGGCTCTTGGAGTCGATCCCTCCTCTTTGCTCCTTTGGGAGCAGAGGACCTGAAAGTTCCTTCCCACCAGATAGCAGCAAGGACCTGTGATACTTATTCTTCCTGACCAGCTTCTACCAAGCCTTGCCCGTCCTGGTGTACCTCCAGCTGCTCGGGCACACAGGGAAGCCACCTTCTCCTCCAGGCAGGTTTCTCTTTTGCAGCTGTGGCCTGATCACAGCATTTGCTCTGAACTGTAAACCCAGCACGGAGGGGCCAAGGGCTTGACCCACAGCAGGGTCAGACAGACCACCCTTTTTTTTTTTTTAACAACAACAAAAAAAAAGCCACCTCGCCCTCTTGTCACCTGCCCATTTAGCACCACCATCCCAGTGGGCTGTGAAGCCTCAATATGGCAAATCCTGCAGGAAACATGAGTGAGATAACTGGGAAGTGAGTGCTCTGGACGAGAGCCAGGTTGAGCAACTCTTCCTTATGGAAGTCCTCTCCACAATGATTCACAAGATCTCGCTGTGGCCCAGGATTACAGAGGAGGAAAGGTGAAGTTCAGTGCCACCAGGACTAGAGGGCATAGCATCCCTTTTCCAGACCAGAATGAGTTCAGACTTGGAACCAGATGCAGATGTTAATCACCCCCATTTAGAGGAGGTGACTTAAGAACACAACAGCTTCTCCCATCTAGAGCCTGCATCAAGGATTTGCAGTCTGCAGCCAGCCAGCACAGCCCCTGCAGAACTGGGAAGGTCTATAACCTACATCAGAGCAGCCTGGACCTGATGGCTCTTCTGCCGCTAAAATCTATGAAACTGCCCCAGGGAGGCGACAGGTGCACCAGGGACGCTTCAGTACTATATAAATAGGACAAGAAGTGTCTCACAGCCCAAGAGTAGTGGGTGGCCCTGACCCAGACTGGTCCAGGCACGTGCCCTTCCCACCCCTCAGATGCGCCCATACATAGGGTCATGCATGCAGCCCTCCCACCACAACCTGCATTACGACCCTAGAAAGCCAGGAGTTTCTCCAGGGGGTCACCCGCGTACATCCATATTTGACACAATTCAGCCCCCTTGTGGGGGGGCACTTGTGGGAGAGTGCCACAATTTCAGCCCCCTTCTTTTTTCCATCTTCAGAACAAGCTGCTCTGTGCAACTGCCCCTAAACCACCCAATGTCCCTGACACTCAGCCAGAGCACACCACACTCTGGGGCTGCCTCCGTACCTCCCGTGCCTCAGGGGTGCCAGATCAAACCCCAAAATCTCAGCTATAGACGTGCCCTGTGCTTAAACCCACATCTTCTACCTTTCCACTGGAGAAAGCTCCCTGGTGCCCCTCCTGAAGCACTACCCCCATTATTCTGTCAGATGCAATACAAGTCTGCTCCCATAAATCTTGCTCGAACTGGTCTCGCAGCTGAAGCGCAGTGACATACTTCAATGGAAACAATTAATGGTTGACAAACATTTAAAAACAAACAGGACACGATATCACTGTAAACAGCTTCTCTGTTAGCCAGCTTCAGGCTGCAGACCGCAAATCCCTCTATTCCCCATCAGCCACCTTCTCACATCTGGGCATCCCTGTCCCGCAGAAGTTCACGTGAGGTCAGCTCCAAGCTGCTGCCCTGTCCAAGGGGCTCTCTCTCCCTGCAAGCAGCACAGGGCAGCTCGTTCCTGCTACCATCCATCCCCACCTCACTTCCAGCTTTTGGGAGAAGTGTTGCAGGAACTGAAGTCACATCATGGGGACAGCAGCACAGATCGACAGCGACAGGCAGAGGAGACAGCCACCACCGCCTCCAATGAGCTCAAGAAACTAACACTTCTCCAATTAGTTATCTCACCGAAGTTGGAAACTACAGTGAATCTCATGTCACCTTGTCAGCCCCTATCCACACCACCACCACAGGGATGGGGTTTACCCCGTCCCCACCAGTGTGACCAGCCCAAAGCCAACCCCTGCAAGGACACCCTGGGGAAATGGGACAGAGATTTCAGACACATCTAATGGCTCTGCGTGCCGCTATTCCAGGAAGAAACAGTAAAGTCATTTTCCAGGAAGATCCAGAGAAACAGATGTTAAGCAGGACCCCAGTAGGCAGACCCACCTCCCCATCACCTCTCAAAAGCCAAATGTTGTGGCTCCATCCTGCATGCTGGGGCCACACTAGCCCTCAGCCTTGTTCCTGTAGGATTCTCTCCTAACATTTTCCAGCCAAACCAGGGCAAACTTCTTGTGTTTTGAGCGCTGAAGGAAAGCCCACACCACACTTGCGTTCATGGCTCTGGAGTAAGTACAGTGACACTATTTCTTCAACACTTTTTTTTTTTTTTCCCCAGCTTCACATGTGGAACAAATTAGTGGCCACATCCACCCCACACATGCTCCTTGCTCCTCTGGGTGTTTTCCACAAGCTCCTGATGGTTAGCAGCAGCTGGATGCAACTTTTTGTTCCCTCTGCTGTTACGCTACAAAGCCTGAGCTATCCTTCCAAATGAAGGGAAACAGGGATGCCACATTTCTACATCCTTTTGTTGTTTCTCATGGGCATTTTCTCCCCAGGCTTCCTTTGATCAGAGTTGGGATCCAAACCCTCCAAGCCACAGCACACTGGTCCTGCAGTTTCTTTCTAGACAGTAACAAAGACCCAAACCTCAAACCCTGTGTAAGCATCGTGCCCGTCCCCCTAGCAAGGGGACAGGCTCTGCCATGGGTCACACCAACATACCCACCCTGAGAAGAGGGGAAAGCTGGCAGGGTGAGGAGGCAGAGGTCCAAACCCATGGTCCTGCCTCTGCCGACAGCCAGTTTAATCCCTGATGTCACTCAGCATTTTGTATTAGCACAGAGAAGAAATAATTATCAGCCTAGAAAGGCAGGACCCTGGGAGAGCAATTAATCCAGCTTCCTGCATAAGTTCAGCCCTAACCCTTCTTCTGTTTTGCATCCACAACAGCTTTTCTTACTTCTCCCTTTCTGGTTGGGATTTAACTCATTGTCTTTACTATACTTTGATTTCTTCTCATTTACCAGACCTTTGTATTAGCCTTTCCTCAGCTTTGGCCCCTCCCTTTGCTTCTCTGAATCTGTATTACCATATTTTGCCCCTTTTTTTGCTTTGAGACTTGTTGTCCTTCCCATGTCTGCTGATGCACATCGTGAATCCTTTGAAGTGTCTTGTTATTCCCTGAAGCAGGGGAAGTCTCACCCAGATCCCACACACTTCCACCTCCAGATGGAATGGCTGTGGGTAATACACTCCCACATTTATCTCAGCCCCCCCCCCCCCCCCAAAAAAAAAAAAAACAAACCACAAACCCCAGAAGAGATGCATGTGAAGGTCTGCTTCCTGCAGAGAAGTGAACTCACTCTTGGTGATGCATTAAGGAGGTGCATGGAGCACCAAGACACATGGCTACCAAGAACTGACACTCTCCACCTATGACAGCGACTCGGACAGCAAGGTCCAGCTCTCCCGCGCTGCAGGACACCCCTTTGGCTGCACTAGGTGCATTTACAACCCAGTTCAGTCTCTGGCCCCAGATTACTGGAAACAAACCTGCGGCAAGTGGTTTTTGCAACATTGACCAGAAGCATCTGACAGGTGTTATCTTTTGGCCCAAATCTTAAGCCACCACTACCTTCTTCAGTCAGTTTTCTCTGGCAGAGCCTGCACCAATCCTCTGATCCCGCAGGTAAAACCAAAGCCCATTGGAACACTCCTCTCCCAAAAGAAAAAAGCACCAGCTTTTGTGAAATTATTTTATTTTTCTTCCTCATCATATCACCATTCTGAAACGCTAGCCTGAGTGGCTCTGTTTCAAGGGCTGGTTGGTAAGCGTCTGACAGCTGTCACATCTTGTGGAATCCCACCGGCTCCCAGGATCTGCAGCACAGCTACAGTCGGGGTTTCCATCTCACCCTATTTTATAAAGAAGAATTTATGTTGCCTGCAAAGTTAACAACTATGCACTAATGGCAACCTGCAAAAGAGGTTCCTATCTTATCTCCAAGGCTTCTGGTCTCAACTCGAGTCATTGAAAGCATCACTGGAGCTTTACACGAGCAATTTACACGAGAATTTAGATGTATACTCAAAATAGTGCTATTATGAACACTGATGGTTTTCCTCTGGAACTGCTTCTTGCTCGCTTCCCATGCTGGCTATCAGAGCCCAGACAAGGGTAGAAGCTCGCTTTTTCCACTTAAAAAAAGTCTGTCCAGCACCTCATTTGCACATCCTTAGCTTTGCTGTTATCCCTCCACAAGAACTCAAGCTGATGTTTGGAGGCATCGAGCAAGTTGGTGCTTTGCCCTCTGATTCCATGCAAAGTCCAGTTTTCAGACAGTCCCAGCCCACTCCAACATTCAAGCTCCTTCCAGGCCCTGCAGGACAACCGATGAAACCCGGTGGCCATTCCCTTCCCACCCCTCCCCTCCAGGCAGAGGTCTCAGCAGAGCCTCTATCCATGGCTTCAATCAAACCACGCACACCAAGGGACAGCACCTGCTTAAGTAATTTCCAAAATGATTTTAAATAAGTTATCACAACTTACAGAGATGTGACCTAGAAATCAGACTTTTGGCTTTACAACAGGAAGAGGAAAGACCAAACCTTGAGATGTATTTTTTTTGACACTTAATAGGAACAAATTCAGGATGGTTTATCAGGCATATGCAAGGCACGTGGCCTCTTGCATACGTACATTTTTCTCATGGCTGAACCCTTTATTGAGGTTTTTGTTTTGGACTGTGCAGCCTTTGAAGCTGCCAGCTGAGCCTGCTCAGCAGGAGGATGTGTTCAGGACCCAGAACCTGGGGGAGCTTAACCCGCTCTGTCAGAGAAACCCACATCACACACAGCCCAAATGCCACTTCCATCATCTCATCAACCTTCAGCGCAGGATGCTGCAGCCCTTAGCACAGGGATAGTCCCGCTTGTGCGGGAGATTTTTTTCTCTAGCTACTTCGCATCTTTATCCAAGCTTCTCTGTAGAGGGAAGGTGTTCCTTTACTTCATTTCCAAAGGTTTTTATGGAACGCTGACCGTAACTGAAACGGGGCAGTAACTCCCCAGACTTATCTAGCTGTTTCAGGTGTTCAGGCTGCCACTCAAAACTCAAGCTAAAAATGGGAAACTCCGAGAAGTCTGTATTTCTACATAATGCCACTCTGGAGCTCTCTTCTGTAACCCCCTGGTTAGCTTTTCTGGGTGAGCACCTGGGGAGAAGGTATCTTTTACACCAAGCCACAGCTTGGTTGTTCGCATTCATACAACCACAAACATCAACCTTCATCCCAGCATCTTTATTTTCCCTGAGGAATCACGAACCCTCCCAGAAAGCAGCGCTCGCAGCAGGGTGCTACACAAGCACGGGGGAGGCTGCAGCCCCACTGCTGGCAGAGAGGGCTGCCTTCCCCCATCCTTTCTTTCAAAAGGTAACGTTGCTTTGCTTTTTGACATTGCAGCCTTTCTGTACAAGTAAATCTTAGTTTAAACACTGCTGAAATGTTATGTAAACAGCTTCCAAAAGAAACAGCGTGTTTTTGCCGTTGATTATATCTGAGCTGTTTGTACACATGAGCAAGTTCCTAAGAACTGCAGAGATTTGCAGCCTTAAATAGCCCAGATTTTTCCTGTCAAGCTCACCATCAGTGAAGTTACTCCAGGGATGACTTTGTTCCAAGAACAACCATTTTAGAAGGAAAGTTTCACAGCAAGGCAAAGCTCAAAGCCATTGGGTAAGGCTTTTGGGACACCACCAAGATTAGTATTATCAAAGGAGAAAAATCAGCATTGTTTTAGCAGAGGTCGGTTCAGGCTGTCCCCAGGCACAGACCAGCACCAACATGCTGGTTGCTTGGCTGTGTCTAAGCTCATGGGGTTTTCTGGCAGTGCTGTGGACATGCCCCAAATCCTAGTGCTGCTGGCTGTCCCTCCAGCCACGAGTGCGACATAGTTACCTTTTCCTTGAGAAATTCACCCAGCTATTGCCCGGTCTGGGGTTCAGCTCTGGCTGAGCCTCCAACCCAGGTCTCAAGCACCTCCAGCTTCACCTCAGGCTGGCCATGCCCTCAGGGCAGTGCCTGTCCCCTCTCCACTGCAGTTTGCACAGCTGCAATTTTCCTCAAGCTTTGACAAATCTTTCCGGCAACATCTGGATGTGCCAATTACACAATACGATATACTGATGCACTTAACATCTTCACACCCTTCATCAGGGCACATAGAAAAAGCCATACAAGAAAAGCCAGTTTTATTTCTCAAAAATCATCTCTGCACAGAGCTTCTCAACCCAGACGGAACAAAGAACGTTTACCCCAGCGCTGTGCCAGAGCCCAGCCATGTTTGCACGCAGGTGTTTCCAGTCTCACCCCACAGTGGAAGCCAGCAGCGCTATTACCCTTTAGCCCCACTACAGCACAGACACACTGGCTGTGGTTTGGTGGCTAGAGAATCCCCTCGCCCCAAGCCCAGCTACAGCCAGACCCAGCTGCCAACTTCGTGGCTGCACAGACATCTGCAGATCATGCCTGTTCACTAGTGCAACACCCACACAGCAACTTCCAGAATTCCTTTGGATAAGAAACCACCCCACATGGCACGAGGCACTGGCATCCCCAGCAGAGCCATCTGCAGCAAGCTCTGCCCAGTCTGCCTGGCCACACTGCCTTTATAAAGCCCTGATACTGCCGAAATTCTCCATGTCAGATGCAGCACAAGCCTGAACCTGCCAGCAGGCTCACAGGAAAACATAAACATGGGGAAAATGTGTGCAGTTACCCAAAGCTTGTGGTCAGCAAAATGGTTTCGGCCAACAAACTTCACCATCGTGCCAATGGGCTGGCTCCAGAAGATTTGTACATCTGCTAAACAAAGTCCCTGCCGTACCTAAAGCATCAACAAGGGCAGTTTGAATTCAAACTTGTGATTTATTTAAAACTTGGGCCACTTGGAGAAATGCCTCTATGTCTCATGGCAAAAGACAAGAGGCATGGAACTCAAACCTGATGCTTGCTTTGCTTTCAGGGTGCAACTCTGCCTACAGACAGCGATGGGGAGGCCTTGACAGGCTGAGCTTCACCAGCTGGAGCAAGCAGCTCTCATCCTACTGGGGTGCACACCCGGCATGTCAGGAACCAGTCCAGGATAGGGAACGATGACCAGAATCAGCTCTTCCTCACCCTGAAACTACCACAGCAGCCCTCCAGAATGGTTCTCAGCTCTTTTCAGTACATATAGGCAAAAATGGAACCCAGCAACTCTCCATCGCAGCCAACAGCAGAAACTAATTCACATTTCCCATAGGAAATCCAGTCCCCTAAGGCATCACTTCTGCTCAGCCCCACAGTGGGCTTCCACACAGTGCAAGGGCTGCCCAGGGAAGCAGGTTTTGGGTTTTCACTTTACCACCTCCCCAACCATCCCTGCCTTGCTGTGCAACTCAGCAGTGTATCTGCATTTACAAGGCAGACTCTTATGCTTACCAGATGCTCTCAGATAACATAGGGCCTCATTACAAGTAATACTTTTATCTTGCATGAGTTCACAAAAAAATCATACGAGGGAGCCTGTAAAACACGTTGGCTGCCTAATTTATAGGGACATGTTAGGCTTTATAAATACCTATGGGGACAAGCAGAGTTATGAACCATCGCTGTTGGCATATTGGGATTTCAACTGGAGCCACAAAGCCAAGACACTGCAGGGTTCCTCCCCACCCCTGCCCCCCCATTTGCTGAGCAGCAATTCAGAACTCAGAACTCAATTTGGGTCAGTTTATATCCATTTTGGAAACAGAGCATCCTCTATGGAACTTCATTTTTATCACTCACATCCCAGCATGAATCCCGAGCTGCAGGAGTCACCCTTGGAACAAGTGCAAGTGTTCCTGTCTGCCCCCCTGCCATGGCAAAGGCTAGTCCTGTGATGAACCCATAACTGAAAAAATAAAATCAGAAAGATAACTGAAAAAATAAAACCAGAGAGCGCCACAGTAAGGTTTGTCTCACGTCTTTGCTAATGACGTAGCATCCTCCAAGCAAGGGACTCTAAAGCAAAGGTAACACACAGCATCCTCTAAAAACCAGGCAGGTACCCTCCTCCCCAGGGCAGGGTAGTATCCTTGACATACACAAGACACCAGCACCACCCTGACCAGGGGAAGAGCAACTTCTCAGGGACGCTTTTCCAAAACAGAGCTGGAGGGAAATGTTTCAAGCATAAATCTTTCCTGCCAAGTCCATCGCAACCTCCTGTTCCCTTGAGATGACAGCTCTGCAGTCGGTTACACACAGCAGCTTTCAGAGCATCCCTCCCTGCTTCTCATGATGGGTGAGCTCTGCCTCATCTTCTGCCTTCCCAGCTAACCTGCCAAAGCCCACATTAGAAATTAAGGATTTTCTGTAATGAGGAAGATTTTTCAGTAGAAACAGCACAACTTTCCCCTCTGCATGTCAGCTGTTGAGAGGAAATTGCAATAATGAGCACAGAAGGTCAAACCCACAGCTAAGCGCGGGCCAGATAAGCACACTCCCAAGCACAGCTTTGCAAGCCCTTGTGAAACAGGAAAGCTTTCCAGTTTCCGAGCTGTCCATATTTACCTAGTGAGCTAAACCACTATATCCTGTTTGTAAAAAAAGAAAAAAAGCAACATGATTTCAAGTCCAGCACCGCCACTGCTCAAGAGCCATGATCCCATCTCTCCTTTGCACACCCAAGTGCCCCAGCGCTCCCTTGAGGGGCAGAGCTGGCTCGTGAAAGGCACCATCACTAGTGCCAGTGTCACAGTGTTCAGTGTTACACCGAACCACAACCCATTCCCCCCCTTGTCTTTTCTCCCACTTATATCTCTGTCTGTAAACATCTTTAGGCACTTGTGCTATTCAAGGGTTAAAATGTTTGCTGCTCACACACCTGAAGAGGTTAAGGCAGAGCCTTTGCTGCCGATTGATCATTGGCAGTAGTTTCCTCCACATCTCCTATGGAATAACACCTGAAAAAGGTGACACCAAGACTGGCTGCTCCAAGAGCCTTGTGTTATGCTTTAAATACTTACAATAGTACAACATTGCAAGTGCAAAAGCAGCTATTTGGGGATAATTTGAAATGGATTAACCACGATGTAGGGCCCTATTAGGTGAAGGAAAGTTTGGGTGAGATAACGCACCTTGCAGAAAGCTACATACAAAAAAAACCCCAACAAGACACCAAGTAGCACTGCAGAAGATAGACTGAGCTGCAAATCCTCATCAAATGCAATACAGCACAGGAAAGAAAAGGCAGCCTTTGGTTTAAAGAGCAGATGGGTGCACAGAGAAGGGGACAGGTGGATTTTGTCACTTTCCAAGCCACCCCTCGCTCTGACCTGGCAGGAGCTGTGGCACCAGGGGCCCAGCACTGATGGCATGTACTAATGAAAGCAGCTCTGCTCTCTCCATGTTATTTCAGAACTAATCTTGGGAGAACAGGCACAACTTGTCCTGTGACATTTTTCTGTTGTGCAGGGATTTACTGGAGAGGTGCCCAAGTCCCTGGCTGGGGCCAGGGGAAGGTGCCCAGGATGGCCACAGAGCCCATGCCCCAGCACAGGCCCACCTGCTTCCCCTCCCCTGCCTTGTCCAGGCCCCTAACCACCCTCCTGCAGGAGACAGTTGTGCTCTGGATGTTTCTAGTCACTTCTCATGATCCTCAGAGACTTCAAGATGTGCAAGCAAGAACAATAAAAATAATTTTAAAAAGCCATCTAAAGAGCTTAACACAGTCAGAAAATGCTGCCTGGACGAAGGAACATCACTTGTCCACACTAACGAGCTTCTGCAGGTGACAAGCAGCTGCTCCACACTGGATGTGTTCATTGTGGTGACATCCCTTATGGGACAGGAGTTTTGTCACCTCTGGGACCGCAGTGTGCCTGCCACCCAGCTCCATCCCCCAGTGTGGGCAGGTACACCCATGTCCCACCAGCAGAGCAAGGATGCCAGTGCCTCAGGCACCTCTCCAGCCACTGCAGTGTGAGAGAGCCCGGGTGCTGCAGGTGGGGATGCAGGACCAGGGCACAGATGCTCTGGGCTGCTGTGTAGGCTGCATTCAAAGGCCTCCAGCTATGATGCCGCAAGGGTTTCCTGTGCCACATGCTCAGATGTGGGACACGGGCGTCTGGCAGAATTGCTGCTGAATGGGCTGTTAAAGCCACACGGGGACTGATGGACCATCCCCTTCAAGAGCCACTCACAACAAACCACTCCCCGTACCTGGCCCAAAGGGCACCAAAGCTATCACTCCTGCAGCAAACCCTGCCAGCCAGAGCTCCTCCTCACCTTCCCCACGTATGGGACAGGGGTCTGGGGACTATTCCACCCACCCAGCCAGCCCCTAGGGGCTTCCCCAGCTGGGATGGCTGCACCCTTTGGGACAGCCACAGTGTCAGCGCAACTCACCTCCAACAGCACCAAAAATAAAACTTACATCCATCATTGGGAAGCTGTTAAACTCTCAGCCACCAGCTTCGGGCCAGAAGGTTTGTCAGCATCTTCTCATGCTTATTTGCGTCTCCAAGGGGATACTTTCCATTGCAGAAGGTTGCTCAGCCCTGGCACCAACCCTCACCCAGCACAGGGGAGTTCATGCTGGACTTGGCTGCCTTATGCTTTGTGGTACTCCTGGTTTGGTGGTGGTCGTATTTCTTTTTTAGGGCACAGCAAATCGGCATAATTTGATTTTTTTCCCCTGCACAGAAACAGCAGCAAGCAGCATATACAGCCAATAAAACAAGATTTCATTTACCGATACAGCAATGAAAAGGCTGCTTCAGCAACGGTGATAACCCCTTCCCACATGACCCCACTTGGAACTAACCCTCGAATCAGGGCTGAGGCCCCCAGGCTCTCCAGGGAAGAGACATTTAGGCAGGTAGCTGTTAGCTTAATGGGGGATTTTGTACATCGTTTCTCATCGTGATTACTGTATAAAAACACTGAAAAAAGTATTTTCATTGCTGTATTGATATTGTTAAAAAGAACACTCACAGGCTGTAACTACAAGCCTTTGCTCCAAAGGTAGTTGATCTTCAGCATCCCTGAAAGAGCAACAGTGTCACAATGGATTCCCAAGATAAAACTAAAAGGAGACCTTCGGAGAGAAGAAAAAGCAATGAGCAGAGGCTGGACCCGGGGCTGATAACCAGCCACTGTGTGGAGGCACGAGATGAATATTGCCAGCACCTAATGCTCCCTTACTTCTACTGCAGAGCTGCCCAAGTAACGTCCCCAGGCTGCCCTAAGGTAGGCTCTCATGAGGGTGTGGGTTTATACCTGGGAAACAAACCACTGAAAAAAGCCAGTGTGAGCAAGATCACGAGGAAACGCAGGCTCCAACACCATCACAACACACTTGCCCTCCCAATGTCGCAGACTGTGCATCAGGGCAGAACTGTAATAACCTGTCCCTACAGGCACAGGGGAAATTAGTTAACAGATCTTATGTAATCCGCTAATTAACATTTATAAAGATTCAGAGATGAGAGTCACTATAAAATTATTTTATAGCATACCCAATTCCTTATCAAGAGACCGGTTCGTAACCTTAGAGCCTAGAATGACACTTTGGTTTAATCCAGCCCTTTTCCAGCCCAATTTGGCAGTAGTTAGGCTGGTGCAGTGCAGAACATGACTCGTCTAAGCCCCTGAGGGACAACTCAGGGTTTCAGAGCCCAGCCTAGCCAGGAAGATAAAATTAATGCTAAAACGCAAGAGAGATTTCTGCAGGAACAGCGCTGGGACCTTGTAACATCACTGATAGCATCTAAAACCACCAAACTCTTTCACAGTCCTTTTATTCCCAGCCAAGGCAAGCCTGGCATGAATTAGGAGCAATTCCACCGCGGTGTCTACAATGGCACCCCTGGAAGACCCATACAACACCATCCATGAACGAGGAGGGAGCCTTCCCACCCGCATGGGTAAAGTCATGGTGTGACCAGTCTGCTCCGTGTTGCAGGGCCACAGGAGCTGGACACCCTGCAAAGCATGAGTCCACGAGCAGGACGTGGCAGGGATCACACATGGCACACCATGCAGCAGCCAGGTTATTCTTAGGAGGAGGTGGTTTCTCAGGTTAAGCTTTTAATACCCATTTTTTTTTTTTTTCCACTCTGCTCCAAATGCCCCTCTCTGCTTTTGGAAAGATGGCAGCATCAGATTTTCCACCAGGAAAGGTCTTCTCAGTAACAAATGTTTTATTTCAGCAACGTGCTAAAGAAGTGCAAAGGGTCACAGGAGCTTTGAGATGACATCAGCCTCTTTACTATTAATCCTGTGTTGAATATTATCCAGGAGAGAGTAATTTTTAATGGGGCCCTGGTTCGTCTTGTTTAAACTTGCACATACCTGAGCTACTTTTAGGCCTAAGCCCACAGAAAAGAAAATAATGCACCTTGGCTTTAGCACAAGCAAGAGAAGTGCTAATTCCACCTTCTTTTATCTCCACGTTTACTCAGTAGTACAGAGTAAATACATGAAAATGGAGATTGTTACATTAAGGTACACCTAATAATACTACACCATTCTTAATGCCAATTAACTCTGGGACCTTTCAGCATTGCAGTCACTCAGAGCACACTTCAGATAATACAGCTGATAGAGTAAGTACAAAAACAAGTGGAGTGATCCACAGCTATAGGTAAGGCTGAGCTTCAGTGGGTGAGACAAAGGCATTTGTCACAGCAGCACACAGCATCTTTGTTCTGCAGGTCTCCAGGGCTTTATCAATAACTAACCCAGCTCAAGCACCCCCACGCTATTATTAAATATTACACTTTATACATACAAGCAGCAGGAAAGGCATTCAGGAACCCAGTTTCAGTGCTAAGGTTTCAGCTTATCCCAGATTTACAAATAAAACCAGGTGTAAAGGAGCTGAGCAGCTGGGCTAGGCTTGCCCAACAAGTCGTGGTGAGAGGTAAGGAGGGAACCAGGCATCCTGCCCCTGGCACAGCTCCGAGCTGGCTGGGGTCTGACTACACAAGCAGAAACTGCTGGAGGAGACAAGCGTTTGTGAGC
The DNA here is from genome assembly GCF_023634085.1 of Falco cherrug. Taxonomy (NCBI): domain Eukaryota; kingdom Metazoa; phylum Chordata; class Aves; order Falconiformes; family Falconidae; genus Falco; species Falco cherrug. The sequence continues at coordinate 5,273,843 of NC_073703.1, forward strand.
AAAGGATCAAAATCCAGCCTGTGTGAAGGACACTGTTGCTGCCTGTAGAGATGGGTTTTCTCCACCAGGATGCACATTACACAGGTTTTCAGCCTGTTTTTGATAATTTTTCAGACATAGCTCTCTGATGGTACCCAGAAAGCCCTATAGAAAATGTAGAATTTTATTAATAAAGAGATTTTAAGAAGTTTTTTTTTTACAACCATCTGTCTGCTAGTAATGAGAAAGAGCCTCCCATGAAGTCCAACTTGATACCGATGCCCAATTAACAACCAAAGAACAGAAGTCAGCATCAGCAGAAGAAACACTGGCCCATGTGGCTCAGCACACTCCTGCTCCCAGATAACCCACGAGATGCCCAAAGCCAACAGAGATAAACATACAGTCAAGTGGGGAGACTCCATGGCCAACGAGCAAGCAAGAGGAGCCTGAACTACCCAGCAAGTTTAAGAGGGAGCTTTTAATTTTCATACTCTAAATTAAGTCATCAGGTTTGGTTATTTTTGAGATGGAAGGTATGATCTTCCTTTCTAAATATACGCGTGGAAGGCTGCCAGGGGGAACACGGGCCTCCAAAACCAACAGGCAATTCAGCTTTCAGCAGAAGAGAAGCCCTCAGAGACCTCAGGAGCTGTTTGAAAGGTCTTTTTCATGGTAGGGAGAGGACAGCTCGGTAGGCTTTGCAGATCAGGAGAGCCTATATTTCTGATGTAAACTGAAAAGCGACAGAGCCTTCAAAGCAGAGAAGACATGTGTAAGCAGAACAGCCCCGTAGTTCAAACAAGCCACAGCTCTCTTGATTCAACAGCCTCCCGTTAATGAGTGGGACAGTGCCCCGAGGAGAAAGCAAGGAGCTGGTAATATCCCTGTGCCTTTGGAGCGCTCTCACACCTTTGACTGAATTAGCTCAGCTCATTTTAAACCTGTTTGTGGCAAGACCCCAACGTTGCACGTTGTCATTAGCTACCCAAGGGTATGGACCTGTCTGACAGGGGGTCCAGACTGTAACAAACCTGCCAGGGCTTTGCTGGAGGAAGGTTTGGGCTCCTCACGAGGGTGAGATGCTTAGGGAGCCGGTGCAAACACCCACAGTGGCATTACCCACGTCCTGGAACCCACAATACAAGGCAGTGCTGTGGGCATCATAGCAAGACCTACAAAGCAACCCCCCCCCAACCATTTCCTTCCCCCATCAACCCCAAAGAGTGATTCAGTTAATTAGGGGAAGGTGCACTAATGGTACTTGGGCACCAGTACCACCCAGGATACCAGAATGTTCCAGACTTCAATGCACCAGAAGCAGATGAAGATAAAACCCTCCACAAGGAACCAGTTTCACATGTCCAAGCGGGGCATCAGCCCAGAGTTTCATAAACAGCCAAGTTTCATAAAAATTCCAGCTTCCAGAAAGCATTGCTCCTCTGCCTTTGGCCCTGAAAGTCCAAGATTTTCAAGTGTTGAGTGTTCTAAACTTCCCACTGGGGATGGAAAAGCATTGTGGGAAAATAACCCCACCAAACCAAGCCGTGGAGGATTATTCAAAAAGCATTTTGAGAGGGTCAGGAAAGTAACCAGCAACACTTATGCCAGGCACAGAACTGGCTCAGCATTCAAAACCAAGGTTTTAGGAGTTGCTAAATTATAGAAAACACCTTGTTACAACTTATAAAGGTAATTGATTAAATCACAGAACCCGACACTATGGAAAAAATAAGTTATTGCTTGAGGGGGAGGGGAAGAAGAATTTTTTTTTCAAATGGAATTATAACTAGACTGATTTATGCCAAAGAATTTTTTAAAAAAAACAAAACACACAACTGTACTGTTTGGTCTGTGGCACAGACCAGGAAAACCTCGTTTGAGCTCAGAGCTCATGTTTGCAGCGTAGTCACCAGTCCTCAGAAGGGAAGGTCCAGAGCCACAGGATGCCACCCCACCGAGCGTGGTGCAAACCGGGGCCGTGTAACCAGAGCAGCTCGATGACCTCAGAACAGCAAAGCCACGCTCACCTGGATTACTGCTTCAGACCAGTTTTGCAAGTGCAATGACTTCTGAATAAGTGTCTAGAAGTTTTCACTGGAGCCATAACAAAGTCATTCTAACTCATTTCAACAGGCTTTTCCCAGTTGCAAAGACAAGCTCGCCCGTGTTTTATAGGGGAAGGAACCTATCGGGGGAGATGCAAGTTAAAAGAGCAATACTCGTGAATTTTAAAGTCATCTGCGCTGCCTTTTATGTACGTGTTGCTGAAAACATGAGCAGGATCATGGCAAATCAGGTCATTTCACACCAGAGCGCCATAAAAGAGCTCTCTGGGTCTTGCTGCTCTAGTTAAAGATGGCTCGGGCAGAGCAGCGCTCACAGACAGACACCCACCAGCCTTCCCCGTGCTAATCGGAACCAGCCCTCTCTGACTCAAAGACTAAAACCAGTCCCCACCGCTGCTTTGCTGAAGGAGAAAAACCCATCAGCAGGTTTCAAGTGATTTTTTTTCTTCTTTTCTATTGGGCTGGATCTAATTATGAAAGGAGCAGCACCACCAGAAAGGCTGAAATTAAACTGTCCCTTCAATTAGCAAAACATTGCTGGCAGGAAAGCAGGACCTCTGGGCTCCTGGTTTACTGTCTGTTTCTTTGGCTTGGCTCTCTGGGAGCACCAGGCACTCCCCTGCCTTCAGACCCTGCTCGGTAGTTGGATGCTAATTTAATTAAATCAGGATTTCAACAACAAAATAGGCAACTTTCTGGAAAAATGCATGAGCAGGGACAGGCTGACTAGTGCTGTGGTCACTGCCCTAAAGCCAGAGCTGCTCCTTATCCAAGGAGACAGAAGTAAAACAAGATTGCTGGCCATGCCAGTGCTCCTCAGCATCCTGATGGTCCACCAAGCATGAAGAAGGGAGAATGGGTGGCCCGGACCCAAACTAACCTCTTTTGCCCTACCCTACATAAAGGAACCTACCAACCAGCCAACACCAAGCCAGAGGAAGGATGGGCTCACACAAATTCATCAAGATTTCACCCAAACCCACTAGAAAGATGACAAGAAGATTAACAGGTTTAATTGCTAGCTCCTGGATTTGGCTGTTGCTGCCAGCTCCTCAGTGTGATGCCACATACAGAAGCCCATCTCTAAGCCTGCATATGCTCATAAACATCAAAAGGCTTTGGAGATGCTGCTTGGGATCGGGAAACCAGGTATTCTTATGCAAATATACCCAGCCCCATTACCCAGAGCTCAAAAGCGACACTCAACCAGAAATACAGCTTCTTCAGACTGGGAGCCCTTGTGACATCCAGTCTTTCCTGCTTCTAATAAGATCTGGAATTGCCCTGAAAGAGCCTTTCTGAAGATAGTTCAAAAGACCTGTTTTTAGACTTCTCCACCTCTCTGCACACACATCTTCACTGAAGGTCATGGGACACGAGGTGATGACAGTCTCATCGCTGACGTCCCCTTCTCCAAGCAAGAGTCTCCTCCAGGCACCTCCTGCCTTGCGATAAGGACATCACTCTGAATTTTATGATCCCAGTGGGGTTTCTGTATCATCTTAATTTTACAATCCCTTGAAAAAGAGGTGACTTAGCCTGAAGCCAGGAGTACATTAGTTCCCAGTTTACCAAACTGGGACATGGCTGACTCCATGTTTCCTGTTGGAGCTCAGCAGCACATCCCATCCATGCTGCAAAAAAGCTTCTGCTCAATGTTTCAAAATGAGTGACTAACAAGGAACATGCCCGTTTTTCCACTAAAAAAAATATTCTCCCAAAAGAGTGTAAGATCTATAAAAAGTGGACCCAAACAACAGTAAGAAGAGGCCATTCCTGCACTCTGTTAATGGGGTGTTAAATTATCCCAATTACATGTGTTGCAATGTCACATATTTAGGTCTGTAACAAGCAGTAAAATCTTGGCATTGCTTTTGGCCAAAGGCAATTGCTTATCAAATGCAGTGCCAAAGAAAAATGATAACTATTTCCTAATGCATTAGAGGAATTTTGCACTAGATGCGGAGCTTCATTAGCCAGAGACAAATCCATTGTGATTGCATGGTTTTAATCTATGCGGGGTCCAAGCCGGCACTGAGAGCACGTTGTGGCGGGGAGGTCTGTGGAAAGAGGCTCCTGTTGAAAATGAGATGAGCAGAGCGCAGCCAGAGACACGTGCACTGATGCGTGTTAATTTACTCATGCTGCTTTTTATTATCATTTATTTAGAAAGCTTGCTTTCTGCATTCAATGAACTGCAAAGAGGGAACGTCAGCAGCACAGAAAGGATTTGTAAGCATTCATTATGCTATGTGAAGGATTTATAGGATCATAGAATCACTCAGGTTGGAAAAAAGAGACACTTAAGATAAAGTCTAGCCATTAACCTAACACTACCAAGTCCACTAACACTTCCAAGTCCACCACTTCAGCAAGGCTGCCGGCTGCAGAATGCATCAGCAAAGCTGGGATGGGTGTTCCAGCTGCGGCTGCCTCCAGCCCACAGCGGCCGGGCACTGCACCCTGGGTGAGTGCACCAATCCTGCAGCACCAACTAAGCACAGCCCGACCCACCCGAGCACCATCCTCATCTGTAAAAGGAGGAATAAAGATCATCTGCTACCCCGAGCAATGCTCAGATCTTTGCTGGATACATGACGCAAGCCATTGTGTTTGGACAGCCAGGAGCACTGCAACAGCAGGATTGCTCTAAGTCACACATGCACTCTCAGATTTAGGTTACTGGCTTGTTTCAGCCTGGTTTGGAAAACCGGCAGCAACAGCTAGAGCCTCCCCCAGCACTGCAGCTCCACATCCCAACCCTGCTGGAGCCTGGATGAGGAGAGCCTGCACTAAAGGGAAAAATAACACGGGGGAGGAAGAAAGTTAGCTGAACTTTCTTTAACCCCAGAAGGAGTGCAAAGGGATTTCTTAGTTTCATCCCTCTGGTTTGTCCATCCCTAATTAGTATCTCAGAGAAAGCCATGCAGGGTTACGAAATACCGACTAGAGTGGGGAGGCTCAGCCAGGATTGCTTGGTGTTGCAGAATTTTATAGCTTATGCTTTGTCCTCCTAGCACTTCTCCCAGGCCAGACCACAGGGTGTGCCAGGGGCCAAACTGCCAGACATCAAAGCGCACTTTGGCCCAGAGAGTCCTAAAAAGGCGACTGAAACAGGATCTTCTGGGAGCTGGAGAGCCCTGGCCTGAAGCCAGCGCCGGGAGCATGCTGGATTGTACCAGCTACAGAGGAATAATGACTTCGCCATCCAAAGTTGGGCCACAAAGGAGATAAACTCAGCATACTGCTTGCAGCTCCCAGTGAAGATAACGCTCCAAAATTTTGTCCGTTTAAGCCCAAAGGTGAGGAGCTCAGCTTGGGGGGTTGCATCCACCCAAGAAAGCTCCTGGAGATGCAGGAGACTTGAGGTGGAGCAGGACGGATACAACCCACACTCCCTCCAGAACCGCCGGCTAGCAGCTGCTCTCGGGAACGCAGATGCTTCTGCCATCAGCTACTGGAGAGCAGGATTTCTACTCCGAGCTGATATTTATAGGTGCTTCCCAGGAGCGTTGTGGCAGGGAACCACAGACAGCCTGTAGAGTTTGGGGAAGGATGAAGTTAGTTAGTGCAGTCAGAATTTGGGGACCATTTACTGGAAAGATTATTCACTCATAACAGCCATCCTAATCCAAAAAGGGAAGAAATTCTAATTTGCTATTATCACAGACTTCAGCTGTCAGTATTTAAGAGCTATGCTCAACCAGGCCAGGAAACAAAGTCAGTGCTAAGTGATGTTACCCCATCAAGAGAGTTAAATAAAAATGCCATGACTTACTAACAAGCCAGAACACGAGACTGCTCACGTAGAAGCTCGCTGTTCTCTTGGATCAGAGTGTTTGAAAGGAATCTCGTCAATTCACCAGTTCCTCCCACTCACAGGCTACCAAGGCCCGGCCAGTTCATGCCTGTGTGGATGGCAGACTTTAGACCAGATGTGTCAGCCAGCGTAGGTTCATCTTCAGAGCAACGACACAGCTTTACAACCCATCGCATCTGGCTCGCCAGGACTTCCTACTGACCGGAAGGTTGCAGGAGGCGCCCTTAACGTACAGCACCCCCCAGAACATACCCACCACAACCAGGCTCACAGATGACTTCTCCTGGAGAAGTGCAGTCATTAACAGCTAGAGGAGGGGTCTCCATGGGAGGGATTTACTCCCAAGACGACACATCCTTCCTGATAATGTGTTCCAGTTTCCTTTTTCCTATTAGCATCTGGGGTATATTTATAGGTAGCCAATTTAGCTCAGCGATTCCACATATGGTACTGCAGCATCGCCTTTTTCAAGCCTTGGTGCTCGCCGTACACACGGAGAAATCCTTCTTCTGGAAAGCAGTGAGAAATGATCCCCAGCACTTTATAAAGTTGAACAAGGAGTCACTAACACGTGAAGAAACAACAGGAAAAAGGAATATAACTTTGAATAAAGTGGCGCAACAGCTCTGGAAAAAAACAAGCAAAAATTATCCAGTTTGTATAAGATATTCCGAAACCCGGTGTCAGTCCATCATGTTTTGTATTAAACCCAGATGTATATCATCTTCTCATCAAAGAGAAGTGGCTGTAGTTGTTACAGTTGGCCAGCTGGTTTTAAGCTCCCCTTTTCCCCGTAGTGTAATATATCCCGTGCTCGTTGGAGCTTACGTCCCATGGAATATCTTTGCAATTTGTAACCAGCACACAATACAGCTCAGCTGTAATTTCATAAATCACCCTGGAGCCTCCGTTTAATAATAAATCTTCTGATACCTCTGGACTGCAAGGGACCAAGCAAAGGTCTGAAAGGGAATTTTTTTTGCCTTTCGAAGAGAAAAAAGAGATGCAAAGACATTTGCAAGATCCACAAGGGGTCAGTGTCTTGGCAGAAATCCTTTTTTCAACGTTGAGGAGCACAAGCATGGTCTCAGCTCCAGGATGTTTTTAATACTCCAAGACAAGGGTAGGACTTGTGGGGGCAGGGGGTCGATTTTGATGTTGCTCCCTCCCTTTAATGAAAAAGAAAAAAAAAAAAAGCAGCTTAAGCAGCAATTCTGCTTTGCCACGCTATTTCTCTGCTTGCTTTGTTGCAAGCAACCTCTTTGGAGGGGCAGCACCCAGCCAGAGCCCTGAAGGGGGATGCTGACCTTGGACCTGCGTTGCTCAACCAGGATGGATGTTGGGGCCAGACAGGGAGGGGGCTCAGTATCACCAGCCTTCCCAGTGCTCAAAAACATCCTCCAATGTGGGAGAGCAATGCCACAAAGGGACAGCAGGACCAGAGCCCCTTGGGTACACCCAGTTCCACAACACTGGTACAGCTGCGCAGTGAGCTCAGGGCTCTCCTCGGGTGCCAGCCCCAGCATGGCTGGGGACATCAGCCCAGCCTGGGCATGATGGAGAATGGAGCGGCACGAGGCTGCACAGGAGAGCAGCGGTGCATCAGTAACAACCCAAGCCTGCCCGAAGCGCAGCCCAAGCCTCTGTCCGACCATGTGGCACCGTGACCTTTTGTACACATGATCTCTGTGATGCTGCAAGGTCTTTGAATATTATCAGCTCCTAAGTCCTTCCTGCTTCTTGATCCACCCGAGGGCTACGGTGCCAACAGCAGGTCTGGAGAAGGAGGGAACAGAACATTCCCCAGCTCATCTCAAAACAATAATCCCAGAGGTGTTTTTAAAATAAGGGAACACCTTGTCCAACACCGCCACAGAAATTTCATTCACAACCACGTAAGAGGTAGGCTGAGCTTTCAAAGTCCAGCTGCTGTTTCCCTCTACCACTTTCCTGCCCACAGGGATTTCAGAACCTTTTTGCAGACTGCTCCCACCGACACAAGGACTGCTGCTCCAGGAGGTGTTGTCCAGAGGCCGTGTCAGCTTTGACTTTCTTTTCCTTTCTCTGGCGTGTTGTGCCGAAGGCAGCTCAGACACACAGAGGAAGGGTTTCTTATGGGGAGTGTGGGCTGGCAGGAGGGGAAGAATTGCCCAAGTCTTACTCAAGGAGCTGCCCTGACCTCCCCTCCCCATGTACCACCACTTATCTTGAAGGAAACATTTCATAAGATCACATTAAAAGAAATTACCTCAGAGCTTTCTTTTACATCTGATAAACCAAGGTCTACGAATATTAAGCCGATACCAAAAATCTCCTGGAAATTTAGTCTCAGATTGCCTAGTTTCAGAATAAGAAGGTACAACCCAGAGCCATTGCACAGCCCCTTTCATCTTGCCTGATAAAAGCTCATATACGCATTTTTGCGAGATGTTTACTAATGCAAGAATTCAAGGGCATGGCCATCAAGGGTCTTTTTAGAGGAAAAGAAATACTGAGGTCAGTTCCTATCAGGGCACCACACACTTGAAGTCACCTGAGATGCAGAGAGGCTTCCTGCCCAAGGTACCACAAACACGCTGCAGTTTAACAGGCTACTTACACCACCAGCAGCATAAACCCTGCTTTTTATTTAAGGACTGCCTACTGAACCCAGCACAGGAGGCAGGTTTGACCCAGTTGGGTGATATGTCACATTTCAGGGATTGATAAAACTGGGAAGCAGAGGGGAAGAAAGAGGTCTCCCATCACATTCCCACAGAAGGAGGGCTGCACTCCCGCATGGAAATTCTCCCTACGGGAAGGGCTGCAGGTTTATGTGCAGGGCACACTGGTGGGACCTTTGCAGCCACAGAAGTACTGTGGGTGAGCACAGGGAGAGGGAACCCACACAAGGATGTGGCACCTCAATCCCCAGCCCCCCCCCCGTGCAGAGGAACACGCTCCCAGGCCCCACAGGAGCCCAGCACAGCTCCAGCCGTGGCTTGCACTGACTGAAGGACCTGGGCACGAGAAGCACGCCCCAGCACACAGCTCTAAGAAGTAATTTCCAAAGCAAGGTTAGTAAGCACCAGCTGCCCGTAATGGAAGTAAGTATACTCCTTTTATTAATCAGAGGCCACTGGAAGTGGAACCTCCGTTTTGTTATCCGTTATCCTCCTCCTTGGGATTTGCAATAACTCTGCATGTGAGACAGGAGGAACTAGAAGCGGCAACTAACTACACACAGATCTTTCCCCAGAGACACAAGGGGAGAAAGCTGCAAAAGCACAGATCACCAAAACTATCAGCTGAACTAAAAGTCCAGGTCTTAAAAAAAATAATAATGGGAGAGTAAGTTTTGATCAGAGATTTCTGATCTGATGGAACTGGAACCATTTGCAAGACTGCAGCCTTTTAGACTAAGCTGTAGGTGAAAACAGCACAGTCGAGCATTCTTCTAACTATTCACATTCTTAGTTTCCTCAAGATTTTTAAAGCAGGAAGGACAGGCAAGAACTCCAGTGCTCCAGAACAAAGGAGTTCTTGGTTCAGAAGAGCCTTCTGGACATCCTTTCTCTGGAGAAGTAATTTGGATGCTGCTTGGAGTGCTCATCCTCCAGTTCACACGTGAAACCCTCCAGATTTGAGTTTGGTCGTAGTAACAGCCTGCTGATCCAACCCATTAGCTCATCACCACATACATGTCAGAGCCCAGCGACAGGTCACACAGCAAGCTGCACCCCAGCCAGACATCCTGTCCCACCACCACCAGTGGTCTCAGGGGACACAGGTAGGATTTGTTTCCTCCGTGCCTCCATCTTACATCAGTTTGTGGCCTCTGCCTCCAGCCTAGAGAGAGAAGGAAAGCCTGTGCCAATGAACTGAGGCAATGTCTGGGGCAGCTGAACCCCTTTCCAGGTACCATAGCCCAGAGGCCAGGTGTCAAAGATGTGTTTTTCCAAGGAACCGGTTCCTTGGCTTGTCCAAGAGGCTCCAGCCAGGCACACCCAAGCAATCCATCACTGGGACTACATGGACCCACAAGAAAGCAGTAGGGTTTTCGTGAGTACTTTAGATCAGCAACGTCAAAGGTTCCTTCCAGCCACCTCCCGGAGAGGAGCACAGGGGGCTACCCTGCAAACCCAACCAGCTGCAGGGCGGGGGGGGAGAAGGCCTTACGAAACAGCAGAAGCAATGAACAGAGGGGAATCTCATGCAGTTCACTGCATGCAGCAGAAAGACAGCTCAGTGGGGACTTTCCTGGTGCGAGACATTTTGAGCAAAGCGGAACAGCCTTACTGACCATCTACGCACAACTCTCCCGTGGAGAGCTGCAAGCAAAGCAGCCAAAACCCGGATGAGCTCGGGGACAGAAGCACAAGGGACATCTTAGAAAGAAAGGCATCAAACACCCAAGGTTAGAACATTGAAGGCACTCCCACATGCTTAACTTGCTTGTTTCACTAGAATGGAGGGAAAACATCTGTAGGAAGAAAAAAAGCTTTTTATAAAGTTTCCCATGTCAAAGGTTCAGCTCCCGGAGTGTCACTTTGCAGGGAGCCTCCTCCACTCCACAGCAGAGCGAGGACTGGGGGAGCCCTGGGCTCTGTGGGGCAGCCTGAAGAGCATCAAGACAGGGGTCACCAAAGGACTTCTACACTTTCACACAGGTCGGTTTCCAGCTTTATTTATGCTACTTCAAAGACCTGAACTGGAGGAAAGCAAACTGAGCTGGAGACAGAGACTACAGCAGTCCAAATGAAACTCCTCAGAACAAGTCACCTTTAGAGAGACCACTTCCCACCAATATGGCTGTCCACTCCCACCACCTTGGCCACAAGATTTGGGACCAAAACCCTGCTTGAAGGAGGCTGAACCCCAGCCATGCATGCATGGACCATGATGTCTGGAGGGGCAGAGTAAGCAGAAGTTCTCGAGGCACCATGACTTCTGTTTTTCCAAGCAGGCAGACAGGCCAAAATCCAAGAGAATGGATGTGGACCACATGTGGTCTGAAGATGAAAGAAAGGAGGATTCTATAGCATTCAGATATTCAGCAGAAAACCTAAGAAGTTTCTGCCAAAGCCTCTAAAGTGTTTTAACATTTTTCTTGGTCTTCCAAGGCCAAAGACCAGCTCTGTCACAGGAAAACAAGCCCCTTCCCTATGACCACTGTCCATGTGAGCCCAAAGAGTACCCAGAGACCTCTGCAGAGGTGAGCAGAGGGAAGGGCCACACACACATCACACAGAGCTTCTCCTACAGATCCAGCGCCAAACCATCACATCCAGAAATTCACACACTTGGGAGTTTTAAGAAGCAACGACGGGTTAATTATTGACTCACCAAAGCTATTTTTAAACTGCTGCTGCGACAGAAGAACTGCAGAAGTCCTTACAGCATCAGCTCCCCAGGACTGATGGTCCCACTCAATCCCTACCATGCAAACTGGACCATCAGCTGGCTTAAAGTTCTCAGAAGAAAAACATGCTGAATTCCCCAGCATTTGAATCACATAAGCATTTGCCAAGAACAGGCCTCCCTCGTTACAGTTTCATAATTCTTCAGTCCTTTCAGACCAGCTCAGACACCGTTTGGATAATAATTAACTGTTCCCAGTGCTCAGTGCCTGCTCAGTTAAGCTCTGCATGTTCAAGCTTGGCATAAAACCTTCAAAATTAAGAGCACTGCAAAGTTTATTTCTGTTAATTATGCTATTTTGGAAGGAGAAGAGGAAGGAAAGCAATTTCTAGAGACTAGTGGGGGTTTTCTTCTCACCCTTCCCCCCAAGCATCCTTCAGGAGATGGCACTTCACACTCATCATGTGTCTTCCCCAGAAACGGGTTGTGGTTTCAATTTTGTGTCCCCAAAGTGGATGCAGCAGAGTGTCAGATATCCCTGCTGCCACGGGGGGAGGCAGAGCACATGCTCCACACAAAGCCCTTCAGATGGTGGCGTTTAACCACAGCCAGGGTTCCCGTTAGCTCCCAGAGCAGTTCACACCACCTGCCTGTAAAGCCTCACATCCTAAACACCATCCCACCGCACAGCACCATGACTTGCCTCAGACCAGTGCTGACAGAGCATCACCCAGCCTCAAACACACAACCCAAGTTGGAAGATGACAGACGGCGTGGGTGCTGGGTGGAAGAGACTGCCAGGGACAAAGCGCAGAACCTTCTCTCTCCAAAAACCCACAGCCAGGCTGCAAGGGATGCTCTGAGGACCCTTCCCTTTCTCTCCCATTGCACATGCTCTTCCCTGCGATGCCAGGCTGGAAGGCATGCTCTGGGGACAGAGCCAGGCTGTGACCTCCTGCAACTGAGTGGCACAGACCCGCACCATCCTCCAACACTGTGGTCACACAGGCAGGACATCAAAAACGTTTTGTGGCCATTTCATTCAGTTTCCTGCCCCATCACAGGTCCCTGGTGCAGCAGCACACGTGCTGGTGTCTCCTCCACCACTATCACATATTACACAGCAGCAGGCAAGGGGCAACCCCATCCTGACCATACTGGGAAGCAGGCAACAGGTCAGAGATATTTTCAATTTATTACTTGAAAAAATAAAATAAAGGCATTTCTGGGAGGTTTTTTTTTTTATAGGGATAATCCCATTTTCTCTTTCCCCTGCATCGCTTTGACGTTTACTCTCTGCAGGAGCTGTGGAAGATGCAGACAGTCCCATCACATATGCCACGGGGCCACCAGCTTGTCACCCAACTCAAAGTGGCAGCTGAAGGGTGCTGAGGTTGCCTGCACCCCCAGGAAGCTGCGGAGGGAAGGAGCTGGGAAACACCAACAGGCAGATGAGGAATTTCTGAGCAAACACTTGGCAGCAGTTGTAAAGCAACACAGAAACCATTAGCTCCACGGATCCTTTATTGGGATGGCAGGCTCAGAGCAGGATGGGGAGATGCCACCAGTCCATGGCCCTGGCAGCAGACAGCCTGGCATCCCCAAAACCAGTTCCCACTGCCAGTGCTAACCCCTTCCCATAGATGCAAACAGGCTGAACACAATCCCATAAACAGCATCCAGATGTGGTTTGGGAGGCTAAATAATAGTTCTTGATCTTCTGACAATAGTGCCCAGAAGGATTTGGAAAACTGACAAAAAGCTTTGAAGTTTTATGTAATAAGCTTAGGATTTCTACAGCAACAGCTCCATCACCCCCACCCCACCCAGCTAAGGGGCTGAGCACCCTTCCCACACCCAGAGGTGCAGCCATGTCAGGAAATAAGAGCCAAAAGTTTACGTGGGGCTTGTGCTGTGTGTTCAGGAATTGGGAAGCTTGGATGCTGCTCATCTCTGGCTTGGTGGTCTAGAAATCACACTGACATTACCCAAGCAAGACTGCACCGAGGGCATTTCTTCTGTCTCCTGGTCCAGGCTGAAAATACTGTGGGAAAAATTATTCCCAGAAAAAAAACTGGTAGCTCCAAGCCAGCAAGCAGAAAGCCAGCAGCAGGAGAGCGCCGAGTGGCACTCCTCATAACTGAAGAGTAGCTGATGGGGTTTATTTTTTTTAACCAAGTTTCCTAAGGAAACATGGGAGCGAGCCACCCTGTCTGTCCATCCCCACAATTTACGAACCATTTATTGGATTTTAACAAAAGCTATGCGAGGATAAGCAATTGCAAAAGACATTTCATGGGGCCTGGCATGCCATCTCACACCCCTTGCTGTCCCTGCACAGAAAAAGGCTGGAGCAGAAACAAAATTCCGATTTTATAAGGAGCTACAAGAGATGTTCCAGCCTTAACACCTACAACCAGAGTCTGCATCTTCTCAGACAAGAAGGAAAATCCAACCCCCAGCCCCACAGCAGCTGGAGCCCCCTCCTCAAGAAACACCTCTACTTTACTTCCCCCAAAGCTTTGCCTCTCCACCACCCTCCAAGAGCTCCATCACGCACCCTACTTCTCAGAGGCTTGTTTTCAGCTTTGTCCCCCAAGCTGGGGCTCGAGGGCAGCTGCAAGAGTCACATTTCCCCAAGAAATTCCGGGAAAGGCACTCCTGCTTTTAATGAGGAGAAGATTTTTTTTGCCGACTTCCATAGCCAAGCTAATAAAAATGGAAAGCAATAAGAAATTCCAGCAGAAGGGAGGTGGAAAGGGAAGATACCACTCATTTGAACCTATCCTAAATAGGAGAAGATAATTAGCCACATATATCCCAGAAAGAATAGCAACAGTATATGCAATTATTGGGAATGCACACTTTAAGAGCATTTGCCAAAAATGCCTGCTTTTATTAAAAAGGAATGGTTTCACAAAGGCCCAACTGTAAGAAAGGTTGTAATTTGCCCAAATAAAACTTAATTTGATCCATGAAATAGCTGTGGTTTATTGTGTAATATATGTGCTATGTGTTTTAATTTAATAGAATCCAATATAATTGTAAGCCAGTCGAGTTTCAGAGCAATTTTGGGTTGTTCCCACAGTGCATATAGTACAGATGCTACTTTGTGCATCACACCAGCACATGCATAAATCAGGAATATAGAAAGGATAATCCACAAAGCAGCAAGCAATGCTTCATCATGCACCAAATGGAAAATAAGACCTTTGAGGAAAGCAAAAGAAGTTATTTACAGGAAATAACTCTGGATGCTCCAGTTAACCACTGCACCTCAGACTCCTGGACCCAGTCGTGGGGTGCTGGTGCTGGCACAGCGGCTGCAGGGACCAGGCCCAGGATGCCACCCAGCACCAAGTGATGCTGTGGACCTCACTGCAATGCCACGTCACCCCCAGCACACCTCCCTTCCTGGGGCTTTGCCAGATTCGGCAACCCAGCCCTCCTCAAGTGAGGGGAAGTGGAGATGAATCTTTATTCTTACTTTCTAGGAAATTTATGGTCCACACTGGCCATCCATCAGACCAGATCCATGTTCACCCACAGGGCAGCTTCTCCTCCCAAACAGCTCAGACAAGGGACAGGAGGGACACAATAGGGTGAAGGCACCAGGATCTCTCACTCCCAGCTTCTCTGAAAACTGAGCTTAAAAACCAGCCAGGGCAACCAGGTAGCAGCAGCTTCACCACCAGCCCCACTCAAACTCAACAGCTCAAACCCAAGGCCATGCACAGCCCCGTCCCCACAGCTGGCTCCCTCCACAGGGCCATTCACCTGGATGAGACATTTGGGTTTTGCTCCTGGCATTTGTCAGAAAAGAAAAAATCCACTCTGGCTACTGAGGCTCGTGTCACACTGCTCAGAGGCTCCAGGAGAGCAGCAGCTCCGAGCAGGCAGCTGCTTCACCCTCTGACCCAGGACCACGCCAGCCCCGGGCAGCTGTCAGAGCTCTTGCTCCTTCCCCTGCACCAACAGGGATTTTTCTTTTTCCCTTGCTAGTCCATACATGGCAGGGGGGCAATATTCAGCTTTTAATTATGCATACAACAAGCCCCCCTTTTCCTGCAGAATTAAAATCCTGAGGAGGATTACGGTCTAGAGACCGACAGACCCTGCAGAACCATGGCAAAACCTGTGACAAAGGGATCTCAGCCCCTCTTTTTAAGAGGAACTGAATGCGATTCCTTTTAGCATTCATTTCTTTTCTGTTCTGGGGAGTAAAAGGTATTTCTCAGTCACAGTAGCAATGAATGTCAAGGACAAGGATGACAAATTCCTTCTCGCAGGAGAAGCCTCTGGGACCTACCAGCAGCAACTGGCTGCTCATCAGCCCATCACAGTTTAACAATGCAGCATTACTCAGATTAAGAGGATCTTGTCAAATAAGCACACTCCACAAAACAAAGCCCACAAGGACTCAGGTCCAATACTAGGAGAATTACTAATTCAGGACTTCCACCCAGATAGATTTTGAGCATATTTGGCACAGGGAAGCCAGAAACAGACCATGCAGCCTTCAGCCTCCTGGTTGCACCCGTAACACCGTGAGAAACCACCTAATGCCTCTGCCAGTGCTCCGGCACTCACAGATAGAAGCGTCCAGCAAGTTTCACTGCCCAAATAACACCTTAATACATCTCTGTGTCCCACCACCTCCACAGATGACCCATAAAGCAGCCAGCGTGAGTCAGACCATTCACCTCCAGCTCTTCTGGAGGATCAAGCTCTTACTCCTCGCTGACAAGGGAATTTGAGGGCTGTGGTGTGGGGAAGCTCCACCTGAGGAGTCACTGCCTTGGAGGGGTGACACTCACCAGCTTAAGATCAGCTGAAGCACCAAACCCATGCAACACCCCCATCCTACAACAAAACCGCAGTGTCTCCATACAAGTAACTGCTGAGCTGGAGTTTGCTCCAAGGTCAGTGCGTTGCCGAAGCCCTTCAGCACAGGGGGGAAGGTGTGTTTGCTCAGGGATTTGCTGCTCCTGTGTCTCATCTGCCCACGCCGGCCTGGAAGGTGCTACAGGGATCCTGCCATGCTACTCACTGGTAGCACACCCAGCTCCTTCAGCTTAGCTCAACCCTCGATAGCAACACTATGTGTGTCCCAGCACTACTACAGGGGGGAGGAAAAAAAAAAAAAAAAAAAAAAGCATTTCCCTACTGCACTGCTAGTGCATCCTTCTGAAAAATAAGAAGCACTCTGTAATACCACAGCCACACAGGCAGCCCAATAACCTTCCCAGGACAAAGCTAAGCCAGTCCCAGCTCCACAGCTATCGCACAAAACCCTGCGGCACCCAGAGCAGGAGCTCAGCCCACGCAGAAGCAGCCCAGCGGACTAGCAGACCGCTTTCACACCTGCCTTTAAACCAGCATAACCCCACACAGACCTTAAAAGAACAAGAACATGGCACTTACCTCAGGTGCTGGAAAAGCACAACTGTTCCAGAAGACAAAAAAAAGAAGGACCTGGAAAACCTCACAGAGGACACCCAAAAGCTGCCCAGAGGGTTGTGGCCATCTTGTTTTTGTAGGGGCTGTGGCTGATGAGCAAATGGCAACAGCTGTTGGGCACAGGAGTGACCCATTGGGTCGTCAGCAAAACCTAACGATGCTCAGCTGCACCCACAAACCTGGCAGGGAAATAATTGTTGTTGCCCTGATGCCAGTGCCCTCCACCCATAGCTACCCCCACCCCAAAGGCTGCTCCAACTGCCCACTTACAGTCACCCAACAGCCCCCAGGTTCAAACCCAGTGCGGGGTAATCACACCGGGGTGGCTTCAGCTGAGCTTTGCAACAGTCCAGCCTGGAGTTCCAACAGCCTGGAAGTCTTAAAGCATCTTTAAAGGGTCCCAAGTTTGAATGATTACAGTAAGGTACGAAAGGGGAGAAACAGGACAGGAAAGAATACTTGATGTCTTATTTCATTCCCTCACCATAAAATCCTTTTCTATTCCCTTTAAAACCTTGCTGTCAACTGAAATAAAACTCCAGATTTATTTCTGGGGAAGCGCATGAGTAATAATAAAAAAAGAAAAAAATTAAGTACAATCAGTGGATTGCACAAGGGAAACCCCATAGTTAACCCTCAAATTTCAATCCACAAAAATCCTTTCGCTGATGCGAACCTGGAATAGCAGCAAGTTGCCCGACCAGCCCAGCTGCGCTGCAAATGCACTGCGTGAAGTCAGGGAAAACCAACAGCCCATGAACAGCCGCTTCTGGGGCACTGGGGTGAGGTCTCTTGTGGGTGGTATAAAAGCAAACAACAATGTCCGTTCTTGGTGCCATTTTGCCCAAAACATGGAAGAAGAGGGCAGAAGGTGGAAGATGACAGCACTGCTGCATCCCTGTGCGTGCACACGAGGACAGGGAGGGAGGCAGCAGCCGGCTCAGGCTGCAAAGGCCAAACCTTCTGGGTTTGGTGGTGGGAAATGCCAGGGAAAAGGAAATGGGGAGAAACAATTCGGCTTTTGGCTGATCCTTCCCCGTTAAAATGAGGATGGTATTAACAGAGATCTCTTAAAAAAAACCCAAACATAACAACGGCCCCTTGACCAATGGCGTGAGTGATACAGTGAGTGATGTAGGTGGTATGGCAGGACACACCAGATCTAAGCCAAAGGGGATGAAAAAAATCTGGCTTTAAACGATAATGACATGTTTTGACAGCGTTCCCTGACAACAATGGCTGTAACACGAACAAAAATTAATGATGTCAAGTATTAATACTGATGCTGCATGAATTCAGCCAATGTGGTCCCAATTAAATATCAAGCGTGGTTATAATTTGAAAAATGACAGCGGAAACGTCATTGCGACATTCCCTGCCTGTCTCCCCCCGACACCCCCCAGGCCCGCACATCTCCCTGACGGGATGCGTCCCCACCTTCCCCACCCTTGCTCGGGGCTGCTGTAGAAACACCAAGTCCAGCTGCCAAAATGCACGACCCCGACATGCATCAGGAGGGTTCTTTAATAATAACTTTACATCCTATTTTACTCTCTGCGTTTTGAACCATTGAGGAGGTCTTGTTGCATAAAAGCCGAGGTGCTTCTGCAGTCACCGGACTCCAGAGGCCGGGACTTTATGAAAATCCAACGTACACAGATTTGCAATACAACTCTTAAGACTTGGCAACACTAGGCACTGGCAATAAATAACTTTACTAACCAAACAAAGCCAGGCAATGTCCAACCTGCCCATGCAAGCGCATGGGTGCTAGAGCGCTGACAGCAGCCAAGCTCATGCAGAAGTCAGCAAAATGCCTGATTTTATCCAGGATTTCCAGAGAAAGTAAATCAGCCAAGTCAAGCTCATTTCACCAGGACTTCTTCTGGCTGCAACTGCTCCTCAGAGCAAACATGTTCTTCCCAAGCAACCCCGTATCAGTTTATTGCCCAGACGACAGACTGGGAGATCTACAGGACAAAGCTGCACAGACCTCACCCAGCTCACCGCCGCCTGATTTCAAATTACTGGAGAGGTTCCCAAAACTCGGGCCATGCTACAGTGTCTCCAACTGAGGATCCGCCCAACTGCGAGTTGTCCAAAACCACCATTTGTTTCTCAACCAACAAACACGTCCAGGAGATACCGGACTCACAGCCAACCCCTGTGCGAGGTCGATAATGCAAACTGGTCCTACTGGGCAGCTTTTAGGGCCACGGTCTGTTCTGCTCTTTCTACCAGCACCGGTACCCATTGATTTGCAATGACAACCATCAATTTGCACAAATATGAACATGCACGCTCACCTTCAGGATGTCTCCATCATGTTTGGGTCATCAGAGAGACCAGAGAACCCTGAGCAAGAACAGCGAGGGGAGATTTTCCTCTCACCTTCTCCGCTTGCTCCCCGGCTCCCAAACTGTCCTCATTTACCCTCTTGGAGACAGCTGCAGCCTTCCAGCAACTCATTCGCTGCTTTTCTAAGGGTCCTGGCTGAGATGGGAGACAGTGGTCACCCCTCTGGAAATACCCCCTGACTGAAGAGTGCTCAAGCAGATACTGCTGCAGACTTCAGTCGGGGAGGGGGGGAAACAAAAAGACAATTAAACCCCCCCCCTATAATGTGAATACTTTATTATCAATGAGTGACTGGTATTAGCTTTTTGTCTGGGTATTAATAATATTTCAAAAAACCATACATCAAAATTAGGGCTTTCTCCTATTTTTGCTGTATAATTTTTCTTTTTTAAAAAAATCTGTATTGAAAGAATTATATAAGCCAAAGTGCATTTTCTGTTTTTTGTCCATATACACATTGCACCATACATAAATAATTACATTGTAAAAATGACTCCATAATTACAAGTATAATATATATTTTCATATAATATATAAAACTTTATATTAAATCTAGGTAGATGATATTTGGGATAGTCTGTGTCTTTTTTTTTTTTCCTTACGTCAGAGGCTGACCGTTATCGATTGTTACTGAGTAAAATCTCCAGCCAACAAGGACACGACGTGATAAACTGTCTCGAGTAACACGGCCCCCAGCCTTTGGCAAAGCTAATCCGCACGCTGTTCGGGTCGTAGGGCCCGTCCGCGTAATCCAGATCGGCCGTGTGCTGCAAGAGGCAGGACTTCTCGTAGTCAAACACCTTGATGGAATAGCCCGGCATCACCTTGCGCACTATCAGAGTCCTACAGTTGGGGATGTCCAGTGTCGGGGAGTTGACGAAGATGGGATGCTCACTGCGGTTGTAAGCCCACACACCGTCCGGTTCTTTGCTAAGTAAGATCCCATAGCCGATTTTACTTCGAGTCCTTCTCACAGTCTCGCTCCTGTTTTCCAGGTTTAGCTGTCCGAGGCAGAAGCCGTTTCCTTGAGGTAGGTCATAAAATATACTGACAGACTGTTCGTACACTGTGTAGAGGCGGCCGACGCGTGTCCGGTGCTCCCAGTAGGCCACGTTGCACCAATGGCTCCTCTTCACGGCATCGGGCGACGTACTGGCATCTGTGGGGAAAAGCAGGGAAGAGTCAGGGTTTGCTGTGATCGCCTGGGAAAAGACAGGGATGGAGGGTAAGCTAACGGCTCTCCCCACCCGCTGGCTTTGCTTATGTGGGAAATTAACTTGGTTCAACCCAAAACTTGTGTCCCACCCAAAGCCCGTCCTCAGTTATGTCAAACGCCACCAAGAAAGAAGGCTCAAGCAAAGGTTAGTGACCCAACGGGCCACCCGCCAGCTCCCATGAAGCTCGATGCCTGTTTCTCTTCTCTAATTCAATGTTCAGCCCTGCACCCAGCAGCTGGGACCCTGTGGGTTTCTGCCACCAGGAGCCAGCATGGATACTGCACCGCTGCAGCTCAGCCACCCTGCAGCGCGGCAGGTCCCCAAGCTCCGCCGCGGTGCTGCACCCCACTGCCGAAGGCCAACCTGTGTTGAGCTGGAACGCAGGGATGTCCACGGAGTGCCTGGATGACTGACCCGACAGTTCTCTCTGCCATGGATTATTCTTTGACAGTGATGCCGATGTTCCCATGGGGAACATGAAATCTGAGGAAGCGTTTCATGCCAAGGGGGAGTAGCTGCTATGAACTATACACGTTCTCCTACAAAGCCACTGGAACTCACTCCAGGACAATGAGAAATGTCTCTTCTTTCTAGGAATTACATTCAGGAAAGACAGGAGGGACGCAGACTGCCAGAAAGCTGCTTGATTTATGATGCCTCCAGAAGGAAGATGGAAACTCTCAGCCCTAAAAAAGCCCCGAAGAGGGGAAACAAACCTCTTGCTGAACATCATTCCTGCTCCTACCACACCAGTTAAAAGAAATCCACCCTGAAATCTCAGGCCAGGAGCTCTCCATCAAGTCAGCCTCGCTCCGTGCCTGGCATTAAGCTCCCTGACAATATATCACGCGCCCGCGGCCTGCTGACCCCTCTGCCTTCGTGCCATCATGTCCGATTAACTCGCACGCGAGGTGATGCCATTATTTTGCTTCAGAGACCCTATTGACGCACCGGATTTCAAGCGCAGCCCCGCAGCCCCCTTTCTTTTCAGGCTCAAATTACCCCGGAGGGGAACGAGCTCTCCTCCCCATTAACAATCTTTGAATTAAGCGGCTTTGTTAGAGTTTAACTTGAGTTGTAACCATACAAATTTAAGGGGAGGGAGATGGAGGGATTGTGGGGGGGAGGGTAATCAGGCAGACGGGGAGGCAGCGGGATGCCCTTTGCCATGGGTGATGCTCGTCGTCTTGCACCGACCCCTTCACCTGCTACAGGTCTAAACCACCCCAGAAATGCCAGATTGGCCCCCTTCTCCCCCGTCATCTGTTTACATTATTTTTAGGACCCAGCATGGCCACCAACAGCCCCCTTTCAGACTGATGCATATTTTATCCACAACCGGGAAGGAAACCCCACAGCAATCAAGACACTTCAACCCCACTGGGAAAAGCAACACCATTTCCCTGCATTTATGGCAAACCTTTATGGAAGAGCGAGCCAACAGCTTTGCGCCCACTAACACTGGAGGAGATGTCCTGGGCCACCCAAGGCATGGGAAAAGCCCTGCTGAGCACGAGTGGGTGAGATATTCCCCTTGGAGTCAGAGTTAGTGGCTCTGCACAGCAGGGAAATGGGTGAAGACTCTTGGTGAGGGCAATGGCAGCATCCCAGAGCCAGGTGAAGCAAACCTGGGTTTCCTTCCCCAGGGACAAGGTCCTGTCCCCCAGCCACAGCCCCTGTGGTGGCGTGGGCCACTGCACCACATCACAGTGGCAACAATGGGTCTTTGTGTCTCTTTGCTTCTGAGCCATCCTCGAAGGAAACCACCCAGAGTCACTCTGTAGTAAGCTCATCCTAATGCCATACTCTGCTACCAACAAGTATCAGCAAAACCTAAAGTTCTTCACCATTCTTACTCTTTGGCCAATAACAGTACTTTTTTTGCCATTTCAAATGACCATCCTGCATCCGGATCGCCAGGAGTTAAACGAACAACCCAACTTGCTCTGAAATAGTAATGACTTCATCGGCAAGTGCATGATGAATATGTTGTACCCAAGCACATCATTAAATACTGATGACTGGACTTGACCCTTCCTGAAGTACCTCATGATGCCTTGCAAAGCACCAGCCAGACGATACAAGGAGTTTTAAAGAAGGAAGAGAAGATTCAAATGTAATTCTGGGTTAGAAACCCTCCACAGCTGCCCAGTGCCAATATGATGCACGCACTAACATCTACACCACGAACAGAAACTGATAAAATTTGACAAAAGGTTTCAGAACGTCTCTGCAGTATTTCTGCAGCAGTTGCAAAAATTACGTTAACAATGTTAATGGCATTAACACAGATCTGACCCAAACAGTCTTACCTAACTGAACGTTACTGAAGCAAGACCATCCTTGGCTACATCTGTACAACCCCCTGAAATCAAGAGCTTGGCATGGATGAAAACCTTCTGACTTTCTCTGATAACACCTCTTGGTCTACCACCATGCAGATTGTGAGTGTGTTC
Source organism: Falco cherrug (assembly GCF_023634085.1). Classification (NCBI taxonomy): domain Eukaryota; kingdom Metazoa; phylum Chordata; class Aves; order Falconiformes; family Falconidae; genus Falco; species Falco cherrug. The sequence continues at coordinate 5,296,542 of NC_073703.1, forward strand.
TGCTCTTTAAAATACACTACAGCAAATAGTTCCAGATTTTCTTTAAGAGGTGACACAAGATGTAGTTCATAAATGACACGACAGCAGAAGGAAGAGGCACTGAGTAACTGAGCTTCGTCTGCAGGTGCCTCTTCCACAGCATCCAGTTCCCACAGTCATCTTTCCCTTGGGACAAAATATAGTCAAGACACTCCCAACACCTTTCCAGAACTCCTCTCAAACACCGAATTTTGCTGTCATCCCACTCAAGTGATGCTGGGGGGCTAGAGACAAGCTCAGAGCTTTTCATCTGCCAGGCCCAGAGGCTGGTAGCAATTACTGAGCTCTGCATCTGTTTAACCTCCCGACCTCCACAAAGCCCTGCATGCCCATTAGGTAAGTTGGTTTTGTTATTACATTTTTTAGAAACTACCACTCAGCCCCCGTATTTCCCTTACAGACTAAGTATGGGATAACTTCAAAACTCAGGTTTCCCCATCAGCTGAATTAATCAGGGGAACAGTCAACAATAAATATTTAAATAGGTGTTTCCTAGGGTTTATTGCAAATTAACATACCTAGTGGGGGAAAGCAAAGCAGGAGGAAACCAGTGTCTATTCTACACGAACATCTCGCCGTAGGTGCCACCACCCCCATGCCATCTCTGCTTTCCAGGAACTGGCAAATATTTTGGCAAAATCATCAATCTACACACACACTGAGAAGAGGGGAAGTTTTTTTTTACACCTCCTGCTTCCACTCATCTGAAACAGCCTTATTAAAATAACTTCCATGCAATTTATGGCATGAGCTTCAGTCTACCCGTACATGCACGCGTCTCGCAGGGTGAAACACCCCCCGCCAACGTGCTCCTCTTCTCTGTCACGGCTCCTGCCTGGCAGGGCCAGCTCTGCCAGCTCAAAGTGCTCCCAGAGGTGTCCTGTGCTCCTTCAAATGGGTGAGGACATTTGAGTTTTAGGTAACTACACATCAAGCAGCTGAAGTTTCCTCTCCACCCCTCCTTCTATGGAGCTTTAGAAAGAAAGGCTTTAGAAGCCATGCACCAGCCGCAAAGCAACCTGTCTGTGGCGTGCAGGCAAATAAAACATCCCAAACGGAGACTGTTAAAAGGCTCACCCAAAGAGCCTCTCCCTCCAGAAGGCTTTCGGCAGGGTCCCTCTTCCCCCCCAGCCCCATCCAGCGCCGCCCTTGCCAGCTGCCTCGCTCCCCCCATGCCACGCTGGGGTCCTTTGCCTTTTTTATCTCCCAGCGCGCTCAACCAAATCCTGAAAAGATGAACTCCTCTCGCAGCCCTGACATAAAGCAAGCACTTTAGCAAGCCCCTGATACAAGGGGGCCTGCGCTGTGTCTTATCCCCTGCCAAGTATTAGTTTCGCCTCCAGCTATTAGCCACTACCACTCAGCAGACAGCAGGGGCGGCCGGCAGAAAAGCATGTCCTCTGCCTTTTAAATAAATATTCAATTTTTTCCTCCTCTTTTTCCACACTGCCCTTTATGCACAGACAAGAAAACCCACTTCTTTTTTCTGTCCTCCTACCCACCCCCTTTCTGCTGGAACAGAGGCAGGCCTGTTAGCTTCCTTTTTGAAGAAAGAAAAATATTTTAGTCCTGCAGTGCCTCCCTCGATGGTATACGATGCATTTTTAACAACTATCATTGCAGGCAGCTACAACTTCTAACAGCTACATTTAGGCTGGCGTCAGGGCTATCTCCTCCATCAAAGCCACCTTTATCGATCAGATGGATGGGCTGAAACCCTGGCTCTTGTTTACTCCTTCCTCTGAGTTGCCGTTTCCTACGCTGCAGCGATGCCTCGCAGCAGACACATCCAAAAGGAAACTCAAACAATTTAAGATAAAAAAACAAGATAGGAAGCAAGTCAGGGAATCAAAACCAGAACTTAATGCGCAGCTCAGGCAAAAGAAATCCGGGTACGGGAATAAATGCAAAGAGCAAATACTGTAAATCCTCACAGTGTTAGCAGCACTGCTGCTTTTGCTCCCTGCAGAGTGTGGAGGTAAAGAAAATAACTCGAGGTTTTCTATTATTTGTGCTTTGACAGCATTTTATGCCAGTGAAGTTCAAAGCAGCGCACTGAAAGGGAAAAGAAAGATGCTTTTTTTCCAAAACAAAATGCTGCACAGTCCCACTGCTTGATGTTGCACTTCAGAGCAGGATGGAAAACATGGGCAGATCACAGAACTCATGAAACATCTCTGATTCATGCTTGGGCTCTTCCAAAGCCACCAAACCTCTTCTCAGCAGGTCAAATGGCCCCCACGATATTTGGCTGCAAGTAAGACCTTGCTGTGTAGGGAAACAGGGGTGAGAAGGGAAGTCTGCCGCAGTGCTTTGAGGAATATTCCCATTTTCACACAGACTCCTGAGGAAACAGTCACACGTGGCACTGTGTTGTTTATCCAAGCATTCCACGAGGAATGGGTGATGCCAGCCCCACCTTTCCCACCTAACCCCAAACCACACTCATGGGTTTTCAAAACACATTTAAGAGGCGCCCACAGGGAAGACCATGCACGTAAAACCCAAACATCACTGCTCTCTCCAGATGTGACGAGGACTCGAGTGAACATCTGGGCACGTGAAGAGATGAAGTGAGATATTCAGGTGTCCCCACAACTCAGCTCACAGCCCAGTTTCACGTCCCACCCTCCCATACTCCTGCACCACGGGGCAGCTTGAGGCTTCTCTAGCCACAGAGCTCAGTTACATCCTTTCTCAACTGCCACCATCTTTCCATCCAGTTTTATCCCACTTCAGCTTCTATTAGATACACGCTCAGACTTTTTTCTCACCTCTGCCACAGCACAGATGCATGCTTATACTACCCAACACGCCAGAGCGTGGAAGCAGGATGGTTACAGCCATACACAGGTCACTGTAAACAAAGTCCAGATAAAAGGCCCAGCACAAAGAACACGTATGTTTCCCAAAAATATTTTTAACAGTTCACTGGGGAGCAACTGGTTAAAAGAATCCCCCATTAATACCCTTTGAAACAAGCTCCAGGGTAAGGAAGGGGTTAAAACTTTCCACAGCAGAAATGGAATTTTTATGGCCCTGAAAAAAAAAAAAAAATTAATTGTCAATCTGCCCCAGCAAAGCTCACAACCATTTTTGTTAAGCCAATATACTTAAAATACCTCTGCCTTACAAGTTTCAGCTGGAATGCATCACTGCGGCCCCCCTGAGAGCCCCCGCGCTGCAGCCAGCACCACAGCATCCACCCCAGCACCAGCCCCTCCCGGGCCGGGGGGGGGAAGCTGATCTTGCCCCACACACAGGGCACCCCCGTGCAGATGCCCTGGGGATACAGGGCCACAAAGCGGCCACCATCTGTCTGCCCCTCCTCATCGGGAGCCGTGGGGTGGGACTTTGGAGGCACCTTCCCACCCTCGAAGGAGCTGCAGCCCTTGGTGAGCTGTGGCTTGGCCAGCAGCTTGGCCAGCCTGCTGGAGCACTCCGATGTTGGATCCACCAGATATATTTAAGGGAATGTCCCCTGCCCACCAGCTGAACGCGGGAGGCTGGGCAGGACCAGAGTTGCCATCCTCGGTGGCCCCGGAGACACTGGAAGAGCAAAGGCAGCAGGAGGGTCTCCATGCTGTCCCCCAGTGAAAAGTCAGGGAAAGCCCTGACGAGGACAAGGACAGTTTAGTTCCCTTTTCCAATTACTTCCAGGTCTCGCCGATGAAGCAAGAAGCTGTCTGTTATGGCAGGACAACAGGTCTGGGCAAGGAGATGGCAGCTGGGTGCAAGCAGGGGGCTGGACAGCCCCCTAAGCTTCTTCCCAAAACTTTTCCTTAAGGCTCAGAATCAACTGAGGATCCTTTCATGTCCCAGCTCTCACCAAGAAACCCTTGCTCCCTGATTCACAGAGGCCCTGAACAACTGTCACCAGCTCCCCAGCCGATGACCGAGGTCAGCCACAGGGACAGCAGCCTAGACCTAGTGCGGACCTAGCAGGGTCTGTAGCAACGGGACCAGGGGTGATGGTTTTAAACTAAAAGAGGATGGGTTTAGGGTAGATATTAGGAAGAAATTCTTTGCTGTAAGGGGGGCACGGCGCTGGCACAGGCTGCCCAGAGCAGCTGTGGCTGCCCCGTCCCTGGCAGTGCCCAAGGCCAGGCGGGACAGGGCTTGGAGCATCCTGGTCCGGTGGAAGGTGTCCCTGCCCATGGCAGAGGGGTGTGGAACTGGGTGGTCTTTAAGGTCTCTTCCAACCCAAACCATTCCATGACTCTGACCTTCTCCATGCTGCAGAGCATCAAGCTCTCCCCCAGACTTCTGTTTTGCTCTGCTGAGACATAAAGGTTCAGCCCACCTCATACCCCAATTATAAAATAAGACACTGATTTCATACTACGATTAATCTGGCGTCAACACTGTTGTGGTGGGGTCCCATCTCCTCCAACCCCAGCATGGCTCTGGTGTGTTCCTCACGTTTGGATGTGGCTGTTGTGCAACTGTGAAGAGCAGTTCAGCTCACCCATCTGGCAAAACCCAACACCAAAGCAAGTGCCACCGGCCGCCGAAAAGCGCCCTTACTGCCGCCGCACCCGCCGTGGAGGAGCCACCTTCCTCCTCCTCCTCCAGCCTCCACCTTGGATCAGAGCTCTGGTGCTCCCCAGCCTCCTCCGTGAGCCAATTTAATTTGTTAACCCAGTAGATGATTAACTCAAAAGAACACTTGTGCTGGGTTAATTAATTAAATTAGTTCAAAAAAGGGTCTGACAGGCAACAGAGCCGGTGGAAGAGGTGCGTGGAGAGGCCTGGGGAGAAAGGGGGACATTTCCATGGCAGCCCAAGAAACAAAAGCAACACAGGACAGGAGCCAATGCCAAGAATTAGAATGAAAACAATTTTCTCTGCATAAAAGAAACCACTCTGCAAAATCATCAGCTCATGCTAATTTTTTTATATCCTTCAAAGAAAAACACATGCCACGTTTAGTTCTGCCCGGAAATTTGTAAGTCATCGTCAGTTAGCTTATTCTCAAGTTAAATTCAAGGAGTTGTTTCTAAATGTACCTTCTCTGGCCATTAATATATGTACTCCAGAACATGATTTTAAGGTATTTCAGCAGGGTTTTTTTCCAGCTCCCCTGCATGGTTTACAAAGGTCTTTTCAGCCAAGGGTGAAAAGTCCTAGAAAGTAAGAAAACTGGAAAAGCCCAACGCAGGTATTTTTCACTGACATTTTTATGTGTTACTTCTGAAGGCCAGTGTTTTCAGAGATTTAGGTGATTTTTTTTTTTTTTTTTTTTTTTTTTGAGTCGAACAGTCTCCATATAATCTCAGCTTCCCTTGCTCACAGCTTTCACAGGCACATTCATCGCTTTAAAGTTCCTGGGCTGTGCATGTAACCGCTTTATACCTGGCATGTAAAAGTTAACACAACAATGTAAATACATCTTCAAAAGGAGCCCAAAACGTAATCACCTATGTTGGCTGCCAATTATGAAAGCACCAGACCTGTCATCAGCCAGAATTTGGCTGAGACTTCTCCCCTGTTGGAAACCAGCCCTGGGTAAGTCCAAGCCCAGCAAAATCCCAGGGTCGGGTCGTGCGCGGCACCTCCGTGAGCATCCGCAGCGTCCCCGCTGCCTGCCCCTGGGTGCCCCCACCCTGCACCCCAGCCAGCCACAAAAATGGGGAGAGGAACGAGCTGGTGAAAGACACAGGGGATGAGGCGGGGGGAATGTCTCCCTGTTCATTTTCTGTAAAATCAGGAGTTTCGCTGAAAATCTTCCGAGTACCATCTAGTTGGGGTTGCCGCCTCCTGCCAGCTGGGCAAGGCACAGACTACCCTTGGAGGGGAGAAGGCTCATTCCCCAACTGCCCTCCGCAAGGCAGGACTGCGAGGGTGGGGGACACTGGGACAAAAAAATGGGGGGAAATACCCCTTTTTTTTTCTCTTCCAAACAACTGTATATGCAATCCTTTTTTTTTTTCTTTTTTTTCTCCCAGAGCCTGAAAAACGCTGAGAATCCAAGAGAAATCACCCCATAAATCACCCGATGGCAGAATTCCCTTTTAGCCGCCGCCGCAATGTCCAAAGCTCCCTTCCCAGCGCCGCTCCCACCTGGAGCTGCGCCAGCACTCGCTATTAATTAATCCAGGGGCCGCCTGCTGCAATCCCGGCTACGCCAACCGCATCCGACTTGGGCTGGGCTGGTGGGCAGAAGTTGGGCTGGCCCTATATCCCGCGGGACCTCCTGAGCTCTCCTCTGCCTTTCAAACCCATTTTGGCCTTGCAGTGCAATTTTAGGTGCTCTTAGAAATCCTGACTGATGCCCTTGGGGAGGGAAATAATCTGCTCAATGACCAGAGCTGCAGCAAATTGGAACATCCCGCGGTGGAGCAGGGACTCTGGAAAATGGTATAAATGAATAATAATGGTTTTTGCTCATAGAGAAGTTTCGGCTGAGCACTTCAAAGCATTTTAAAAGCAGAAACTAATTAGTAGGTCCCTCTGAAGAGAAATAAGAATAACACCACTTTCCGCCTCCATCACGCCTCTCAGGCAGAGCACGTTGGGTGCCGGGCTTGGCTCCCAGCTCAGCCTGGGAATCATCTTACTGGAGGGTGACGGTCCAGAGGCACGAGGCTCGGGCTGTACCTGAACCAAACCCCTGCCTGGTTCACACTGGCACTAAATGATGGGGTTTCTGCCAGGGTGGAGGGGGCACGGAGGTGACCGAGCTGTTTTGGGAAGCCAGATGCCGAGTTGGTGAGGACATTGCTAAGGTGGCTGCAGAGATGCTCCTAAAGATGCTTCACTTCAGCCTCCCCACGCTGCCATGTTTGCTAAGAGCACTGGAGCATCCGTGGTGGCAGCAGGATCACTAATCCAGCATAGGGTGCCTGACACTGACACCTGCTCCAGAGAAAAGCAGCAGATTAAACAAAACAAAACAAAACAAAACAAAACAAAACAAAACAAAACAAAACAAAACAAGCCTTTTCTTCCCTCTGGTGGTTAGGTTAATGCTCAGGAAACCCTGAGCTCCTCCAAACAAAGAGGGCTGGCAGCCAGGCAGCACACCAGCACCCACCCACACTGCTCCCAGCACAGCCCCAACCCCAAATTACAGCTCAGCTCCCTTCTATAACAACCAAAATTTGCCATTTCCAGAAGGCAAATGCTTGGTGGTTCCCCTACATGAGGCCTCCTTCAGATGTCCCTGACTGGTCATGCAAAACCCACTCCCCAAAACACCAGCAAAACTGGAAACTTCAGGCTTAAGAGCTCACACAGGACATGGAAAACGAAAAGGCTGCGACTGTGGCAGCTCTGCCGCACTTTTATATTGTTACCACCCAGAAAATGAGCGGAGATGCTTTCATGGGAGGAAAATCAAAGCCAATACCCAATAAAATGCCCCCATCAGACATATTTTGAGAACCTGCAATTGCGCTCCATGCCGAGCTGTTCTGTCCGGAGCAAGACCAAAGTCAGCTTTACTCTGCTATTGCACCTCTATTGGATTTACCCCTGAGAATAAACCACAGGGTTTCAAAGTTGAGGAAGATGACGTGAGAAGCATCGAGCAGGGTGAAAAAACCCAAGGCCACCCTGATTTCCTTGAAGCAGCACCTTCGGGAGAAGACCAAGGTGCTGGAGGCAAATGTCTGTCAACTTGATGCCAATACCAGTGCAAAAATGAAGGACTGTAAAATCTTGAGGGAACTATCACCAACATGGAAAACCAGCTGTGATGGAGGAGTGCTGGGCTGGGGAGGCTCCCCGGTGGCCACGAGCAGGTACCCACCAAATGTTTTGCTCCGTATGGGCTGGGAATGAGCTGCTCTGCTGCTCCCTGGCCGGCTGAGTGCAGAGGCTGGTGCTGGGCAGCCATGAGACCCCAGTCTGGGACCTCTGGGACAACAAAAAGCTCAGGCTTTTGTCCCAGATCCCTGCTAGTATCCAGACCAGCTGTGGGTCCCCCATCCCAACCCATGCTCTGCCCCCCAAGAAGGGCTCCAGCTGATACTCCCCCTCACCTGACAATTCTCCCCCAGCACCCTTTAAAAATGCTTTTTTTTCCCAGCACGGTATCAGTGCCCTCACATACATGGGAAGCAGGCAGGGTTGAGAGTGAAATGGAAATTCAGGCTTTGTTCTCGGTGGCCAAAGCCCAAGATCCTTCTCCTGATAAAGCCCTCCCCGAGCCTCGCTGTCTGCTGTCTGAGCAAGCACCACAAGACGGGAGCCACGGCTCCACGGCTGCCACCACATGTCATGCCTCCCGTGGCTGCTTCAAGTCCTCGCTCATGATGGATTTGCCAAAGTTTCGGAGGGAATTAAAGGATTTTGGGTGCCAGCATGGCCTTTGCAAGGAAACAATCGCTCTGGTGTGCAAGCCAATTTGGTCATGCTGAAAGGATAAACCTGTATGGGGAGGTCTCAGGGTTCTTATCTCTTGGAAAATTTAAAAGCGATGGGGATGGAGTCCATAGGCGGTGTGAGCAGCCATGGGAAGAGCCCAGCGGCAGGCAGCCGGCGAGGCAGAGGCCGGGCTCGGGTCCTGCGGCACTGGAAGGGAGTACGGGGATGGCTCCTGCCCTGCTGCTCGCACACGCACGCACGTCTGCACAGCCACAGCCGGGCTGGGAGGAACGTGCAGAGGGATGCGTGCATGCGTGTGCACCCACACGCCAGATTTTCTGATAGCTACTTCATGTATTTACGTGTAAACATTTTCTGAGTCCATTCCAGCCCTTATTCCAAGCAAGGAGCTCGTTCCACTGACAACTACTCGTGGCCAGCATCCATGGGCTCTTACTCCCACTTAAAGCAAAGACTAAACAATGACTTAAGCATTTCAGGATTTAAGCCCCATAGCTGGTCCCTCACATTCACAGTCAAAGCAGCAAGGATGCCGCGCTGGTGGCTTCTGCTTTGCAGGAGGACCTGCATCACTGTGAATGCCATGAATAACCCTTGTGCCATTGGGGTGCCTCGGTGGATGCACTGGGAGGGGTCTCCTGGCCTTTTTTTTCTGTAAAATCCACAAATTAGCAGCCCAGATGCACTCCTGCTAGCCTGGGCTAAGATCACCCCCAAAGACCAAACATGCCTCACCTTGTTTTTATACTCTTTGCGATGGTGCTGTAAATCTATTAAAGTGCAGATAAACAGTAAGAAGATTTGCGCCGGGGTGAAGTGGGGGATGTATTTGCATGAAATCCACAATGTTCGCAAGCATCGCTGCAGCCCAGCGAGGCAGCAATGTGTGGCCTCTGAAAGCATCTTCACAGTCATCTCCCAGATGACAGAATTCCTAACACTGTATTTGCCATGGAGAGTGGAGGTGACTCATGCTAATTACCCTTCCTGGCCAAGGAGGACTTGTTTTCATTTCTAAAAACCACAGTTTCTTTCAAAAAAAGGGGGAAGAAATAGGAAAATACCAAAATACACACAGAACTCCATGGGCTACATCCTGTCCTGCTGCGCTAATACGAATCCCAGACACCCCAAAACTCCAGCTTTGCTCAGGATGTTCAAAGAGAAAGGGATTAATAAGTTATAGCACGGACACAGCCAGAGGCACACGGCAGAGACGCTGCCAGCGTTACCTCCAGGTCTCCTGATTTCCAGTAACACTCCTTCAACACAACCCAGCTAAAATAATTTGTGCGCGTATGAGCGGAGCTCAGGAAGGGTCCTTCGTTCAGATTAAAACCCCTCTCACCTTTCTTGGACAAGCTCTCACCTTTCTTGGAGGGCAGCTGAAATTTAAAGTTAAAAATAACCTTTTCAGGCCCAGCCTATGCAGGGTTCGAGGTTGCAACTCCTCCACGAGATGTTTTGGGGGGAAACGCACGGGCTGCAGTTATAAACTCTGCAAATTCAGTACCCAGGTAAACGACCTTCCCATCGAGAGGGGAAGGGGAAGGAGATCGGGTCGGGCTCTTTGTAAATCAAGGGCAGGGAGATTAAGGGAACATGTGAACACTTCGTTATGGCTAACGAGTTCAGCACTGCACACCCTCCACACAGCTGAGCGCTGAAGGAGAAAGAGCAAATTCTTCCCCTCCCCTCAAGGGAAATTGTTTTTAAAAAATAAAGGTGTATTGGGGGGAAATACACCTGGGATTATACATTAAAAAGGCAGCCTGTCAGAAGCCTAAACCAGACCCGTTTCTCTTCTCCACTCTGTATGTATCATATATATAAAATATCCACATGGATGCAAAGAACCCCCCTGTACAAAACCTGAAGAATAACTGAGTGTAAAATCAGGGTCGGATATTTTGCAGAAATACATCCACAAAGCTCCAACAAGCAACACAAGTTCCCACTCTGGAGAACTTTTGCTCATTATTGCAACAATTCGGACTATTTCCGTCGGGGCTGCGGATGATGGGGATGCCTCACCGTTCAACCCCAGTATTTGCACGGTACAAATAAACTAACGCTATCAATGTTATAAACTCTGTAAAGTTCCTGCACTAGTATCCTTAAATTGTTAAAAATAGGAAAGAAACTGCACAGTTCACATATTTTATAAAGCTGGGTTAAATCAACATCTGCAAAAAATATCCCTGTTAAACGAAATAGCAGGATTTCATTAAGTAAATTGCAAGTTGGCAAAAACTCTGAAAGAAAGGGAAAAAGCCACAGCCAGCCCTGTAATTTAAACCTTATTTTAACAGTGACAGTATGACTGCAAGAGGCTGCATTTCCAAACGAAAAAATAAAGTTTAAACAAAAGTACCTGTTCCCCCTGCTCAGCGCACCACAGTGTCTGCAATCATTACGCTAACGAGCTCTTCCCCAGGCAGATGAAGAGGGAGCAGGACCCACTCTCAGCCCCGCATCCTAGGGTAGCAAACCCACCAATTCTGCAAAATGCAGGATTTTCCACCGCGGGAGCACCCAGATGCCTATGCGGTGGTGGGGGTTACGGGTGACAATGTCTGTGGAGCCCCTGGAGCCAAGTGGGCTCGGGTACACCCCTGCGGGTCTGCAGCCTGCGGTTCCAAGCCAGCGTGGAGCCAGCACGGAGCCAGCCCTTTGCCTGCAGTCTGAGCCGCCGAAAGCTGGGATTAGATGGCTGCAGGTCTGAGAAACAGCTCCGTCCAGGCAACACTTCATCACTTTCTACATCTTAAACACATCCTGCTCCCCTGCACAAGACCAGGAGCCAGCCAGAGGCCAGTGCCCGGGCGGGCAGCGTGGTCCTGTGCAGGTGCCCATGGGGGCTGGGTGGCAGCAACTGGGCTTCTCACTTGGGTATCCCAACAAAGTCCCCGAAGCGACAGGACACGTGTCCTGCTACCGAGCAGGACAGTGGTGCTCTCCCACAGGGAGCTGCTTTTGAGGTCTCCTTTGTGACCAGCGTTTCGGGGGGGTCATGGCACCATGCGCACACGCTCAGGCTGCAATGTCACCCACCCCCAGCCCCAGAGCGAACCTCTGCCTGGAGAAGCAGCTGCTGCCGGCATCACCTGGGGCAGGCAGGGAGCAGGCAGGGAGCAGGCAGGGAGCAGGCAGGGAGCAGGCAGGGCATCGCCTGCCCTTCCAGCCCGTTTTCCAAGCATGCCGAGCGCCCTTCCTGCTCGGGGGTGACTCAGGCGGGCTGGGCTGGGCTGCGTGGGGAGGCTGGACTCTTCCCACCGCGCCGGCCAAAAGCCTCTGCAGGAGTCGTCCCTGCAGGGGATGGGGGACAGGGACAGGCACTGCCTGGCTGGGGGGGACATCCCAGAGGGCACCATCCTCTGGGGCCACCTCCTCCAGGGTGGACCCCCCCAGCACTGGGCACATGGGGTCCAAATACTTGCTTCAAAATTACAGTATTTACAATTTCCCACCCAAAAGCTCTGCTGTCCCAGGGAAATCACCTGGAAGCAGCACTCTGGGATCAGTAAAATCTCTCATCCGGCACATACTGAATCTGTTTGCTTTGAAAATAATTGCAAAACCTCAAAACAAAACCTAAAAACAACTGTTCCAATATGCAAACTCGGAGCTGAAGAAGAGACTTTTAACAAAAAGACCAATTATTTGCTTACAACATTTTGGCTTCGCTATTTTTCCTGGCACTCACGACACCGGAGTTATTTTGAAGGGCTGTTTGCTTCATGAGGAGCCGAGAAAACAGTGTTCCTATTTCCTTTCTGATCTAAACATCCGTTTGTCGTGCGAGCGGGAGGAAAAAAAACCACCACCCAAACCCCCGTGCATCTGAGGAAGCACGAAGGAAGGGGTGGTGGGTACCAGTGGGGAGGAGAGTGGGCAGGCACCCACCCCGCTGCTGCTCCCCCCTCCGCCGCCTCTTCATTTATTGCCATCCAAGGGGGCATCCATCCCGTGCTGGCCCTAAATGAAGCGGAATGGCTGCCCCCAAGGGTCTGGGCTGCTCTCCTTGAAGCAAACCAAGCGAAGGACCCCTGGGCAGACCCTCGCATCTTCCTTAACATGTCCATGATGGCAAAGGCTGCCCAGCTCCTCACCACCAGCAGCTGCACTGTCTTACTGAGCATCTCCCCAGGCTGAAGGACAGGCACTCCTGCAGCCTCGTGCCGGATGAAGCAAGAAGTAAAAGCTACACGGGCACCTTGTAGGCATGCCGGAGACACAGCATGGCTGGAGCCTTGCAAAATCACATTTAGGAGCAAAAGAAAGGTGGTTGCCCTGGGGCAAGTGCAAGGCAAAGCAGGCAAACGCCTGCCGGCCACCAGCACTTGCTCCCAAGTCATGTCCAGCTGCACAGCTCCAGCCAGCTTGGCAGCCAGCGGGATGCTGTGGAGGGGCAGGACTGGGCAACCAAAGTCATTTCAAGGGCAGGGTGAAAGCACTGGGGATGCTCATGCATCCTTGACAATCACCAAGCAACATAAAGACCACCCGTGTCATACCAAGCCACCTACAGACCACAGCACCAGCACCACCTGAACCCCCAGCGGAGCTCCCCAGGCTGCAAGTCACCGATCAAACCCTGCATGGAGACAAGATCCGGCACATGCAATGGCCGCACCTCCAGCAGGGTGCCTCCTGCCCAGGCTTGGTGGCTGTGGCCATCATGTCCCCCTGTTTGGGGAGAGCCACGTGTCACCCCCAGGACCTGTGCCACCACCTCCTCCCAGCTATGCTTTCCACCCTTCGGTGAGCGAAGGGCCAGCTCACTGTCATATTCCTAAATTTCCTGGCTTTTGAGGATACAAGCCAGGTCATTAACATTATTTATAGGTTCCTGTGTATGAGTTTCCATTTGTTTGTCTGCTTAAAAACAGTTAGGTGAAAAAAAGAAATTCCTGGAGGTCCGACAGTTAAAAAACCCCCATGTCCATGGTGGGATGGGCCCAAAGGATCAGCAGCTCCCTTAGAAACATAACCGTTCCCTTAAATGCTTATTGTGTAAATATTTAAGCTACTTTATAAAACTTTTACAATGTACTTAGGAAGCATAAATCTCCCCATCAGAGCACAGCAGGCCATCGCAGCGGAGCACGCTTAGACGGTTTTAAGAACACAAACAGGGACATTTCTAATGCTAATGCTGGACCCAAGGGGCCCTAAGGTCACAATCTTATGGAAATCATTACTAAGCTGATCCCCTTCACTCACCCCAAAACGGAGCGTAGTTATGTGCAACCAGTCACTGCACTAAGTGTAACTCCAGTGTCACTTTTTTTTTAAAAAAAATGATTTACAGTTACTGCGTAGCGGGCGGCATAAGAGATAGAAGTCCTGAGATTTTTCTCTTTGAAATGCAGCACCAGATTTAATGTCATACAGGCAAAAATTATGTAAGTCCAACATCATCCACTAATACGCATCCATTTCAGGAATTAAGAGGTTTCTTTTTAAATGCCATGTGGCAGATTTGAAACAAAGCCTAATGCGTTACAGCCGACTTCTGCACCCCTCACCGGTACAGATGACTGGAACCCAACTAGCACCAGCCACCCGCCACGGCCGCTCCCCTGGGTGCAGCTGGGAGAGACGCACTTCGCAGAGGTGAACATTCCCTGCAGCAGAAATAAAGAGATGCTGCGCTGACTGACACAGCTGTATTCAGGGCGGTTTCCATATGGAAAGCCATCCAGCTTTATGAGATTTGCTTGGACACAGTGTTTTGCAGCTCGAATTCTTCAAATAAATACAAATCTTCTTATCTAACGCAGGAAATAACAAGTTTTTCCCCGGAACAGCTTCTCTACTGTAATTCAGGTGTGTCTGAGGCAACAGCAGCAGCAAATGGGAGCAGGGAACTGGAAGTTTACTGGCTTCGCAAATCACAGCTTTCTGTTGTGTATGATGAAGTGCACAGAAAGTCTAGAAGAAACTTGGATGGGAGTTCAACATCGATGTTTTAAAGATGAAAGCATGCTCTTTGATTAAATATTTAAATAAAGTTTTCTCATACTAAATCATTTAAACATTTTCACATTCCTCACATTTCTAGAAGTGCTGTTCACTTTTATTTATTGTTGTAACCCAGTACCCTCAGCAAGCTACCACGACTATTTGAGGCAACCTGTTTTCTAAAGGGAAAGTTCTTGCAGGACAGTAAAAATCCATGATGAGCAGGGTAGCCTGACTCTTATTCTCCAACCCCTACTTACTCTCCAGCCACCATCATAATTTCCTCTTTTTCTTACAAATAAATTCTTCCACACTGCACGTGGGGACAGCCCGGTTCTGCTCCAAATATTGACCAGAAATTCAAAGTAACTCAACTGACTTCACTGTGGTTGTATTTAGACAGCTGTAACTCAGAGCAGAAATTGGCCTGGGTGTTCAAATTGTCTTTTTTAGAAACGCTTGGGCTGTTCCAGTCTCCCGTCAGTGATGAAGTCAGCCTTACTCATCCGAACACAGGGTATGGCTCTGCCATCACCACCATGAAACAGCTCCAATAAGCTTAAAATCTGAGTGTGATTCTTGCTTCTAATGATGCAATTGTATCCAATGGAAGGGTCCGGCCATCCCATGCTTCCCAGCGATAGGACCTCACCGATGTCATTTCAATGCTCACAGACAACAGCGATGGCGAAGAAACCACTGCCTTGCTGCCACTGTGATGCGAGATGGTGTGCAGCTGGACTGGATGATCTCAAAGCTCTCTTCCGACCTAAACGGTTCTAGGATTCTATGCTGGGAAAGCTTTAAAACACCTGTGTCACTCCAGAGACGTGCTCAGACCATGCAGACCTGGGATGTCTCATTCACTGAGGCGCCCATCTGAAGTCCTGGAGTTTGTTGAGAAGGTACAACTCATGCAACCACGCAGCACAACGCTCAAGCCTCACTATGCAATGATGCGCTAACCCGCCCTCCCTCAGCCTGCGCGACAAAGCTTCGAGGAAGGAGTAACTATAAAGAGATAAAGAATAAATGGGAACAAACTTGCCCCAAGTCCATCTGGAGTAGACACACAGGAAAGGTTTTTATCAGAGGACAACACAGCAGTAGCAGGGGAATGGAAATCTGAGTTTAAGACAAGAGTTTGATAAACGTAACACAGTTTCCAAAGACGGAAGGTAACTGGGCTAAGTCACCCAGCGTGCTGTTACCCAGCCCTGATGTTCTTACTTCCTTGTAAATCCATCGTTAAAGAAAAAAACCAACCCGTGAATCCCGAGTCCCGCTCAATGCTCAGGGTACCCTGATGGTTTCATCCCCGCTGTACTCCACTGAACCTCTCTCCACGAGCTCGCAGGGCTGTTTAGTTAGGGCGTCCCAGTATAAAACTCTGTATTTATTCTGGCATTGTTCCTTTAGAAGGCCCTAAAACTCAAATAAAGTCCATTCCCCTTTCTGTGTATCTCCAGCTATTGACACTGCTCATGACCAATTTGCAAAACCAAACAAACGCGCGTTGTGTAATGGAGCTGGAAAAACAATTAGGAAGGGACTGGAGATGTGCTCACAGGTTCCCGTGAGGAAGGCTGGAAGGGGCGGCAGCCCAGGAAAAGATTACAAGAAATTAAACTTTTACTCTGATAACAACAGGCGCTATTTTCTGCCCATGACATCATGCTCCCAACCACTATTAAACAAGAGAGATAGTCCAGGGCTAGTTGAAGTTGCAGAGAACTTTAGTGTTTGCTTCAGTGGCCACTGCAGTACGTTTCCCTCTTTCAGAAACGGGATTTTTTTATTATTTTTTCACATGCAACCACCCAAATACCCTCCGCTGGCTCAGCTGACCCAAGGATAAATCACAGCATCCCGGGTCTGTGCCAGTAAGCCCTGACCTTCGTGGCTGCACTCCCCACCAGTGAGTGATGCAAACTTTGGGGCACAACTCATCTGACCTATTTTAGACCTCTTCCTCAGAGAGAAGATTAATTGTGTCCCACAAGTGTCTCTTTCTCCCTGATGACTGCAGTTAAGTATCTAGAAGAACAGCACAGACGTGGGCATCTGTATTAATCTGTGATTAAGTGTGAGGTCTGCTACCCAGGCAGCATCAAAATGGCCCCAAAAATTATCAGCTCTGTAATGACACGCAAAAGCAACATCTCACTAAGAGAATTCAAATCTTAAGGGTAATGTGTCATCCTCCTGGATTACTCTGGATACGAAATCAAGCTGGAAATGGACTGTGAATATAAATACATGAGTGGATCCTTCTACCTGCAGACACAAAACTGATGTGTAATTGGTGGCCTTTAGCTACACCTACGTAACTGAAGGATGTCTTCAGTATTATTCAGTGCTGCTAAAAACAAAGCACACATACACCCCAGGCTTTGCAGAGGGTAAATGAGATCACCCGATGGTCTCTTAACAGCTACAATCTGCATGCCCCAGCTTTGCAAAAACCAAAGAGGCTGACAGAAGATTAAATGGACTATCTGGAGGAGCCAAGGGCTGAAAAAGCACGACACTGTGGTGTGCAGGAAATGGTAAAGTTACAACTCATATTCATGCATCCCCTATCTCAGAATCCGTTTTTAAAAATAAAAGCTACCACTGATTTCTCTTGCAGCTTGAAGGACCCCATGATGGCCAGAGGAAGGCTGCTGCTGAACACAGACCCATCCCAGCCACAAAAGGGTCTCTGCATCAGTAGAAAAAGGGTTTCCTCTTATGTGCAACGTAGCAGGCAGAGCATCCTTTCTTTTTTAGCCCTGTTGCTAAGAAAGACACCTACAAAAATAAATCCTGCTTGCCCCCTCCCCCAGGCACACCCTTGCTGCACCCCCTCAGCAGAGAGACACAGCAGAGGATGGGGTGAGCGGTGCTCAGCCCCTGGCCCTGGCCAAACCCACCTGGACTCCAGGTTTCTTTACAAACCCCAAAACATCAGTATGTCCCCAATTCTGCTGGTGACACTGAGCCAAGTTCCTGACAGGGCTGTGTTTGGGACTGAAACAAGGAGGGAAAAAACCCACAGCATTTTTGACCCAAAAGCAAGATCTCAGCCCCAGAACTTGGCAGTTTCCACTGCTTTTTATTTTGCCTCAAAACTCAGGGCTCGAACACCCTCCTTTGGGAAGGGGTGGGATTTTCAGAGGCCTGCGAGACACCCAGCTGCCTGCCTGAGGTTGGGCATCTGGATGGACGTGTGCTACACCAGCCCGCACTTCTCCAGCGCAAAGACAAGGCAATCACAGCTTTTAATGCAGCAGGAACCCCTGAACGATGGGAGCCCGTTCCTAAGCCCCTGCTGCAAATCCCATTCGTGCCCAGAGACGAGCGCTTGCAACGGCGGCAGTCAGCGGCTGCACACAAATATAGCTGCAGGCATCTTTCCGACTGCTGCAAAGTCAAGTTTAAAAGCAGGATGTTTGGCTGAGCTGCTCTTCCCTCAAATAAACACCCACAGTCTTACTCAAAACAGAGAGGCACCACTCTGGGAGCACTCGAGTCACTGTGTTCCCAAAAACCTGTGCCTTTTGCTGCAGCAACGCCGCTGGGCTGGCCGGTACCTCGGGAAGGGAGCGATGGCTGGAGCACTCCACGGGGCACACAGCCAGCCTGGCACGCATATCTAGCATTTTCTCATCACCCCTTTTGCAGAGAGCTGCTAGGTTGAGCCAGCCAGAAAAACTGTGTTTCTGAAGCTCTGAAATGTTGAATTCTGGAGAATTTCTCCCTGCATCACAGTTCGCTTCATCACACCAGAGGAAGAGAATTTAAAGTACCAGGGTGACCTGATGCTTCAAGTCTGGGAGCGTATCTGTGTTTAACACTTGCTGTTGCCTTTGAAGCACCGGTCCAAGTCAGTTTGGAGACCACAAAAGTCTCCAAGCATGTACGACCCTGCACCACTCACAGCCGTGGCACAGAGCATTGCGCCCAGGAGACACGGTCACATCCCGCTACCGTCAGTTAAGACGGGATTAAGATCCAGCACCGTGGAAAACCATTTCTGCTGCCTGCACATTATACGCCTTACACATTGTTTCAGCTTATTCACTTGACAGAAGCATTAAATGCAACTTTAAAGGAGAAGTAAGTAATAAAAGCTCCCAGGTAAGCCCATGCTGTTTCCTTCAGGTGAATGCACTCACCCAGGTGCCAAAGAAATGCTCTTTCCCCCGTTAAGGAAATAAACCACCACAGGTAACTGTGCTCACGCTCACCTACTGCAGCTGCATTTCTTTTTTTTTTCATCAGACCTGACTGCAGACATTTATTTTCCCACCAAGTGCCAGCGCTGCCTGACCCCCCCGCAGCCAGGGCACACGGCTGCACCCATCACAGTGGCCTGATCCTGCTCGCCCTCACAGCTCGGGGGTAGCAGAGCACCCCACTGGGAGAGGCACTGCACGGCACTAGCATGCGGATGCTCAATCCTGCAGGGAAACGCCAGCTCCTGTTTGCAGCTCCCTTTGCCATCCACAGGGCTCGACCAGAGCTGGCAGAGATGCCTGCCTGGGCGACAGCCCCAGCCAAACCATTAACCCTGATGGGTGTTTCAGCTGCAGCCCCCAGTTCCCCAGTCTGTGCTGCCTGCACAACTCTGGGGCACTTAAGGATGGATGCGAGCAGGCGTGTTGGTACTTCATGAAGCAGACAAGTGTGAGCTGTTAATGCTTTAACCAATTTCACTTCGAGTTAAATCCCCAGCTTGCTTGCCAGCCTTGCAAGCATCCTCTGGATGCTCAAGACCTTCATGAGTGTTTGAACAGGGTGGAAAAACATGGCTCAAAATCCCAGCGGATGCCTTCCGTGCTCAACACGCCACAAGCACTCAAACCCAGGGATCTGCACTGAGAAAGCCTGACCCGCAGAAACAAGTAAGCGCCATGTCTTAACAAACCTCTAATCAAAGCAAGCTTGTGCTGCGATGGCCGGAGGCGGCCGAGCCATGGCAGCGAGTCGTAAAGCTGTGCAGCACATCCCGCATCCCGGTCCTCCCTCCGCACCGCCTGTACAGGCATCCAGGCGATGCTCAAAAGCCAGCCCAAGACCCCAGGCGTAAAACCACCGTGTGTTCCAGAGAGGACAGAGCCAGGAGAAGCAGCGTTTTGGAGAGCTGGGCAGCAGCGTGAAGTAGGGGCTGAGCACGCCCCAGCTCCACGCGGTGCCAGCTTCGCCCTCGCCCGGCCCCCGCGCGCAGCTTGCTCCGAGGGGAAATGCGCTTTTCGAGCCAGCTGTTTCTCATTGTGTGCCTCTCGCAGCCTGCATGGGGGGAAGAGAGCCTGCAGGGAAGGGGAGAGGGAAAAGGAGGGGTGGGAGTACTGGGATTAAAATAATATTGTGTAGAAATCTCAATGAGAGGGAGAAAAGGGGGAGAGGAGAGAAATGTTTTCTGCAAGGCAGGGATGGAGCGGCAGTGATTTGAGCTGTGGCTGATCTGGGATTATCTTCTGGCTCTCAGAAACGTTCTGGTGTTGGTTAGTTTGTCCTCATTTAAACCCTGATTGATCGCATCGCATACATCCAGCCAGGGCAGCCCCTTCCCATCGGTGAGATAAAGCAGCCCAAAAGCATCACTGGGAACGAGCCTCTGCATTTAATGTGGACAACACGTTCTCCGCTCACATAAACCTTAATCACTTTTGTGGTGGGCTCTGAAAGCAACTCTCTTTATCAGCTCAAGAGTTTGGGAGGTGACAGCCCTTCCATTAGCACCTTTTTTTCCCCCCCCCTGCTGCTTATGTATTTTAAAATGAACAATCCCAGTTTGCAGCATGCTGGGATGTGCAGGCATACATCAGGCTGGGCGGGAAAGGGCTTCCTGCCCCACCTTGAACAAAACCTGTTTGGTGACAGATCTGACACAAACATGCAAAATGCCACAATGTTAAGACAGGTTCTTGCATTTTTGCCTTTGAGATTAAATTACTTTTGCAAAAAAATCAGATTTCGAGCCAAGAATTGGGAAACTCTGCAATATTATTTTTACTGTTTACCTTTTTAAAAACAATAGCTACAGTCCAACTGCATCTCTTGGGGTTGGCTGCTGACTGCAAAGATCCTGGTCGAATTTTCTGGGACCAACTATCCCTAAATCTCTGAATGCCATGCAGGTCGCCCACAGGCTCCCTTCATCCACAGCCAAAGCAAGCCAAACCCCGGTTAGGACTGTATCGTTCACAGAGACCAAACCCAAGGTGACTGCAGCCACGCAAGCTGCTGTGATGCCTCCAAGCCGCCCGGCACCGTAATGCCCATCTGCCCATCTCCCCACCCCCAAACACCTCGCTGGCTGGGGGTGGCCAACCTGCCCTAGTTCTGCATGTCTGGGTTTGTACGCAAGCCTCATTTAAGATAATTAAAAAGCCAGCTATACCCCCCGATGCCCCTACATATATATATATACGTGCTTGCCTCCATGCAGCCAGTGCATGGAAGGCTTAAGTGCATCCCCAGGGGTGTGCTACGGGATGGGGAGGGCGGATTGCACACCAGCACACACGAGTCCCCGACAGGGCTCCGGCACTAGTTTCCTATCAGGAATGAGCCTTGGGCATCCAGTTCCCTTGATGGCTCTGAAAAGCTACACTCGGCTTTTCCTTCCTGCAGGTTTTAACGAAGTCATTAGCTGACACTTCCGTGTGCAGCAGCAGAGCTTCACGGACAGTGGAGCTCAGCGTATAAAACACCAAGTGCGAGCAGTCTTTGAAGCGAAGCCCTTCAAAGACAGATGCATACCAAATCCACCGAGTTTTTTTACAAACAAATTCAGTATGGCAAGAACAAAACTAATTTACAAGTATCTTCAATGTTAAAAAGTCTCAAGTGACCGAGCTGTTCAAGCACAGCTGAATTTGATACAAATCTAAAGGTCCACACTGATGATTCAAAGTGGAAAAGACCATGGATATTTCAAAATATGCGATCATTATTACCTGGAAATAAAAGAAGACTCTAATTTTCTTGTTTCAGCAGCAAAGCAGCTGCCCAGAGTGCTCCTATTCTAAACCCAGTGATATGCAAGTGACTTTTTTTTTTTAAACATACTTTTGCTGACATTTCCCTTTCATTAAAATAGCTCAACAATGGGGGGAAGAGCAACTCACCACGCACATAGGATCTTTACCTTACTTTGTACTCACAAAGGAATTTCCTTGCTCTCCTCTGGGGTGGAAGTTTCCACTGTCACACGCGAGTGACTTTAGCAGAGAGTCCCGTGGCATCCCAGAAACTGGTTTTCTCCCTTTTTCCATGAGACGGCTGTAAATCTTTGCAAGCCAGGTATAAATCAGCTGGACTAAGCGAAGACAGATGCGACGTGCTGCCAACAGGGTGCAAATGGCCACCCCTCCGCACTCACCCCGACGGGCACTGCGGCTGCCTTGCGGACCAACAGCCGTCCCCAGCGCTCGGCACGGCTTCAGGTGACTCTGTCTGCCAGGGACGGACAGAGGCTTTGCCGACAGGCGCCACAGACACCAGTTTTCAGCACAGACCACCCCTCTGTGCAAGTGTGGAAATAAAACCTCGTGCAACTGGAGAAAGTCGGATGGATTCCCATGCTGGGAACCTCCCGCAGTACTGAAAGATGGGTCAAATCAAAGAAAGGGCTTGTTCTGGAGTCTGGTCCTCCAAACAAACTGTCACCTGGCTCACTGGGAAACAGCTTTGGGTTTTGGTGGGGCCAGGATATCCCCACCAGAGATGTGGGCTCGGGAAGCAAAGCACATGGCGTATCACCAGCCCACTGAGTGCACAACGTAGCCCAAGAGTCTCCCCTCGCCCATCCCTCGTCCTAGGATAACCCCATCCTGTGAGGACCAGAGCTCACACCACAGGAACACCGATGGCTTGGCTAAGCGGGGGAGGGGGGAGGACTGAGTGATGGAGTAAGAGCCAGCCCAGTCCCGTCCTGTGACAGGCACCCAGAACCGGGGCAGCCCTGTGGCTTGGATCCCGGTGGGGCTGCCCAAACCCTGTATTTGCCTGCAGGAAAGGCCACCTCCGCAGAGCCCACCACCCCACGGCCGTCCCACCGCAGGGGTGCGATGGGCTCTTTCATCCCACGTTCATCGACCTCCACTGATGGTTACAGACTGCAGCAGGTCAGTGAGTTAGTTATAGCAGTAACTCGGACTGACCGACCTACTCACTCCCTTGCACGCAGCATTTCTCTAGACTCCTTGCAGGAAAATTTAACAAAATGGGCAGAAAACATGACACAAGCAGACGTGTCTGGGGCATCGATGTAAAAATGACATGAGCAGATGTGTCTGGGGCATCAATGTCAAAGCTCCAGGCAAGGCTTTTGCAAAGGGCTGTTGAGCTACTCAACACGTGGCACCTAATGGCATCCAATGCTCCCTGCAACAGCCCCGCATCGGCATGGCCACCCCCCCAGCTCTTGCCCCTTGCGTGGGATCCGGTGAGCAGAGCGAACACGCCGTGGATGCAACACTCACCCAGTGTCCTCACCTGCGCTGCCCAGACCCTGCAGAAACCCACCAGAGATGGAGGAAAAAGCCCCCAGCCACGTTTTACAAACTCCAGCGCTAGCTAGAGCTGTCACCCTTGCCCAACTCAGGCCCCAACCATAAAACAAGCTCCACAATAGTGTTATTTATTTTTTTTAAGTCACAAATTATTTCCAGCAGCAGGAGGGTGGAAGGATGCAGCGTGCTGGACCCTGCTCGCCGGCACCCAGCCAGTCTCATAAATGGTTGGCAGCCGGCAGAGCAGCAAACCTATTTCTATTGAAATGAGGTTGTTACTACTAATTTTTACTGGCTTCCCGGTTGATTCATAAAGTTTTGTTGGTTTTTTTTTTTTTTTGTTCGGTTGGTTTTTTTTGCGAATCTCGGAAAGCAATTCCTGAGACACTTGGGGAAAAACAAGCCCTGGCCTCCCCACGAAGGGCTGCTCCTGCACCCTGGCACAGGCGGCTCCATCCCCCGCAGAACTACGTCGTCTTGTTTTCAGGGCTTCAATAAAATCTTAGTAGAAAGAGTGCTCTAGTTTTGAATAGGCCAAAATCAAAACCTCATGGATTCGGTTTTGCTATTATCAGCCCTGCGCAGAAATGCTCGAGACTTCAATGGCAGCTGCAGACACACATTTTACAGGAACAGTTTGGGTCCAAGACATTAAAGTCCCCGTTTTCCCATCTGCTCCCCCTCTCCACAGCTGGGTGCACCAGGTTGTCGCACTAGACAAAACCAACCAGATCTAATCTTGCAACCTGAACCTTTTAGAAGTACCAGCAACTATTAGCTGCGAGACTCAGCACAGCTTTGGTCACTGATTGCAACGCCTGCATGGATGAGAGCTCCTCCTTTGGGATGGGCAAGGACAGCCAAAGTGATACACCCTGCCAACGCCAGGAGGGCCACAACAGTTTTACTCCACCAAAAACCCCAACACAGAGACTGTGCAACACACACGCACTTAGCACCGAGCTGGACCCCTGGCCATGAGCTGAGAGCACCGTCAGCCAAGCCAAGCCCAGGAGAAAGATGCTACGGGACCAAGCCCATGCAGCATCGCCTCCCCCAGCATCACTTACGTCTGTGTGGTATTTCAAAGTGTCTTTAATGCTTTAGTACGGCACTTCCTGTAAGCTTTGCTAATTGCTGACACTTAACTAATGTAAAGAACCTTCTCTACATATTTGCTTCCCTCTTCCAAGTGCTGGACCCTAAAGAAACCTGCAGCACTAAGCACAAGACGAGGGTCTACTCAGTGTAATTCCACAGTTCCCTCCCTGCACAGCCGGCTTATACTGTGGCTCCTTTGGATCTTAAGAAGAATGGGGCAAAAATAAAAATACATATAGGTCTTTTTCACAAACAGCTCTCACTTTAGGGCTCAAAGAGCAACAAATATAAAAGCCACAGGAAGGGCTCAGGGCACAATGACCGTGTGTGCTACAGAGCTCGGGGGAAGATGCAATGGTGCTCCCAAAGGCATTGCCAGGGACCAGCAACACCGACATCATTTATTCAGAAGTGAGGGAAAGCAGAGCCAGGGGAGTTCCCAGCCACGACTGTCCGTGTTTGTCTTCACTGCCGCCTCTGTGGGATAGAGCAGGGATGCTCTGAGATCCCACAGCCCTTCCGCAGGGGGAGACGAATCAACTGCCTCATTCTTCCAAGTGGACAAACTTGCATTTTGCCGGCGCAGGATCTCACAAATGGACCGTTGTCTGAGCACAGCGCCAGGCACTCGCCCCCAGAATAGGCCATGCTTTTTAACAGCCAGAAGAAAAATGGAAAAAAAAAAAGAGGAAATAAGGAAAAGTGACATGCTCTGAACAGCACATCCATCCCTCCGGAGACAGGTGGAATAAATCTGAAGAAAATGCAGTGTTATCATCACCCACCAACCAGGCACCCAAGTGCTACACCGCCATGCAGGTAACTATGGGGCTTTTTTGCAAACCCTTCAGTCACTGCTTTTTTTATTAAATAGACAACAGTGGTTTGCATCATTATGTGTGAAAGCATAAAGCAGCTGGCATTTTTTTACAAGTCTTTAACATTCTCTGGCTCCTAAAACGGAAAAATCTTAGCAAATCAGACCTTAATAAATGGAAAGTACTGAAAAATAGCCTTCCTGCTGGCACATTTCACTCCTGCTAATCGAATACCTAGATAAACCTGACACAGTTGTGTCTCAACCCCTTCTGCAGTGCTGCTGCTGCAAGAAATCCTGCCCAGGCATCCCTGGCGTGGTCCTCCTTGCAGCAAAAGATGCCCCTGCAGCAGGATGAAGCCTCCAGCTCCTCCTCCAGCCTCTAAAACACAGCCAACACAAGGAAAGGGCAGCCTGATCCTCCCAGCCACCAAAGAGCACTTAGGAGGAGTAACATCTCCAAATCCATAAAACCCGAACACAGGCGGAGGAAGGGGAGGGCAGCAACCAGCTCTTCAAAGCCCAGGCAGGGAGATGGCCAAGCTGCACTGGGTCCAGCTGAGTGTCGGCATCCAGCTGGGAGAGCAAATGTGACACGAGGGCACTTGCATGAATTGCCATTTGGGGAGGAAAGGAGGGCTTTGGTCCAAGGTTTCCTCTGGGAACTGTGCTTGGAGCAGGGTGGGGAGGGCTGAGGGATGCTGTAAGGGAGGACTATGTGGGCTCTGCTGCAAGCAGCCCTTGTGCCTTCAGGAAAGGGCTCCTGCTCCCCCAGGGAACAGAAAACTGCTGCGAATTAAAAAACAAATTCTATACTGATCCCTCTTCTCTTGCACTGTTGGGAATTTGACTTTTTGGCAGGTTTCATACTTGGGATTTTATAACCTGAAATGCAAAATGCTGAGACACAGAGAGGCATCGCAGCCCACTCCCAGGCGAAGGAGCCCAGGCTGCGGCCAGAGCTCTGCACGGCAGTGTCAGGGTGGCTGGCTGGGCTGACACGGCTGTGACTGGGCACAGCCAAGAGACTCAGCTGCATCCCAGCGCAGGGGCACAAGCCAGAGCACTGGCCCATCACCACTGCAGGGTGGCTTTATCATGTACCCTGGGCACAATGCTGGATCAGTGCGACTCAGCACCTGGCCACGGATCAGCCCCCCTGTGCTGCCACGAGGCACAACCCTGAACCCCAACACGGGCTCAACCCCAGTGCTTGCCTTGAAACGGCTGAAAAAAGGCTGATTAAGGAGATAAATACAATTAAAACTATGTCTTCTGACGCTGCCGGTATTTTCCCATAACCAAAGCCCAGGATGACAAACCAAAACGATGCTCAGCTTCTCACCAAAGGAAAAGCACCTCCGGGAAGCAGGCAGCGGGGCAGCAACATGCTCCAGCACTTCAACGCTGGAGTCCGTTTAATCCCTGCTCCAGCCCCAGGAGCTGCAAAGACCATTACAAGTCAGCATTCAGCAACTCTAGAAGAGGTCAGCCAAAACAGGCGTTTCCATGTGAAATGTTTTTGTTCTTACAATAAAAAAAAAAACAACAAAAAACCAAAAAACAAACAGGAATTCAACAGTTCTCAGCATCCGAAGGCCAGACCCCAGTGCTGGCGGTGCTTTGCACAACTTCATATCAACCTCCCCTCTCCCAGCACTCAGCCCCTGCCGCAATGCTTTTTTCCAGGCTGAACACCCGCTTTCTGGGGGAATCAACCAAGGGAGAGGAGGGAGAACGAGTCCAGCCCACTGCTGGGACAACCATCATCCAAACCCAATCCCCACGAGCAAGGTGCGACCTCAATGAGCAGATGTCCCTCCTCATCCTCGATCACCACCAAACACTTTGATCCCCACGCAGGACCGGGAGGCAGCACGCCCCTCTCCTCCCTCCTGCAGCCCACGGTAGGATGCATGGCAGGGCTGGGAACCACAGCAGCCGCGTGCCTAATCCCCTCCGATTCCAAGCACTTTGGAAGGACAAAGAGCCGAGTCTCCTTTGCCAGTAAATTGAACCTGCGGTTCCAGGGACTCAAGGCACTTCAAAGCCTGCAGCAGCCCGGCCAGCAGCAAAGGGATGTACTTTTCGGCTGTCGAGCAGCAAAGTAAAACCCACACAAATAAGCAGTGTTCCAGAAAACCAGGTTTAACCATCAGCAGCTCCGAACGACGAGGGATGTTTTTCCTGAAGGGTTTTTTTTTCTTCCTCCTCCTTTCCAGTTTGTCTTGAGGTTTTGGGGTTTTGGTTGGGTTTTTTTTTTTTTAATTTCTTATTAAAACACGTCTCAAGCTCCCACACTGCACACCCCTTTTGGGTCTTGAGCATCCTCCAGAGATAAAATGCTGAGTTAGGTACTGGAGTCCGGGAAAGGAGGTGCCTTTGATGAACAGCAAGTTTACAGACTTCAATCGTTTTGGTGAGCGCCACAGATTTAATAAGTTATTTCCGTGGAAAACCTTAGTAACTCAGTTATGAATCAAGCCTATAAACACCTCTCACTCATCAAAGTGCCACAAAAAAAAAAATATCTATTACTGTAACTGTGAATACAAGCCTCTCTCTACAGGTCCCTGTAAGAAGCCAACATTCCTCCTTCAGAACGTTCACCATTTTCAAAGGTCATAAATACATTATGTCCAGCATTCAGGAAATCTGTTTAAAAAGCAAAACACAGGCACAGAGAAAAAGTAAAGTTCAAACAAAGACATACCATCAGATATGCACTGTTTAAAAGACACAACCGGAGTTACATCAAAAGAACTTTTACTACCTAGAAAGCTATATCCAACTCTTAATAGAGTGCAAGAATGTTATGTTTTGGCTACAAAGCTTAACCTAATTTACTTTTAAGTAACTTGCTTACTTCCTGATGTTTCTTTTTTTAAGTGTGATGCTTAGGTGCTGGGAGAAGTGAGGGATGTGATTATTCTGTGATTCAAGGCCAAGCATCATAACTACTCAATGAACCACAGACAAAAACATTTTATCGAGGTGTTGTACTTACTCCAAGAACTTCTAGGCTGAAAACATCCCAGCTAGCTGTGAAAAGCCATCCCGGCTCCAGGTAAGGGAAGGAGAAAAAGGGCAACTGTCCCTTCCTCTTCTGCAGAAACAGACTGAGAAATCCAGCGTATTGCCTGCACAGAAACAGCGCTCCTCAACGCTGCCCATGATACGCTCGTTTCAGGGCATCATCCTGCCTGGCTCTGTCACCGCAAACTCTCCTTCAGAGCCGCGGAGCAGCGTTCACACGAACAAACGCAGAGCTATCATCCGCAAAGCAGCTTTATTCCCTGCATTAGGCACGGGGCCAGGTATTGGTAAGACCAACCTTCTTCCACCCCTCCTGCAACGGGCAGCCTGTGTGACGACAGGCAAATGATCCTAAGCTCTGGCAGCTAGTTTTGCATTTTTTTCTCTCTGTCTTCTGGACCAGGGACAGCTCTTTTTGTCCTCGTTTTAGGAAGTGTTGCCTGTGTTGGAGGGTTAAAGCAGGAGGATCAGCCATCATCATCATCGAAGAGGAAAGATCTTCTCGCACGTGAAGCAACACAAGCAATGGACAGTGATGGGAGGGATTTCGGCTCGATTCACATCTCTGCAACAGCTGCCCCATCTACCCTGGATCCTTGCAGGAGAAAACACATGGGAGAAGGGAGTCCACCACTGTTCTACCAGTTCAGATGAATGTCACCGGAGCTGCATCAACTGAAGATGCTCCTTGGAGCAGGCAGGTCCCTGGGATGCAGCAGCCCTGGCCGAACGCAGGATGCTGTGGGAGGTCCCTCCCATCTTCCCCGCTCAGCACCATCAATGCGCTGGAGAACCGCGTTGCTCTCGCAAACCATTTGTGCTGCTGATAACGAAAGGACATTTCTCCACCTCCCAGTCCAGAAGACACCTTCCCTCTTGGAAGACAGTATTTTTGGAGGCTGGTGACGATGCTCTCATGCTGCACGGGACACAAAGCCTCAGAACAACCTTTACTTCCCTTCTCAGGAGACCTTCAGCACAAATCACCTCTTTTCCCATCTCCAGCGAGTTCCCCAGAGGTCCCTCACCCTTCATGAAATTAATTTCCCCTCCCCATGGTACTAAACCTGGCTCAGCTCCAAATTAATTTCAAGACTGAAAGTCTTGTATTGTGAGCTCATAACCTGTAGGATATTTTTTTTTTTTTTTTTTTTTTTTACGAACAGGTGTCGCTTGCTTTAGAAACCCTTCCACAGCTGCACAGCCACTGCAGAAATTTCATCCTCCTTCCAGAAGCCCGCACTCTGCACGGACGGGGTCACTGGCACCTCTCCTGCTTCTCCAGACAGGCCGTTGGGTACCGGTGGCAACATGAAGGTGTACTGTCACCCAAGCGTGGTCATCCACAAGCTCTACATGAGCAAGCTCCAGCAGACCTCAGCGCTACAGCTGTTGGGTCTGGTGGGCAGCAGGAGTTGCCCTGCACGGTTTTAAGGGAGAAACAACCGTGCACAGGGAGGAGAGAAGACTGAAGAATGGAAGACTGAGATGGGATCTTATCAATGTCTACAAATACCTTAAGGGCAAGTGCCACGAGGACTGGGCCAGGTTCTTCTCAGTGGTGCCCACAGGCAGGACAAGGGGCCACGATAACAAACTGCCCCCCAGGGAGTTCCATCTGAATACAAGGAAGAACTTCTTTGCCTTGAAGGAGACCAAACACTGGGACAGGCTGCCCAGACAGGCTTGCAGTCTCCTTCCCTGGAGACATTCAGAACCCACCTGGACACAACCCTGTCCAGCCTGCTGTAGGAAAGCCTGCAGCAGCAGGGGTTGAACTACATCTCCAGAGGCCCCTTCCTAACATGACCAGTCTGTGATGCTGTTATCTTCCCCAGCCTTGATCTAAGGTGCTTCAGCTTCAATTGTTAAGTAGGGGTTTATTTGCTCCATCTCAATGCTCTGGACAGCATCTTCAGCTGCACATTAACAACCCGGAGTGCTCTCTGCTGGGTTATACTGCTCATGGATGAAGCACTGCCATCAACAGGCTTTGGACACAACGAGGAGCCCATCTGGCTGCAGAATCAACGATGGTTTCCGTTTCCCTTCTGCTCCAAAGACAAAAATGTTTGAATTCCAGCAGCTGCCACTTGAGTCACCCAACTGTGGCAAGCACAAATGTAATGCAAAAAGACCTGCAATCCTCCTGTAAAGCTACAGGCTCCGGTGGATTTATCATCAGCCCAGAAAGATGCTCGTTGTAGAATAAAACAGCACACCTGCAGCTCTCTGAAAGGGACAGGCACTGAAAGCCCAGGGATGCTGTCTCCGAGAGCTTGCCCACATTCCCTTTCAGGGATTAGTTCCATGATTCACTCTGTAGTTTGCACAGTTGCCTTTGATGTAAACCTCAGGTAGGGCCAGAAGCTGCACAAGAACAAACCCGAAGTGAAGGTAGGTTATTGTTTGGAAGTTCTCCCAAGCATGGGGAAGGATGCTGCTGTGCGGTCACACTCTCTGATGGGGATTCCAACATTCACAGCCATCCACAGCCGTGTGGGGAAAACCTTCACACCAAGCAAAGAATTCCTCTCTGAAGCACATTAGAAAATAGATGCACTTTATTTCCCACTGGCAAACTAAAATTATGGAGGAAAACTGTTTAATATAAAAACATCTGACAAAGCACCTCCAGGATGTGTTTTTTTGCATCAGAGAAGTAGCTCTTGGCAACAGGCTCGCTCCTCCAACAAGAAAAGTTTTTAGCCAAACCCTGATTGTTATAGACTGCGCAGGGTAAGACACGCCAGCAAACTTAAAGTTAAATATGAAAGAAAAAGGAAACCAAAACCATTACTGGCCCAAATAAACATCTGTCTGTGATTAAACTGGATGTGCAGATATGCTCCACCTTTTTTTTTTTTTTTTTTAAAATAGATTTATGTTTCTGCAATAGGATGGGGGCAAAAAAGGATGAAAAGGCTCCACAGTGCTGCTGGGTCAGACCCAACCTGCTGCCCCCAGCCGGAGCCAGCACCCGCACCCAGGGCTGCAGTGCGAGCCTGGCACCCAGGCATGCCGAAGCCAGAGGTGGCCATCAGAAAGTTGCAAAGCCAACATTTCACCCCCAGAAGAAACTGCCACCCTATTAATGAGAAAATGTCTTTTTTTTTTTTCCTGTTTCTGTTAACAGGTAATTTCACAATCTCTCCCCCACTCTGGAAAAGGCAATGTTTGCCCAGTTTCCACACATATCCGCCTTACATATTTAATAGGCGCTTTTTTTTTTCCCCCTACTTCTAACACACAGGATCTTCATAAATTTCCTTGTTAGCATAAATCCTTGCAGTCTGTTATTTCTGGGGGGAGAGGAAGAGAAATGTTCACTTTCTCCATTCAGTGGGTTTTAAAAAAATGCTTCCTTAAGTTCATCCTAAATATTGCTGGAAGCAGAAAAAACCCTCCGGCTCTCGCATTGGAGCCATGGCATCGCTTCAGCAGCGCTGAGTCATCAGCCGGGATGGACAGGCACGCTCCCACCTTCCTCCTCCCTGCAGGGATACGGGGACCCCGCTCCCCAAATCCAACACCCCCAGTTCCACCAGTGCCCTGCAAGCAATGTCTCTACCTTCCCAGGTCTTGGGAAAAAAAAAAAAAATACGAAAACCCCCAAAACTTTAAATAATCTCCAGGCCCTTCAGTCTCTGTTTCTCCTCTCTCTGTTAATTCACAATTATCCTCCACCAACTTCGGAGAAGGGAACAGTGAGCAAGTGACTGAGCAGAGCTCATTTCTACATGGAGTCTGTCCTCTTCCAGACTTCGGCAGAGCTGCCTGGAGCAGGCTCACATCTGTGCTTCCACTTTTGGGGCCGGCTCCCCACTACTCCAGAGTGCAGAGAGGAATTAATCACTCCTCCAACAGACCACCAGCTCACTATTTCTTCTTTTGGATGCACATTCCCAGCTACCAAGTGGGTTCACCAGAGCTGGAATCTTGAAGTAACAGCACATGGGAAGTGAACCGATTTCAAAGTCCAAAAAAATAAACAAACAGTATTTTTGGAAAAATCTAAACCAGCATCTTCCACTGCCTCCTGCAAAGCCTCTTGTTGCTGGTGCAACCTCCCCTCACCAGCCCCTGCTGTCCCCACTCTCCTCAGCTCTCACTGCTCTGGCAGCACTTCTCCCCGCTCAGGTGTGATACCCAGCCCCAAGCCACCCTCCTTTCTCCTCTCTGAAACCACCCGGTGCCGAGCATCCCCTGGCTCCAGCACCGGCTTGGCCAGTCCGTGGCAGAAGGACCGGGTGCGGGACAGGGTCCCCTGGCATGCTGCAGAACTGAAGGGAGGTGGGTTGGACACAGACACCCACACTTGGCAAGGAGCCCTTTCCCTCTGGAAAACCCTGCCATGCACTGGGCTCGAGCCTCACAGGCCCCACCAGTTCACAAAGGCATTTCTATACGAGCGACAAGATTTTCCATGCAAACACTGGTACAATGCCCGATGAAGCGAGGAGCAACGAGCAGGCATGTAGGGACACAGGCTCCAGTGACGAGTGGCTCCTTTTGAGAAAAAAATAGCTATCAAGAGCCTGGCACTGACTGCTGCAGGCAGTTTTTGTTTGGTATCTTCAGCAGAGACATGCAGCCGGTGCAGGACCTCAGCATGGTAGCCAGGGATTTTGCGGTGAGGCAACAGTGAGTTGTACCCATCACTACCTGTCTGCTCCTACAGCTAATGACTCACCCTTACTACTGCTCCAAAGAAAACTGATGCATTTTTGCACTCTCTAGAAGACAAGACCTACAGCAGCAGCAGCCGCAGCCACGAGTGATGGCCAAGTCAGCGCAGAGACCTACAGAAGGCTCCCGAGCAGCAACACCACCTTCTTCCCTCCCTACCTGTGCTCAACTCCTCCCCTCCTGCATGGTCCCTAGGACCTCCAGAACGTATTGCCACCACTAACAAGAACTCTGGTCACTAACTGTACGATTTCATGGGGCTTTTTTAGCCAAAAAGACAGACCGATGTGGCACGCTGTGCCAGGGGAGCAGGGCTATTTCACGGTCTTTAAGAGAAGGTCCTTCCTTGGGAAGGCGAGGGATATCCTTGTGGGATTCAGGGGAAGGCAGGTGATCCCAAAGCCCACAGCGTCTGCTCCAGCACGTCCCCACCGTACTGAACCAGTTCCCGCAGCAGCAGCGTGGCCCTCTACAAGCCTGGCAAGTCTAACGGGTACAGCAGCTTCTTGGCATGTGGTAGAGGAGCCAAGTCTGAGGGGAAGGGAAAAAAAAAAAAAATTACTACAAATGTTCCACCAATTATGAGTCACGGGGCTGAGCTTTTGTTTCTGCCTTGCTGGATTTTGCCCTTTCCCTGGTATTTCCCCAGCTCCGGCCGGGGGAGCCGTGGGGACGCCAACACTGGCCAAGGCTCTGGCACAACTCCAGCCAGGGGAAGCAACAGGGCTCAAGATACAACTCCCGAAATGGCAGGTTTTCTTCACCTCTGCTCCCCAAGTGTGCACAGCTGCAGAAAAAAACCCCAACGAGGAACTCGTACTCCTGCGAGCCTGAATGTGACACTGCTTCAACTCAGAAGATGGAAACTTCGGGATCAAACACCTCCAGGTGCCTTTGCCACCAACCCAGATCTTCCCAAGCCACTGTACCTCACCGAGACATCGGAGGCATCCCCAGTCCGAGGGAAACACTGTGGCTGGACACCAATCCTTGGACAGTGAGCTTCCTTTCGTGACCCAAACGCTCTGAACCTCAGCTGAAGAGGACTCTGCAGCACCATCCATCGATCCAGTTCCCACAGAAGGTCTCATCTGCACAACTATGCACAACTTGTGCTTCCAGTTAGCATTGACTGTTCCTCCAAATTTTATAGCAAGCCTGCTAGTTCATTGAAGACTTCTTGCTATTTTTAAGAGCAGTACTATAGCCATGAGAAGGTCTACACTTCAAAAAGAGGGTGGCTGTGGGTTTTTTTAGATGTATACGTACAACAGAGATTATCTTCTGACTTCATGCTAAAACTTCCTGTTTAGAAGCTCATCAAGTAAAGAGTAACAGTAGAAGAATGGTTCTCTTTGTTATCCAAAATTGAATTTCGTGGGTTTAGTAGGAAAAGCCTTTTTGATGATCAAAGCTGAAGCAATAAATAGTAGTGGCTTGATGCTAGATCCAAAATGTACTTATTTTTGGAACAGGAGTTAAATGCACACTGAGCTCCTCCGGTACGCACAAGGGAAGGCAGGGAAGCCCACGTGCTTTGTGTATCCTTTACACAGGCCTACATTTCAAGCAGACCTATTAAATAAGTTGAAATGGAGAATAAACAAACTGAAATATGGCAGATAGACTAGAGTCTAAGTGCTTTTTCTCCTTTTACTTCCCTGTGATGACAAGTATGGGTTAACTTCAGTGAAGCTCTTATCCTCTTTCAGCTATCGTGAGCACTGGGGAAAAATAAATCACACAGCCCCAGACTCTTATTAAAAGTTACACCGTTGGAAACTACGCAGGGGGAGAGGAGGTATCCGATTTCAGTACAATCTCGGTCACATGTTATTGTTATATTGTTCAAGTAAAAGTTAAAAATCTCTTCTAGTCCAGAAAATCTACCAGATGTCCCATAAAGGGCTCCGCTGCGAGAGGAGCTGAACCACTACATCCTCAGGAACCGTGGTTTTCAAACTCGGCTGCCATAATTAACGGCAATTATCAAGTTACGATAAAAGCCATGGGCATGGGGAGCTTTACGGACGCATATCCAGCCTGAGGAATGTTTGTTAGGAACTGAACACATATTTATTAGAGCACAACCCTGAATGATCCAACTCCTGGCTATCAATTGTTCCCCTGCTATGGACACTTGGCAGCACAACAAAAGCAAGGCGGGCCGGCACGCTGCATTCGGCACGCGGCAGCACCGTGGCAAAACCAGCCACAGCAGGAGAACCTTAAAGGAGAAGTAGGAAAAAATCCCCGAAGGGAAACATGCCAGCATCCCTTGACACTGTGGTGCCGTGCTGTTTAAATGCCCCTTAAAATGCTGTGGGGTTGGGACTGGTTTAGGACCCGGAGGACCAGCACCCTAAGGGTCCCCTCCACTGCTGTCACCTTGCAGCATCCCCCAGAGAGCAGCAAAGCCCATCCACATGCTCAGCAATCCAGCACCTGGGCACAGAGGTGCCAGAGTCCTGCTCTACCACAGAGCCCAGCCCAACCACCCAAGGAGGCACACGGGGCTTCAGCAGGACGAAGGTTTATCTGTCTTCATCTTGGCTCTCACACCGTTAACCATGTCATTTCTTATATGGAAATTAAACCTGGTCCCACAGACAGGTCCCTCCTGCCCGACACACCATTCAGCCCCCAGCCTGGGATGCAGCATCAGAGGAGAAAGATGAGAAACCATCACGGCAGCCAGAGCAAATGGAAGCCCCAACTCTCCACCTGCTCGTGGGTAAAACCACCCAGGGCCTTACACAGCACCATTAAATGAATGAAAGGCTGCAGGGGTGGGGCAGTGCAAAAACCAGGACCTAATTAAGCAAAGCTTTGTTCAGGAGCTTCAATGGCATCGTAGCTGGGAGCCCTACTCATGAAAGCAGGGTTTGCACTGTAGGGCCAGGACCCAACAGGTAACACAAGCCAGACAGACTCAGCAAGAACCACCACAAAGCAGTCATCGTTCGACATGGCCTCACTGCTCCTGCCATGAAAACAGTGACGGCACAGAGCCCAACCTCGTGCCAGCCCACAGCCCTGGGGCTCGGGAGAGGTCTAGGTGGCTTCCACAGGGGACACGTGTGGCCCCGTGGCCACCTCCCAAACCTTTCCACTTGTCCCAGCACACTCATCCCATAAACACCATCTTATCACGACACGTGGAACACATGCGCCTCGGAACAATCAACTCAAAATTGCGCTTCCCCCACCCCCCCCGCCCCCTTCTTTTTCCACCAAGAATATAAACCACCAGCAGCAGCAGCCGCCGCCATCTCCTCCTGCTGTCCTGCCCCACACAAGCTCCCCAGCACAGACCACGCGTGCACGAAGGCACAAACATCTGCCAACCTGAGAAGTCTCCAGGCGTGACATTGGGCGAGTTTGTAGCCTCTGTTTCAGTGTAAGACAACGTGGAATCTGATAGATCTGGGGGGGAAAGAAAGGAAAAAGAAAAAAAAAAGAGCATTTTTAGTTTTCCTGCATTTGCAAGCACTATGTGAGCATCTGTGGCTCTTCAGTTTCCCCATCATCTCCCCAAGAGAAACTCTCCACTGGGCCAGAAAGCAACGATTAACTTTGTACCTCTACCACGCAAATGCAAAGTTTGAATTGCTTCGACCACAAAAATAACTGCAGTTAAGTTGATCAAACAAGTAGGAACTTGGTGCTTACTGGATAAAGTTACATTAAGCCTCTAAACAACTCACAGTTACTATACTTAATTATCACCATTAAAATTCTTGAAGCTGTTTATTCTTGCTTCCTTCCTTCCTTCCTCTTTGCTGAAGCGAAGGAAACTTTGTTTTAACAAGTTAAGAGTCTTTGTTATTCTCTCTTGCTTACACGCCTCTAATTAAGTGCTCAACTGTTTGCTCACAGATTAACTATTATTTTTCCAATCAAACAAGCCAGTGAAGCAAATTTCAATCCCTGGCTGTTGTTTTAATAAAGTCACGTGTCACCCACTATCATCTCTCCCTGCAACACAAGCAGTTTCTGAAGGGAATTAACTCAGAAGGGGGAGCACAGGGAGGGACAACTCCTTTTTTCTGCCTCCACACCAAACAAAAAAAACCCCAAAAAACAAACACCCAAAAAATGGGAAAAAAATGGCAGGTTGTGGGCAGGTCACCGGCAGCTCCCAGGCCTGGCAGGGCAGGGACTCACCTTTGGCACGGGGCAGCTCCCGCCGTCCCTCGGGGCTGGGTGGGACAGGCAGGCACACTGTCCTGCTCCTATCGCCCTGGCAAACCCCGCCAGCCTCCTCCCTGTCGCTGCCCGACGGGGAGCAAGAGCGGCTCGCCTCCGTCACTACCCGCCCAGTGAATCACAGCCACCGACTATGGGACGAAGAGAGAAATCCCACGCTCCAGATGCGGCCACAGCTGCACCGGTCCCAGCAAGAAACCCAAAAGGGACACGGGATTCCTCCCTTCCCTCCCACATCTTTGCTCCCCATTTACTTGAGCAAGCAGCGGGCACTGAGAAAGGACGCTCAGGATGCAGCGATGCCAATTCAAAAGGTCCCCAAGGCAGTGCGCACCACGCAGGACCAAGACCCCAGGCTGCATTTTCCAGGCTCTCCAGCGGCTTTTGCTTCACACCCAGCCTACCCACCCAAGCCGCTTTTGCTAGGCTTTTCTTAAAAAAGCTTTTATAATTCACCAGGAAAAGCAAAACATCACTCTGAAATTATATAGTGCCGACGTTCAAAGAGTTTACATCTCATTTTAATACGCAGAGGAAGGGTAATAGCCGGTTCCCCCGTGGCGCAGCACAGGCAGGGCTTTATGGAAATGGCACCCAGGAGCTCCCACTCCCCCTCCACTCCATCATCCCGCAGATTACACACACAGACAAAACATGACGTCTGGTAACCTTTCATTATGCCTTCATTAAAAATAGCGCTTCATATTATTTTGGAAAATATGCATGTGCCTACATGGTAATTTGGTATGATAAACTGACATCCATTTACTTCTTAAAACCCATCAGCTGATGCTTGCTCAGAAATAATGAGCAGCCATAAAATCCCGACTTGTTGGCTTTTGCCTGACATGCCACGTAGGGTTGTCTTAGAACCAACACCAGGACTGCGCCATGAAAGAGCTGCCAGGAGATCAAAAGAGAGAAAACACGTACCCAGTGGCTTTTGCTCATCATTAGGAGACAGCCGAGAGTAGGGAGGCGGTGGAGACTCTGGAAAAACAAAACTTTACGTTAGTGCTGTGTTTGGCTTATCAACCCAACCCTCATGCTTTCGCTTTCTGGGTAGGAACCTCCCAAGGTTACAAACGCCCAATGGAAGAAAACCCGCTTGGAAGCAACTCAAGACCAAGAGTTTTCCTACTCTTTCAAGACTGGGGGTTCCACCCTGGTCTTTCAAAGTGGGCTTCACCACAGGAAAGGCTGCAGTTCTCCCCGTCCCCCCCTGCCCCGCACCCACCACCCTGAAGCACACAAACTGGAGCACGGCTCCCAAAGAGCGATGCTTTCCTCATCCGCGCTGGGAGACAACCGTCCAACCATGGCTCAAACACACACGACTACATTACAAGGACTGCAAAAGGGTGTCAGGTGCTGAAAAGGACACTCCTCTCTCGGCACATGCAGCCTGCTGCCAGCGGCCAGGTTGGCCTCAGCCACCAAAGTAACCCTGGTCCATCCCAAGAAGCCCCTGGGTGCAGGAGCGGCTGATCCCGCTCCCCCGACCTTCGCTCAGCAAAGCTCCCCAAGCGCTGGGCTGCGAGCAGCAGCACATCAGCAGTCATGCACTGAAAGTGAAGCAAGTCCTTACTAAATCAGGTCAGCTAACTAGCTCTGGCTGTCCTTGGAAGAGCCCAGACCACACGAAAGGCTGACAGAGGTCTGCCATCACCTCTGTGCGCTGTTCAAAGGGGAAGGGGGGGAGTTCCTTCTAAATTACAGTAGTGATGCGTTTCTTGAATTATAACTTGCTAAAATTGAGAGGCACCCAGCCAGCTGGGCTCTATCACAGCATCCAGCACGGGGCACCCACTCCAGTGAGAGACCGCACTGAAAACAAACGGCATCACGTTGACCCCACGCTACCGAAACAAGGGTGTGCTCCTCGGTTCCCACACAGATCCGAACACAAGGTACTGGGCCCACCGACTCCATCCCCGCTTGGGTTAGCTCCTGAAGAACAACCTCAGCATCCCCTGTGTGCCTGCCCTGGGATGGCCTTGGGTCACTTACTGCTGCTAAGAAAAGGTTGCTCATCTCCCCTAACCAAGCAAGCTGCCAAGCAACAAGATGCTCTCCTTGCAGGGCGCTTAAGAGTCTGAAAATAAAAACTTAACAGCGCCGATGTCTCGGGATGTCTGGCTGGTCCCATGCCAGAGCCAGACCTGCCGCCGCAGGGGACGCCTCCCAGGCAGCGAGAGGCGTTTTCACTGGGCTCGGCCGCGTCACCCCACTGTGAACTGGGTGGCAGAGCTGAATGTGCATGGTCTCTGCAGGGAGCCTGGCAAACCCTTGCGGAAAAGGGCATCAAGGCCCTCTCCTCGGGCTCCTGCCACCGTCCCCAGTGCCTGGTGGGGTCCGGGCACAGTCACCTGCTACGCAAACGCTAAGGAGCCCCTCGATCAAAGTGCTGCTCTCCGCAATGCCCGCACAGGGCTGGTGGCCACTCACCGCTGGGAAAACAGCCACCACTGCGGGAAAGCGACACGGAGGCTTCGCCAGTTTCTAAAATAAATGCGCAGTCCCAACAAATGCACATCACCTCCGACTGAAGCAAAAAACCTGCTGCTAGCCTCTAGCTACCTTCAGGGGAAGCACGCCCAGCCTACAAGTTTCTCTCAAATAAGTACTGCAACGCATGGCAGGCTCCCGGATTGCAAAAAACCATAAAATAACCGAAGCTCTTGTCAGGAAAGGGACCGTCAGCAGGAGGCTGGTGTCCTCCGGGATCCCTCTGGCCACGGTATAAAAACCCATGAGCCATCACCCAGAAATGCCTGGGCTGCCCGGCTGGTCCGGCGCTCGGCGAGCATCCCCGCAGCCCCGGTGGCCATGCCCGGTTGCCCAGCGCAGCCGGCCAGGCTGGCAGCCGCAAACCGCCCCCGGCACCCCGAGGCTGGGAGGACCCGCGCGGGCAGGGGGGCAAAGGGGTTTTTAAGCACAAGGGGGAGCCGGTGCCGGTGGGGATGCCAGGCCGGGGACCCCACACCAACGCCAAGGCGCATCCCGGCCGGGCATCCCGCCTGCCCTCGGGGGTGCGGATGGGCTGAGCCTTGAAGCCTCGATGTCCCGAATTGGGACGGGGGTGGGGGTGGGGTGGAAAGCCCCCACCGCCCAGCTCCTCACCTGGCCCACAGAGGCGGCTGAAGTGGTAGGGGTTGCAGCAGACAGTGGGTCCGTCGGCGACGCCGAAGCTCTGGCACTCGCAGAGGGGCTTCAGCTCGGCGGGATGCTGCAGGTCGGGCCAGCGGAAGAGTTTGCCCAGGAGCAGGTGTGGGGGGGCCGCCTGGCCCCCCAGGCGCAGCTCGGTGCGGGCCACCAGCACGCAGCCGCTGGGCATGCCCCCGCGGGACTCCACCGCCTCCAGCAGGCTGTCCAGCGAGCGCTCCTTCAGCCGCTTCAGCAGCGAGTAGGTGACGGCCTTCAGCTCCTGCTCCAGCAGCACCAGCCGCGACCGCGCCTCCCGGCCCCGCCGCTCCGGGGAGCCGCCGTCGGTCGCGCCGTCGGGGCCACGGGCGGCCAGGGCGGCGGCGGCGGGCTGGGGGCCGCCCGGCTCCCGCTCCTTGAAGAGGCAGCAGGTCACCGTCCGGCCGTCGCTCTCCCGCGCCCGCCGCGGGGTCGCCCCCTCGGCGCCGTCCCGCCGCGGCGGAGCGCGGAGCCGGGCCCCGCGCCGCTCCGCCATGGGGTCCCCGCCGGGCGCCGCCTCGCCCGCCGCCCCGCCGCGCCGCTCCTCCGCCTCCCGCAGCAGGCTGCGCGCTACCGCGCGGATCTCCGCCGAGGGGTTCTTCTCCGGGATTTTGCAGCTGCCGGTGGCTCCGAGGTCGTGGCCGCTCCTGGCGCTCCCATCTCCGCCGTCCCGGTCCGGAATGACGCGGCTCCTCCAAAGTCGCCGCACCAGCCCTGAGCGTTTGGACCTGAACATACGACACGCGGGCGGCCGGGGGTCGCGTCGCTCTCCGCCGCCGCCCCCCCGCGCCCTCCTCCGCGGGGCTCCTCGCTCCGCCGCCGGCTTTATCTCATCTCACGCCCGCCGCCGCTCGCCCGCTTCCCCGCCGCCCTGCCCAGCCACTCGCCGACGGCCCGCGGCGGGGCCGCACCGGGCAGGCGGCGCGGCGCGGGCATAGACGGGGCCGCGAGGGCTGCGCCGACGCCCGCGGCGGTGCGGGGCCGCTCCCGTGGCGGCGCTGGGGCTCGGGCGCGCCGCGCCGGGCCCTACATCGGCTGCCAACGCGGGGCCGGGAGGGGAGCGGCGGAGGCGCGGTGCGGGGGGGGCCCGGGGCAGCGCTCGGCTGCGCCCCTCGGCGGCTCCACCGTACGCGGAGAGGGGCGGGGGGTGCCGCCCGGCGGGCAAGCGGCGCCGGGGCCGCGGGCGGAGGTAAGGCGATTCCTTTCGGCCAAAAATAGTTTAAAAAAAGAAATTAAAATTGAAAAACCGGGGGAAAAAATCCAAATTTGAAGAGCGAGGGAGTGGAAAAGAAGGAAATAAAAATTAAGAAAAACGAAGAGACGGAGAGAGAAGCCGG
Organism: Falco cherrug; assembly: GCF_023634085.1. Taxonomy (NCBI): domain Eukaryota; kingdom Metazoa; phylum Chordata; class Aves; order Falconiformes; family Falconidae; genus Falco; species Falco cherrug. The sequence goes on from NC_073703.1 coordinate 5,337,755, forward strand.
CGAGCGGCGGCAGGGCAGGACGCCCGCAGCGCAGCGCAGGCCGGTGCCGGCACGTGCGCGGTGCGCATCCCCGGGGCGCGGCCCGTCCCGCGGTCGGGGCGCTCCGCTCCGCTGCTCCGCTCCCGCCGCCGCCGGGTCCCCGCGCTGCCCTGCGCGCGGCTGCCGGGGCCGCCGCCGCCTCCGCGCCCGCCCGCCCTCGCTGGCTTTTGTGTGGCCGGGGCGCGCGCGCAGGGCCCCTCGCGAGCGGCGGCGCGATTGGCTGCCGCCCATCATGTGCCAGTCTAGACACTTTGGCGGCTCCGCGCGGCACCGGGCGTTGCGCAAACACCGGCTCAAGTTTCCCAACCCTTAAAGGGACACGCACCCCGCCGCCGCCGCCACACACACGCACACAAACACACACGCGGACCCGGACCCCCCCCCCCCCCCGCCGCCGCCCCGCCATCCTCCTCCCCAGGCTTCCAGCGGGCGGGTGGCCCCGCGGGGACCGGGAAGGGGAAAGGGAAGGGCCGGGGGGGGACCCCCGCCCCGCCGCGGCCGCCCCGCGGGAAAGTAGGTCATGGCGGCGCGGCGGCAGCGCAGGGGTTAAGGCCGCTCCCCCCGCCGGAGCCGCGGCGGCGGGACACACCCCCGCGATGTATCAACTTGTCCGCCGTGGCAAAAGTTCAGGCCCGGCGGGCGCCCATTGGTCCGCCTCCGCGTGACGCCCTGCCTCGACGCCGCTCATTGGTCCGGGCACGGCGCCGGCACCGCCCCCCCTCTCCTCAGCGCGGCGCGGCGTGCCCGTGAATGAAAGACATTCCGCGGGCGCCGGCGGCCGCGTTCCACTGGGTCTCTGCGCCCGCCGCCGCGGGGGCCCAGGCCGGCGGGGAGCGGCGGCCCCGTGGGAGGTGCGGGGGGGTGCGTGGAGGCGGCGCGGCGCCGTGTCCCGCCCCGCACGGCCCGGTTGGCACGGCGGCGGAGGGAGGGTGCTGCTGGGGGCTGCGTGTAGGGACAGGGACACCCCTCCCGCCTCGAAAAAATACTAAAAAATAACTAAAACCGGCTAAAATGGCGATTCCCGCTGACCCCGCTCCCCCGCGCGGCCGGTCCCCGGGCGCACCAGCCGCTGCCCGTGGCAGGGACACGCTCGGCACGAAGCGGCTACTGCGGCCGGCCCCGTTATGGGGGCTCCGGGCTTCGCTCCGCCCCGCGCAGGCACCGCGGGCCGCGGGGGGCCCGGCCTCAGCGCATCCAGTGCCGGGAACCTGCTGCCGGGGGCATCCGCTGCGAACCGGCCGTGGAACTTAAGCTCTGGCGAGCGAAACCACACCGTGGCAATTGATTTCCCAGCAGCTGACCAGCTAGGGAAAAGGGAAAAAAAGGGAAAACCAAACACCAAAAAACCCCAACACCAAAACCACCACCATAAAAATATTTCAACCTGCAAATCGCAGCCAACCTGAATGTCCATACCTTTTCTCTTGGCATCTTTGGTTAGCTCTTGCCATCACGGAAGGCTTACATTCACATTTCCCCAGACCGGCACTAACGCACCTAAGAAATTAAATACAAATCCATTTGGTTAAGTCAGTCCAGCTTTTTATGGCAAATACAACTTGCGTGCATCAGCTTAACGTAAGGGATTAAAAAAAATGCTCCATTTAAAATCGATACGTGTGTGCCACTGAGGTTTGCACCAACATCATTACAATACGTAAATGAGGGTTTTGCCTTCCAGGTGCCTTCTGCCCCTACTGACCTGCAGGAGCAAGGGCAAAGCTCCTTGTCCCCTGCCCACCTAAAAAAACAACAACAAACCCACCTTTTTGGGGGTGGTTTTAGGAAATGTGCGCTTTGCCTTGTTAAAAATGCAATGTGAAAAATGATACAAATCCTTTAAGGGACCTGCTGCCTCTGCCATCGGGTTTCCTAACTGCTGCGGATGGGGGCTTGATGGTCCCGTGCAGCACTGCCCTCCCACCAGCTCCCTCCCTATGTCGAAACCAAACCGGGCATAAAACCAGATGATGGTATTGGGGTACCAACTCGCTTCGTGTGGAAATAATGTCCCATGACCTCTGGGCTAAAGCCCAGCGCTCTTACCAACCTGCACAGCTGCGACATTTTACACCTATCTCACGGTTTAGAGCTATTTACAACAGTCAGCCAACATCCCACTGTGGTAGGTAAATGCTATTAGCCTTTCTTCACGTTAGGGAATAAAGAGAAGTTAAAAGGCATGGAAAGGCTACAAAAAAGATTCAGCTTCAGATGTGGAAGCAGAAATCGGGATTTCCTGGATGTTGGACCCAGGTAGGATCCCTGCCCATCCCCTGGCTGCTCCAGAGAGGTTCCAACGCTTGTTTAAAATCCACATCAACCGGCCTGTCCTGCATGACCCCAAAATTTACCTCCCTAAATGCAGCTGATGCTTTTCTTCCCAATATCGTATTTACAAACTGTCATCCAAATTATAGTAAGTCACCAATGTGCAATTACCAACATTTAAATATATATAAATCTTAAATATAGCACTGTTTAAACTAAGGATAGGTTATTTCAGCAAGCAACGTATTACTGCTTATCCAACGCTATACAATCATGGTGCGTGCTATATGGCAGAAAGAACAATGGAGCTTTCATGGGACGCGGGGTGGCCGCCGGTCTCTGTGGGCACAGGTATGCGATGGAGAAGTCCTGGTTTCACCCAGTGCCATCCATGTCAGCTCTTGCAACAACAGCACATTGTTCCATGCTGTTAACATGGGCAAGACAAACAGAGCGCTCAATTGTACTTGTCATAATGCACATATAATTTATAGTAATGTTGGTTATTAAAGGATTTCTAGTAATTAACAGCAATGTGCTCTTTCACTGCCTTTTTTCCCCCCCTCTTTTTTTTTTTTCTTCTTTTTTTTTGCCTGTCATAACAACAAACATTCCTGGGAGATGCTCTGGAACACATCCTATAGATCTTGGCACAAAAGCTGAAGAGAAGCTTTTGAAAGCCTGCCAGTCTTATCTGACATGGATCTCCCAGGTAGTATATAAAGCCAAATCCTCTTGGGCCCAGGAGGACCGTGGGTGGCCAGGAGGGCACCGGCACCAACCTCTTCCCCAAGCCAAACTGCAGCTAGGGTGGGGGGACAGGGGCCAGCACTGCCGTTGTGTCCGTGCCAGCATGGTCGAAGGTATCAGCAGAGCCCAAACCTGCAGACACAGACCACTGAGCTCTAAGGTTTTGGTAAGGAAAAATAAATCTCATGATTATTCTGCTTTTTTGTATCTCTGTCTTTTTATATGTTTCATGATTTTCTGCTTTTTTTTTATCTCTAGTATCTTATACGTTTCCGGTCAAAGAGAAGGATGCGGAGGTTAAAATAGAAAATGAGTAATTGCCATTGAAACAATGTTTTAACAGCTCAATTTGTAGGTTATTCTAATGCCTCGAAAATGGAGTTGAGACAGGGACGGCTCTGACTCAATGCTGAGGGGCAGTGAACACTGCACCCCCCTTTCACCGCCTGGGAACGGGGGCACAGAGCGCGTGAGCCTCGCCAGAGAAACCATGACAAAACTGCTGCGCCAGGGAGAGGGGCTCTGCCAAGAACTAAAATGCCTCATAAAACCAGGCTGGTTTTGCTGGAAGCTGATTTTGAAAGGAACCAGAGAAAAAAAAGTTTTGACAACATCAGAATGTCCCGTTTCCTTTGTTTTAATGACATGGCCGTGATTTTCCAGTTCAAACCGACTTTTCATTTTACTCTTGCAAATGTTATATTCTGTGCAGTAACACACTGTGATAGGACTTTGGACTGTCTTCAAAATGGAAAAGTTAAATCAGAACAAGGCATTTTGATAAATCCAAAGTTAAAAAAAAATTATGTTTGAAAAATTTTCCTTTATGGAGAATTTCACAGCCGTTGGACTCCACGCTCCCAGACTTTGGCGTCTTGAAACTCTTCATGCCGAGGATGTGACCCCACCCCCATCTGGGTGCGTGCCCCCATCCCATGTAGGCTACAGCCATGGCAAAGCCCATCCCGGCTCCTCCAGGCTCACGTCGTAGCGACCCTTTGCCACCGCTCCTGGGACACAGGCGAGGGCATGCGTCAGGGGAATGCAAGGGTTCTTTCACATCATCGTCCGCTGAGTTAAGACCTGGGATTTGCTACCTTCACATGTTTTCCAGTCGGCAGTAAATGCAGTTTGCAGATGGCTCTGAGATAGCCTGAGGTCAGTGGTTTGCACAGACTGCTCCGAACTGTGCGCGTGTGAAGGTAGAGCTGAGCCTGGGTGCGGTGGATTCACCGGCGGGAAGCACAGCTCCCATCCCGCCAACCTCGCGCCCCGAAAGTGGGTTTGCATGTCCCACTGCAGCAGGGCTTGCAGGCGGAGCCTGCACACTCACAGCCTCATCGCACCCAGTCCCTGACCTGCTTGAGGCAACTCTGCTGTGTGTGTCACTGCGCTGTGGCCACCGCCGGTGTGGGCAGGCAGGTTGCCCAGCTGGCAGGGGTGGCAGGCACCCACACGGCTTCCTTGCCTGCATCCCCACGGGGAACAAGGCATGTCTTCTCCCAGAAAAGCTGGGACATCACTGCACAACCCTCATCCCTGCCAGGAGATGCCCAAGTCAGTGCATTTACATCCCGACACAGCAGTACAGCCAGGAGGGTTTTGCACTAGGGAAGTTTTCACTAGCATCCTTCCTGCAAGTAGGATCAAAGTTTCATCATCCAGTGACCCCATCCAAGTTCCCACCAGATCCGGTGGCACCACGGTGGGTGCTGTGTTTGCTGCCCAGGGCCAGCCTGTCCCACGGGGCCCCAGCGGTGAACCGGGGCCACGGCAGCCAAATTGCTTAGGGATGAGTTGAAATCAAATAACCTCCAAAATTTATCAGAATCAGGAAGGGGGCGGGGGAAAAAAGGGACAAAATCCAACAGAAATTCGCCAAATACCGAATTTCACTGGACCTGAAATTAATGTTAATGGGTTAATGGAAACTCCACAAGGCAAGAGCTGCTGAGTTTCCAGGCTTTTCAAGGCCCTTCCCACGAGTATCTGCTGTGGGTGGGGACAAGCTGACTCACAGTTTCCAGGGCTGTAGTAACATTTCAACACCCCGGCACTCCAGCCTTGGGGACTGATGGCAAAGAGCACATTCCCAGCAGAGTGGTTGGGAAGTTTTTTGACAACATGATTTCTTGTGTCAGAAAACGTCAGTTGGGCAAAACCAAAACTTTTTTTTTTTTCCTTTTTGGTAGCAAACTACCGGTTTCCACAAAGTGCTGCTTGGAAAGGTTACCTGGGCTCAAGCCTGGATTTCTAGTCAAACCCACAGAAGTAAAATCATCTCCCAGAAGATCCTCACCGGTGGGCGATGGCACCCATCTGTGGTGGACCACCACGCCAGGAGAAGCTCCTTGCTTGGAGTAGGGACATGGACTCTTGCATCCCAGGAGGAGACTCAGCTCTATGGGCAATTGCAGCCCAATTTCTTTAAATCTCTTCCGGATGGATCTCGGCCAATTTGTATAAATAATCAAGCAGTTATTCAGGGAGAAAGAGTCCAACTTTAACACTGGAGATGCAAGGACCCATGTAAGATACGGGGTATTAGGTTCTCTGGTTTGGGTTAGGACGAACAAGGACAGAACCACAAGTCAGGCCAGTGCCATGAGTGCAGATTATCCCCCTGTGCTGCTGCTCGCATTTTGTAAGAAAACAAATTCAAGCCATCCCAGTAAAGTCCTGCTGCAATCCAAGTAAAGCACTGGTGTCCTGGGTTTGCAGGACAGAAAGGCTGCCTTCATCCAAACCTAATGCCAACTTCCACAGCAGAGAAAGGTGGATTTTTCCCCTTAATAAAAGCTGTGTTTCCATCTGTTGTGTGCTGCCTCTCTCTCCGAACACAGCCGGGGGACCTTATTCAGTCCCACTGCCCTGCGGTGTCATTTCACATTCAGCCAGAGACAATATTCACACACTTTCTTCATCTGAAAAATACAGAACAACAAGAAATGTATCCTTGCCATGAAGTTCGTTATTACATATACCAGGCAGCGAGAAGTGAAAAGAGAAATTTTTGGGAGTATTGCAGAAGGTGCGTCTTGCTCCCAGGGAGAAGCTGGCTGGGCTGGACCGGTGGTGGCTTCACAGCCTGAAGTCACTTGCTGCCAGCCTCAGCGAGAGCAAAGGATGCTGAAGCAGAAAGAGCTGTGGGGTGCAGCTTCCCACGGGATCCAATCCACAGAGAAGACACAGTAGCAAATAACGCAGCAACGAACACAGACCTCTTATGATTTCCAAACCATAAGCACCTGCTGTTTCCTCTAGGCTGAAATGCAATTCTTCCAATGGGAGAACAAGCCAAAGGGACACCTTGGGTCTTGTGTCAGCCATAGGGCACATGGTGAAACACGGAGCAGGAGGAACATCTTCTCCTGTAAAGACAGGAGAATGGTGCTGAAAATCCCAGCTGAGAAGACCACTTCTCTCCGAGCAGCCTCAGACAGACACCTTCAACAAATCCAGCGTAACCTCAGCAATCTGGACACCGCAAAGGATGAAGAGCTCCATGAAGCGTGGTGGGTTTCCCTTCACCGGCGTTCTGGGGAAGGCAATCGGCAAGTGCGTGCTGCCGGCAGCCCATCCAGCTTTCTGCTGGCCGCCCGCGCGTGGCTGCGGCTCAGGCGTGCAGCAGGTCCAACCAGGCAGGCACAAACCAGCCAGGGAAAAAGGAGAAGCCGTCGGACTTGAACCAAACCCAAGCCAAACTTCTTCTGAGGTTCAGCAAATTTCATGTCAATAACTTTTATTCCTCCTCCAGCAGCCAATACATTTCCTGAGCGTGGGCAGCATCAGCAATGCGCACCGCTGTCTCCCACACGAGCCCGTCCCCTGGCCAGCCAGGCAGAGTCTCAAATTGGATGAGATCTGCTTTATCAGCCGGTTCCTGCTGCCTAATCAAACCCAGCTCTCAGACCTCCAGAGCGTCCCTGTACCACCTCCTCAGGCTCTCCCCCTCGATCCCATGCAATGTTCATTAACTTGTTAACATCCCCGTGCACTTGTCTGGAAGGGCTGCCATGGGGAAGGCTCTCAGAGGCACATCAGTGCCCGGCTCCCACAGAGTCCAGTGGGACACAGAGATCTAATTACCTTTGCTGGTCCAGGGGAAAGTGGTTTGCCCGAGGTAATGGGCAGCGTCTATGCTAGAGAAGGGAACAGAGCGCATGTGAAAGTCCAGGACTGAAAAGCTTCTCTACCTGAATGGGACTGTGCTGGGCCACAGGAGCTGCCCTGGGTCCTCACCTAGATTAAGGCTTAGGTGTCAATGTCTTCGTCCTCTCTACCCACATGCCTAATTTTATTAGATCATCAGTTCAAAAAGACATAAAAAATCACTATCAGTGGCATCAGGAAAGGTTTGCTGGCAGGTAGATCTTCCCCTGGATCAGCAGCTTCATCCCAGAGCACAGAGAGTAGTGCTGCCTGTCGTACATTCCTGTGCCACCCTGATGGCTGGGAGAATCACGTTCTGCAGCCGTCTAGTGAATCTGTAAAGTGGGGGTAGGCCCACAAGATCCTGTTGCTTTGAGGAATTGTAGCTTTGCTTTCCAACCCCACGAAGTCCTCAGAAACCCATGTTCTGAGGAGCAGTGGCCCGATGCCCTCCATGTTCTCTGCAGCACTCGTTGGGTGTGAACAGAAGTTAAGGAACTTCTGTCTCCGTTCTCCTGGACAGAAGGACAGGGTCAGAGCAGTTTTGGGGGATGATAACTGGGGAACATTCTCAGGGGACAGTTGTGTCCCTGTGGGCCATTTGGCCTTTCCTAGATGCTGAGACCAGGTTCTAAGCTGGAACTATCAGCTCTGTTTCACTGAGCACCCAACCAACAAAACCAACTCATAGCTACTGGGCACAGGACTGGCAAGCCTGCTGAAACCTGGGAGTGGTGTTCCCTTGCCTGATACCAACCTCCTGGGTGAGCAGCAGTGCCAGGCAGTTGTCGGTCTGAATCCCGTGTGCTCAGCTGGGGAAAAATGGAAAAGAAAGGAATGGGTTTGGGCAGGGGCTCCCTGGCTGGTGGGTGCACGTTGCTGCTCGCAACGTTTTGTTGGTTGGGTGCTCAGTGAAACAGAGCTGATAGTTCCAGCTTAGAACCTGGTCTCAGCATCTAGGAAAGGCCAAATGGCCCACAGGGACACAACTGTCCCCTGAGAATGTTCCCCAGTTATCATCCCCCAAAACTGCTCTGACCCTGTCCTTCTGTCCAGGAGAACGGAGACAGAAGTTCCTTAACTTCTGTTCACACCCAACGAGTGCTGCAGAGAACATGGAGGGCATCGGGCCACTGCTCCTCAGAACATGGGTTTCTGAGGACTTCGTGGGGTTGGAAAGCAAAGCTACAATTCCTCAAAGCAACAGGATCTTGTGGGCCTACCCCCACTTTACAGATTCACTAGATGGCTGCAGAACGTGATTCTCCCAGCCATCAGGGTGGCACAGGAATGTACGACAGGCAGCACTACTCTCTGTGCTCTGGGATGAAGCTGCTGATCCAGGGGAAGATCTACCTGCCAGCAAACCTTTCCTGATGCCACTCATAGTGATTTTTTATGTCTTTTTGAACTGATGATCTAATAAAATTAGGCATGTGGGTAGAGAGGACGAAGACATTGACTCCTAAGCCTTAATCTAGGGCTTTATCCGGGACATCCTACCTCATGGTCAAGTATGAACGACCCCCCTCCAACAGATCCTGCAGCAGTGGGAGCACAGTGATTGGCTCCTGGACTTGCATGCGGAGGTTATCAGTGCAAGATGGAGAAGTAGATGGGGAGGAGAAGTCACATTCAGCCAGTCCAGGGATGGTGCAGCCTCTGAGACTCCTGTGGGAGAGAGAGGGACATGCTGAGTCCAGCCATCCGCCTGCATGAGAACAGTTTGGGGATTTCTAGGCTCACAGAAACTCATAGCATCTATGTCAGCCTGGTTCTCTACTTCCCCAGTTGCAGGCAGAACAGCAGGCTAGCCATTAAACTCCTGCTGCCCTGGTCTGGCTATACGAGTCAAGTAATATCACATAAAACAGATGCTCTGTTCAAATAGGAAGGGAATTACAACCGCCCGCGTCCACCAGAGGATACGTCTAAAAACCACACCACCCATAACAAACACACAGGAGTTTGTCCTTTTTATCAGCATTTATTCAGCAGCCTGTGGAGACAGTCTGCCTTTCTGGAGCCTTTTCCAGGCAGATAACACCTAGTTTTGAAACTGCCCTTTACTTTTTTTTTTTTTTTTTTTTGGCTTGGCTTTGGTGAATTCTCATTTTTGAGCTGGAAAGGGTCTATCCAAGTAAGAAAAACAGTCCAGCGCTGCATGCTGCCACCACGCTGATCTAGCAACAGACTGCGTAATATGCCAAGCCCGGTGTCTTAAAAAAAAAAAAAAAAAAAAAAATTATCCTTATCCTTATTTACCCATACAATTTGCAAATACAAAACTGGAAGTTCCCTGGGAGGGCAGGATTAAAAAAAGGATTATTCTATTTGGAGCTGGTCCAGAGAGCAGAGGGAGTATATGTATATGTCAAAAATGGATTTTAATTGAGGTTTGTTGTGTCCAGTGGTGCTCTCCTAGACGCAGGAACTAAAAACACGGTGAGGCTGGACGAGAAGGAAGCATAGGTTGACGAAGACATCAAAGCAGATCTGAGAAAGGTCAGATATAAATGGCAACCTGTCCATTTATGCAATGGTTTGCTCTTCTATTTATGATGGTATTTTCTGGGAAGAGCTGGTCAGAGCCAACTAGGGCAGGCTTGTAAAAAGATAATTTTTCTCCCTTAGAAAACACAAAGACAGACAGACTGGGCTGCTGGCTTTTCTCCCTTCCCAAGATCTGCTGCCCTGGGCAATTTGTTCTGTTGCAGCAGCTCTTTGCTGAAGTGACTGGCGTCTGGTCCGATTCAGAGCAGACGCCAGTCACTCCAGTAAAGAGCTGCTTACCACATCTTTGGTAAATATTTTCTGCAGTGGTGCAGTAGCATCTTAAAGAGCAGCACTGTTATTTCGTAGGCATCTCCAATAATAACTCAGAGAGAAGCAGCCACAAGACATTAACTAAAGCTGCTGCCACTGACCAAAACTTTAGAGAAGCAGGAACAGAAGTGGGGAGAGAATAGAAATAGTGACTGAGTCATTGGCTGGAGAGACTGAGTGCAGAAAGTGAAAAAAAAAAAAGGCAGGCTTCAAAAGCTGGTCCCAGGACAAGTCTGTGGGGCCAGCACGCACTGGTCTGCTGCTTCCCCAAATTTCTTGCAGCCTCAAAATGGGGATATGAAAGTCATTGTGGGAATGAGAATATTGTCTTCTCTGTTTTGAGCCTGGACCAAAGGTAGCCAGAGGCAATCATTGCTAAAGTCCCAAAACTACATCTCTTTTTGTGTTGAAACTGTATTTTGAGTATCTCTGCTGGCAGCAGGATCTCCAGGGCTTGCTCATGCAGAAGTGTGTGAAAATAGAAAGCAGGATTAGGGAAGAAAGGAGCTAGCCCTAAAGTCATTGGCACTGCTGGGTGTTACTGAGAGCAGATCACCCTTACGTATGCAGCAGGACACAGAAGTACACGGTCTGACCAGCAGTAGCACAGTTGCTTCTTAGACACCCAGCTTGCGGAGCGTGCTTTGCTGAGAAAGGAGATGGTGGCTGGAATCCAGTCGAGTCTCCAGGGGATCTTCTCCATCCCATTGCCACACCATGGAATGAGAAAACCCCTCTCTGAGCAGGCACCCCATGGGGACAGTCCTACTGTACCCTTGTACCCTGAACTGTGCTGAAAAGCCGCCTCTGTCCAGGAAACTGCTGGCTCCACATCTCAGGCTGTTGCGAGATGATCAGAAGTAGCAGCTTCTGCCCTGAGGCACCCTGGGTGCCAGCAGCGCGTCTTCCCGCTGGGCAGCCGCCCTGGCCACCAGCACAGCTGCTCGTGGGCACAGACCTGTTGGTTTGTGCCTGGATGAAACACCTCCAGGCAGCTCTGGAGGTGCAGGTCTCCTCTGCAGACCCCGTATCAACCTTTTAGAGCCACGTCTGGGGCTCTCCATAGTTTGGCATGCATTTATGACACTAAACCTTTCACTGGTATTTTGGTGCCAGCCATCCCTAGCAGCCAAGCCCTCCGAGGGTGTAAACTGGCGTGGTGCCTATCGTCTTCGGTGGACAGGTCCCAGCCAAAATCTGACCATTTATTTACCTTCTTACGCAGGCGATTACCTGGGATGATGCCTGACCGCACAGCCTGACCCTGCCCGCTGGCTCTTACCCACCCTACCCAAAGTCCAGCCCGTGCTAGAGCTGACCTGGCACAGGGATGCAAAGCTGTCCTGTTGTCTGGAAACGGCAGAAGGCTTCCCACGGCCCATCAGGCTATCCCAGCGTAAATCAAGATGAGAACGAGACTGGTGGAGCATTGACTGCAGCAGATACCTGGTGACAATACCTGATAGAAAACAAATTTTATATCAGGTGAGTGTTTTTTAGCTCTCAGCCTCTTTATATTCAGCTAGTGAGTAAGTAACAATTAATGCACGGTGGTCAGATGGGGTGAACTGAGACCAAAGCAGCATTGAGAGAGAGAGAGGAGTGTGTGCGAGTGCAGAAGAGCTTGGCTGAGGGCTCAGGCACAAGATCTGCGGGAACTGAGTCCCAGAAATTCTTGTCCCACTTTTCATGAGACCAGTTCACTCTTCATTGAGCTTCACCCAGCTCCATGGCAGGGGACAGCAGCTTGTCAACAACAGCTAAAGACAAGAGTCATTTGGGAGGAAAGACAATAAATTGTGTCGCATTAAAAATTAATCCCCAAAGCCAGGTTAGAACATAATTTTCATCTCAGCTGCAAGACCTGCCAGCATCTCCCAAAGCCACCTCCAGCTGCGAGCTGCCGCCCACCACTGCTCCCACATGCCCCCGCTGTGACACCAGTGACCCACCGGATCGCCAGTGCCTCGGCCAAGGACCAGCTCGCTGCCAACTGCCAGCCTGTGGTCCCATACTCTCGATGCAGATGTTAAATGCGCAGGACAAAAGAATGACATCAACCATCCCAACACAACTTATTAATATCGTCATTAGCCAAACAACAAACGTTTCTCTCCGAGTCGTAAAGCAAGGGTGGCATTTTTATTAGCTGAGGTTTCCTCCTTTTTTTTTTTTCTCCTTTTTTATGGCCTTATCCACAAATGCTGAGAGCCAGAGGGAATTATTTGTTACTTACATTAAAGCAAGAAGCCATCAGACCACAGGACTACAACCGCTCCCCATATCATTATTTTTTTCTTTTGGATTTATATGAACCTCATTATTAAACCTTAGCTAATGCAGACATCCTAACAATGCGCCGAGTGCTAATAACTGCTAAGCAGCATTATTAATTATTTTAATTACAGCATTTAAAATATATTTTGATTATATTAAAGAGAATACTTTCCTACTTTTCCAACCAAAAAAATCCACAAATGTAGCTTATTAACACTAATTCTATTCTTATTGGTAAAACTATTGTTAGATTTCAAAGGCGGCTAGTCTGGGCCCTACAAAAATGTATCACGCTGGGACGGCGTGGCATGTTCTCAAACTCTGGTGTCACTTAGCTGGGGTGGGGGCTGGAGGGAGCTTGGCAAAATGTGTTAGCGGGGACCAGGATGAGGAATTCAGCCCTTGAAGCTGACAGCACCCTGCGCCGGTGGCCTTTAGGAAAGGCATAGATACACACACCCCCCTTACAGCTTACATCCCCCCTAAACCTGAGCTCGGGGATGCTGGCAGGCTCTGTACAGGCTTGGGAGAACCAGGATCACCTCTCCGACAGGTGTTATGTGCACTTGGTGGGAAGCATCTATAGGCTTACTTATGGTGACTTACAGAGCTACTGTTAAGGGTACAACATAAGGCCACCATCCTGTGACAGGCACTCTTGTCGTTAACCCTCACTTGTAACGTTCAGGGGAATTATTCACACTGAACCCAGACACACAAATGGCCATATAAACACATGGCCGCACTTTTAATTAAAGATGTGCCGAGATAAAAAGCTTCAGAAAGCAATTTTAAACAATTAAAAATAATATTAGAGGTGTTTGTCTACCCAATCTGCATGTGTCCTGAGCCGCTCGGGGAGGTTTGCTGTATTCTGACCATCAACAGGGCTGTTCACAGCGATTCCCCTCCACCCTGCCAGCAGGCTGAACACGCGTCCGGACGTTTCTTTGCTCCAAAGAGTTAAGATTTCACTTGTCAGTCTGTTTTTGTTTCTATTCACATGTCAGTGCCTGTCATTTATTTAGTCAATGGGACTTGTCCAAGGGATGGAGACAGACTGGGTTAGTCATTCTGACCGTGGGTCGCCAGTCACTGCAAACTGCCTGAGGTCATTTCCAAAAGCTCCACTAACAATGAGAGGGAAGCTGGGCCCAGGAGACCTGCAGGAAACGCGGAGATTAAAGACAGAGATAGTCCTTTGCAAAAGTACACTGGAGGAATGTTCCCTATGTTCTGTCAACAGAGTTTCTTCCTCGCTCAAGCCTGTCTATTTTAAGGCTGAGCTCACACCAAAAATGGAAATCCTTGCTCAATGGCTATCAGTGGATCTTGGGTTTCTGGGGCTGCAGCAGCGTTACGGCCGAGGAAATGAACCCTCCAGCTCAGCCTTTGCTGCCAGAGCTGCTTTAAACAATTCCTCCTTCCAGCAGCTCTCTGCTGGGTTTGCTCCTTTGCCTGGTTAAAGCCCTGGGTGTAAAACCCGGCCGAAGCCCAGGGTACCGCCCTGCGCTGCCTGCGAGCATGGACCCCACCAGCATCCCCGCCGTGTACCGCTGGCACTGCCACGGCGGCGCCCGGCTCTGGGGATGGCACCTCGGCCCAGGCAGGGCAGCAGAAAGCACAGCAGGGCTGTGAGGGCCACAGTTCAGGCATGATCTGCACGCCAGGATGCTCTCCCGCTTTAAGGAAGGGAATGGAAAAGAAGCATTGAAACACAACCATAAATATTTGCTGCAGCATCTTGGGCTGAAACCAAGCCCCGTGACTGCAGATTTGGGGGAACGGGAAATTCCTCTGGCAGCCATCTGGGCGTCAATACAGGGCTGAAATACAAGAGCAGTTTTAGGTGCAGAGATGCGCATTTTGCTTTTTAAGCAAAACAGGCCAGGCCACTCTTACTTAACACATAAGGTACCTCTGGGTGTTATGGAAAACATTAATAACAACCACATGATTGGTGTAAAACACTGATTTTCCATCCAGAAAAACTATTGTTTTCAGATAAATACATTCCATTGAGCTTTTTTGTATCTGAACTTTCTGCATGTGGCTTCTGCATTTCAGGCTGATGGGAATGGGGGTTTGACAAAAACACTGGTGGCCCAGGAAGAGCCACCGAAGCCGACTGGCTCAGGAACCAGTGACAGGGGCTAAACCCTGCCCTCTGGTATGGGTGCAATTGCCGGTGACATGGGACAGGGGTTGAAAGTAAGGAAGGGACGGGAAAAGGAGCTGCACAGTGGATCTGAGCAGCTTTGCAGAGATAGGGAAAAGCAGAAAATGCATTTCTTAGAATACAAACATCCATCATGGACACACACGAGAGTATCCAAATTCCTCAGTGTTATATTTATGAAGCCATTCGGAGACATGATACAGGCCAGTTCCTGTAGATTTTTCCATGTGTTGTTAAAGATTCAAATTACAGAGTAATTTTCAGTCTTTGAAGACATTGGTCTTGGTATTGCAGAGCCCGGAGGCTGCTCCAGGCGGGGTCTGTCTGCGCTGCAGACGGGAGATAATGCAGAGCCACCACCAGCGCTCAGCAAGCTCAGGAGTCAGGAGCAGGCCAGGAATAATGGTGTCGAGGCACTGGGGGAAATTTACTCTGCTTGCAGATAAGGAAAGCATCCTGCTTTAAGCATGGGGTAAACAACTTTTGATACACAAGCTGGTTATCTGGGAAGTCCCCCAGGAGGAAGCGTATCTGGTGCAAGGCTCTGCAGGCACATCTGCGCTGTGTGGCACAGCGCAGTGTGGGGACGGTGACCCAGCTCTGGCACCCAGATGGTTTGGGGGAGCCCAGCTGCTCATGGGTGCTCACCAGGGCCAGGGTGAAGGCTCCACCAACTTGCAAAAGGGAATCGAGATAGCTGGGTTTGTCTCTGGGAGGAGGGCTGGGGCTCCTGGTCCATCGGTGGCCTCATGGTTGCACATGTAGGACTTGGGCCACCCAAGTTATTAATCACGAAACAGTTGGGCAAAATCAGAAAGGCTCTTAAAAAAGACTTAAAAACTCTTTCAGCACAAAACAGCCAACACTAATCATTTTTCCCGCTAAGTACACAGAATACTCTACCAAACTCAATTCAGGTGTGTTTTCATTGATAAAGCCATGAAAACACTCACAAACTGCAGAAGGCAAGTCATTTCATCTCAGCATGATAACCCTCTGGAGAAGGATCCCAGCTGCTCCCTGGTGCTCCTCACGTGGCTGCAGGGTTCATCTCTCCCTGCAGAACCGAGGTCTGAAACCTTGATAAGCATCACTGCCGGGTGGTACCTGGGGAACGTGGGCACAAGCTCGGCCCTTTGCCTTATTGCGGAGGGGCGACGGAGCCAGGGAAGGCGACAGAGGGAGGCAGGAGGAGCTGATCTCAAGTTTAGAGCCTGATTTACAGCTGAGGCCTCAGGCAAATCACTTACTGGCTTTGTGGTTGCATTTCCTCATCTCTAGAATCTCTTTCACGGGTGATGTGTGAGGGGGAATTAACATTCACACTTTGTTTTTAATAAATATTTAAAGATTCGCCTTGCATTTTATGAATATTTCTGAATGATCTTTCTACCCTTGCATAAGGGTCTTTCCCTGCCAGGGCTTTAATGTGAGCTCCTCTCCCTGGAGGGGGTGCGATGCCCCTGCTGCAGATGTGTGCTTTCATTGAGTAACGATTAAGCTGCCTCAGTTAAATGTAAAGGCATGTGAAGAAAGTTTTCTGCTGCGAGTTCTGCACCGGGCCACGCTGGACACCAGCAGGACGCATCAAACAAAAGAGTTCCTCTGCATAAAACAAACCAAAGCAGCGCCCAGCACACGCCGATGAGCTGTTAGCAAGCTCTGAGTGACCCCCAGTCCAAAATTCTTCATTTATGTGTGAAGCATCAGTAAAAACTCTGTTTTCACCAGCCCAGCGTGATTTGGAAGCGAAAGCATGGGCTTGAAGCTACTCTGTGCAGAGGCCAGTGGAAATTCGGTGTGGGTTTGACCCGAGGACTATGCACACTTCAGTCTCTGCCTGTTTATTGTTAAAATCATTAAAAACATCAGGGTTTTTGCATCTTAAAAGTCTTCACTAACTTCATAAAATATGTGAATGCTTAAGAAAGAATCTGTGTGCAACTGTATAAATAGTGACTAACAAGTAGGAATTTTGTGGTGTTCAAAGGGAGCAAAATAAGCTGACGAGCCTGTGGTATAATGAGTTAATTTGCCTTGCAGCCTACCTGGTGCCCAGCGGCAGCCTGCCCTCCCTCAGACGTTGCTGGTGATGGGTCATGTGCTCCTCCACCCAGATGAGTGATTTTAAGTTAAAAGATTCAAAATTAGCTGTCTCAGACATGCCCCAGCGCAAAGCTGGTCACTTCCTTATAATATGGATGCTGAATTTCTATTAGAAGAAAATTCAAAGCATTTCAGAATGAAGCATTTTGACGCTGAGCAGAAATCGCCTCCATTTCTAAATGACATTTCATTCTATTTTTACAATGCTACAAAGTTTTGAGAGCAAATCCAACCATGCATTCAACCAAACCAACATTTTTGTTCAAATCCTCATTTCCCAGAAAAAATTGTAGCCCATTTGTTTTATTCAGAACTAGAACAAACCTTTTCCCCAAAACTTTGCAACTGCCAATAATCCATTTTTATCCCAGATTTAATGTTGTTATAAAACTTCTTTACTGGAACTGCTGGAACTTGAAGTTGTCATTAAGCGGATACCTTGCACTGTCACTAAAATTCATGCCATTTTGTAATCCTGTAATTCCCCAAACTTGTCTCAGGCTTCAGCACCCCTGTCCAAGGGATGTTTACAGCTTATTCTTCCTCCTTAGGCAAAATTAACCCAAGAGCTAAAACTGATGAAAGGCACATTGCTGTCTGTCATAAGTGGCATATGTTGAAATATGGCAATGAAAAAAGCCAGCAAAGCTCAAACCACTGCAGAATCCCAGTGGAATGAGACATGTGAAGAATATTTTATATTTAGTCAGAGGAGGGGAAAGGCAGGAGCCGGATGATGTTGGGTTTTTCATGATGAAGAACATTTCTAGGGAGATTTCCCTGCCATGGGAAAAGTTCCACACTTTATTTTTCTAATGAACAACTGTCTCCAGTGTTTCACAAGACCAGGTTGCTTACTATGAGAGCTGGAGCAAACCTACTTTCTCTCTCCATGTCCTTTTCAGCCCACATAGCTTTATTAGCCAGGATGGGAAGAAGGCTTGGAAGTAATAATGACAAAAACACATCAGTTGCAAAAAGAAACAACATCCTCCTCCTGGGCTCTCCTGTGCTGAGAGGCTTCCTTTAATCTTCACCATCCCTGGAAGAACAGCCATCTGCATGCTTGTTCCTCAGCTGTTGTCTTTACCTGGGTCTTCTGTATCTCCTCTGCTGTCCTGATGCACTTTCTCCCTACGTCTGCAAGCACCCGGCTGCTAGCTGTGTGTGAGAAACCAGCCATGCTGATTAAGGATGGAAACCAACAGCACAGGGCTGATAAAAGAGTGAACTGGTTCCTAAATAGAAGAGCCACACAACACCTCAGGTTTAAGAGACACTTAAAAGCTGCACTTCGCTCTGTAGATGAAGCAAGTCCCACTGTCTGGCATACACCTTGCAGACCATAATGGGAATTCACATATCCTGCTGCCTTCCAAGGGTACAAGAACTTGGATCCTACCAAATAACAGACTGTGCTGCTGCCTGTGAAGTTCTCCCCTTTGATTCTCTTGCTGAGTGCTTAAGCCAGTGACTTGGCCAGGAACAGACTAATTTTCAAAAGAGGCAGTCACATTTCATCCCGAAGTGCTCTCTCTACGTCCCTCCCACCGCGGAGCGTCTCTGTGCTGGACCACATCACACTCCTCCTGCAGTGGCTGCTCTGACTTAGATCTCCTCTGCTTCATGTGAGAAGGTGGAACAACACTGCTTTCTGAGCACCCCTCCAGAACAGAGGAGTTGGACATTGTTTTCTTTTCCTGTTTTGTTTTACACGGAGTAACTCCCCTCTATGGAGTCACTTCGGCTCCAGAAACAGACTATTAATAAACTTAACTGCTTTGGAGAGTCCAAGCCAAATGCTGGCTTTAGAGGAGGGAAAAAAACCCTACAATTGCATAGAGCCTTTTTGTCACTGACAGCCTTCCAAAGCACATGTGGTGATTATCCACCACCGAAATGCCACCACCTCTGCGGTGGCACAGAGGAGCTGTTTAACACAACAGGCCAGTCTGCCCGCCCTGGCGCTTGGGTGGAGGTCTGTATGCACAGCAGATGCTTTCTCTAAGTTGGATGCTGTTTGGGGGCTTTCATCAGCTTGCTTTTAGTCTACAAATAAATGGTCATATCCAAGGGGACAAGGGGTGGCCCTGTGGTTAAGGCACAGAGCTGGAAGTCAGGAGTCTCAGCAGGAGGTTGAGACAGTCCTTTGGTATCAACATTTTCTTTGCTGGCTCCAGCAGATTCTGCAGAACATAAGCTTTAGGTTTTAAAGAGAAGAATAATTCAGTTTTTTGGGAGTCTAAGATCCAATCCGAGTAGCCAACATGGATGAAAGCACAGTTGTACCCTGTGCTGCCCATTCACCTTTAAATCCTACTCCAGGCACAGGATCAGACTCCCAGGCTGAAGTCACTTCTGATATGACCAAGAGTGTCCAGCAGCCGGCAACATACAGGGATCACAGGAAGAGGCTAAGTGCTACTTTGATAGTGGGTGAGATGATATTTAGACTATATGAAGGCAAGTACAACATCCAACTTGCAGGCAGGACCAGAGGTCCCAAGGAAACAGAAAAGGAAGAAGGCTGTGCGCTCCATCTTGCTCCAAGTGATACCCGAAGCCAATGGAGTTGCTCTGGATCTGTGCTAGAGAAGGCAAAACCAGAATATAGCACCAATTTTGGAATGAGATGGATGAAAAAGCGACACACAGTTTTAAGACCAACAGAAAAGTTTGAACACTGAGTACAAGTGCCGTTCTGGTATGGATCTCTGAAGGAACAGAGGGCTTTAGTCCTTTTCCTTTTTAAAACTTTTAAAATTAATAGACAGCTTGGTGAAACAAGAAATGGCGCAAGCCAAGTGTTCAGTGCCCAGCGTTCACAAACCATAGAACAGCGCCTGCCCCCCTTCCCACCTCCCAAAATAGACCTGACCCTAAAAATCAATAATTTTAAAAACAACATCTCTTTCACTCAAAATCCCCAAGTAACAACAGGTTTCACTTTATTCTAGTATCGTCACCATCAAGAAAGCATAGCAGCTGCCTTTTGATAGAATAACTAACTGCCTCTCCTTGGCACTACCCCCGCCACAACCGACACTGTGGTAGGTCACCTCTATTCTCTTCCCGATTCTTAAATGAAATCACTATTTGCCCATGTATCAGGGCTGGTACCTTCACCATGATCATTTGTGCTTGCCCTTGGCTTTCAGAACATATTGTTCATGTACTTTAGCTGACAGACTGGGAAAGCGTTCCCCTTGCTCACCGCAGAGCAAGGCTTTGCCTCTTCTACCAGCTTCATGTGACTGATCTGTAGGAACTTGCTTTGGCACCATCAGATTAGTTGGTGTTAACATCACTTACCCTGTTGAAGTTTCTTCCCAGTGAGCAATGAAACGTACCTAATCCAAGCAGATTAAAGAGAAACACATTTCATCATCTATCCCTCAGCTTCAACCACTCCATTAGAAGGCGAAAGGCATTTGGTTTTATGGATTGCTCATAGCTTCATCAGACTGAAGCAATAGTCGGCGTCTGTGATAGAGGCACAGGCTGACATATTTCAGATATACGGGGATGTTTAGCTGTGAAAACAATTTGCACGGTGCTTTTCCTCAAACTGCTGCAGATGCTTCGTACCCTGTAACAGCGCTCAGCCCTAAGCAACTGCTGTTTTCAACACTTGCTTTCCATGTCCTGCTCAGCCAGACCCACCACTGCCGCTCCAGCCTCCTCCCAAGTCCTCCTCCAGGTTCAGTTTGGGAGACTGGGAAATAGTATTTTACATGGCCTTATCCAGTATACAACACTTTTCATGTTTTAACCTGGCCTTCCAAGAAAACAAATGCTTACATAGTCATTCTCAGTGGTCGCGTGTCTACGTGCACATGTTCCTCACAACCATGGCAAGGACTTTTAAAGTCATGGGTCACTCACCATCTAATTTAGCAGCAGCCCAGCAGGCTCAGCTGTACCGCATGGAAGGGGCTCTGTGAACACTGCAGCCGGGAGGAGCACCGCCTCTGAGCACTGCTGCTGGAGAAAGACCAAACTACGAGCTCAGAAGATGCGACACCAGCTGCATGGAAATACTATGTCAGAAAAAGCTTGAATCAGAGGCTGCACTTTCTTTGTTACCAGAAATCCAATCCCAAGGCAAAAATATGGAGGAAATCAGAGCTTCATTATTTCTGCTGCTCACAGAGCAGATTTTTATTATCATAATAAACAGAAAAAGACTCTACCTCCAGAGGTGTGGGGGAGTACCAATGGCTTTCTAAAACCTCTCTCTGGAAAAGGTGGTGACCACTGACCCTATGTAAAACATAACAGTCTCCCTCAAGCCTTGACCCCTCCCCAGTGTTTCGCATATCCCTTGTTTTGTCTGACCCCCGGACCGCGTGCCCTCGGAGCAGGGGCTCTCATGTGACTGCCTGCGGCACTACCAGCTTCTGAGCTCCAGGAGGACCCTGCCAGGACCATGGTCTAAATATACATCGTCTCAGTGAAGTCCCTGCTTTTCTGACACATGGCTGGCCACAATGCAGCAAGAACTGAGTGAGCAAAGACGGACTGCATCCTCCAATACAAAACAGAGCCAGTGCTGCTCTGCTCTGCGATGATACAGGGTGAACCGATTTAGATTCAAACCAAGCTTTTCACTTGCCACCAAAATAAGCATATTATGGAATTGCTATCCTCCCCAAACCACAGGGTTGTTTTAATGACCTTCCATTTAAGCATTAAGGAGTGAAATGTCTAATCCTGTCGAGTGTGTAAGAATGTGACTCACTCCTTTAATGCTGTGAACTCCCCCCTTTTTGGCAGCTGTTCTGTACGGCTACTAGTGCAGTATTCAAAATGGCAGGGTTTGAATCTGCTAAATGAAAATGATAAATAAATTCTAACTGCAGGTAATACCTAATATAAAATGTGTGTGTGTGCAATAATATTATCCTAGTTGCCAAGCAACTAACAGGAGGTACTGTGAAAGAAAGAGATAAAACCTCCTGAACACAGGTACGCACTTCATTCGCTTCATAAGGGACCCTGCTCATGCTGGGTTTATCAGATCTCACCCAATGAATAGTTAGCACCAAGATCTTCTCTGTCTGAATAAAAAGAAAAAGGTGATGAATGATTTACAGTAAACCAGGCTGGATTCAAAACCCATAGAAATCCCTGAGAGTCCTGCCACTGGCAGTTCTGAGCTTCCCTCCAGGCTAGAAATGGACAATGGGATGGGAGAAAATGTGATGCTGTGGCTGTGGTCATCTCCCACATGGATGGGTTCTGCTGCTGCTAATAGTGATGGTCTCGAAGTCAGCTCCTTACACTCTTCCTGTGCTGTAAGCAGCACGCAAACAAGCAGAAACAACCCATGGCTGTGCACCTATGTATGTGTTTAACTGCATCTGTTGTTCATGTAACCGCTTGTTTGTGCACATCTATGCACATTGCAAGATGCTACCTGGGTGATTAACGGGGTGAGCTAGCCCCTAATGGGTTTTCATAAGCAGAACCCAAACCACTGAGCCCTCTCTTGCAATCCTCCAAGCAACAGAGCTGCTGCCTTAGTCTTCCAATTGAAAAAGGGTAATTGCATTATCAGTGAGAGCTCTCAAGATCTCCCAGGAGATGTTCTGGAGCTAGCAGGATCAGGTCCGAAGCATGCATGATTCACTGAAATAAACAGTGGTCTGCGTGTTTAAACTTGGCTTTCAGATTTGCTCCCAGAAATGAATGGCCCACACTCCAGTGCATCAGCATCGGACAGGATATCCATAACATACAGGTGGCTGCAATGTCCGACGGGACAGCTTTCTCTGGTAAGCATGTGTCACCCTGCTTCTTTCAGGCATGAAAATGAAGGTTGAAATCCTAAAGGTGCTTCTAAAACCGGACATGCAGAAATACAGGCATGCAAGAAGTCCATTTTCATTTATTTTTCCTTTAGGGACACTCTTTTGACTTCTCTCCTCTGGCTGCAGGAGGTGATGCATCAGACCCAGACAGCCATCCATTGGATGTTAGAGCTAGTGCCATCCATCACCCCCCTCAAATGATGTTTGTTTCTTTTTTATATTAAGCAATGCATTGCACCAGAGTTGTACATTTTAAGAAACCGCTCAAACTTATCTCCAGCTTCACATAGCTTGTTAAACTGGCAAGCTAAAAGAAACCAGAAACAAACTCAATATGAAATCTCACAGTTATCTTGCTGCAAAATTACTGGCATACAGTTACTCTATGGAAAATACTATAAAACCAAGTACAAAACAGTTTTTAAAAGAGACAGAGGAAGAAGAGCACATAGCAAAAGAAGAACAAAACAAGCACCAAGTAAATGCATTGCAATGAGCCGAGGCACGTTATTTACCGAGTGCAATGTTTGCTGCAAATGTCACCCCTGTTCTTTTACTGCCCGCAGATCAGTTCAGTTAAACTGAGTTTCACACCTACTACTTGTAATGTCTGACTACGTGGCTTGTCTGAACTTCCAGCCACGAGGCTGGGCTGCAGCGGGACCTCCTGGCAGACCGCTGGGGAGCTGCTCACAGCCCTGCCCTGGGTGCCTGCAGCAAACGGGTGCCGATAAAGTCCTGACTCCTGGATTTAGGGATTTAAGGTTAAGGATTTTCAGTAGGAGGCTCTTCTGTGCCGACAGTTACAAATCTTTAAGGCTCTGTAGACATTTATATCAGTCCTGGCCATCACTCAAATACTTGCAAACAATGACTAGCATGAGCCCACACATTGCTCTGATCAAGCACACCACTGCGCTCACCATCCCTCCCGATCTGCCCGGCTGGCTGTGTCACACCACGTTTGGCTATGGGGATGGCTGCCTTGTGTTTGAAAGTTGGTTTGTACCAAAGGGAGGCATGCACATGCTTGTTTAAACCTAACTCGCTCATATTCTAGCCCCAGGACGGGCTGCAAGAGTCGCCCCACTGCTTGGCATGGACGTGGCCAGGTAGCCAGCAAGGAAATCCGCTCTGCTATGAAAACACTGTTCGGGGCACGCAAGCTGAAAAGACCAGAGAAGACTCGGGTCAACATACACATGCTCTGGTCACGCCTCCGATGGCAGCTCTGACAGAGCGTATGAGTCACCGGGAAAAGATTAGAGGAAAGTTCCCTTCTGTTTTAATGAATGAATAAGCTCTAAGATTTTTCTGGGGTGTGGAAAAAGATAAGGCTTAAGGAGGAAATGCAGTTGTCTGTGTAGCTTTCAGGTCTACCTAGTGCTTCCAGCACATTCCTAGAAACAGCTGGCATTTGATCATATAACATACAGGTGCCTTCAAATCATTTTCTGGACTGTCTAACTGGAAGTAGTGTACCTGAGATCCTAATAGCAATACATTTCACTGCGGAGCGTTCACAGGTTTTACAGAGATCTTCACGTACCACCTAACAGCCACATGGAAAAGCCTTGGAAGGGTTATTCACTGGAGCTGTCCGCATGCAGTGAAGTTAATGGTGGAAGAAACTTCGCTGTGCCAACCTAGATCCCTGGAAATCTGCAGAAACAACTGTGGCGCCAGGAGTATCTACCTGTACTTGCTCCACGCCTCAAGGAAAGGGCAGAGACAGGCTATGACCCTTATTCCAGGTCCCAAGCAGCAGCAGAAACCAGAGGTGGGCACACAGGTTGAGACAGCAGATTTTGCTGGCTTACATCTCCCAAGACTTGGATAGTACGTGGGTGGGAGGCCCATAGAAGAGCATCTCTTTTGGTCTGCATGACAAGTTTGTGGACCAAACCCTACCACCACTACACAAAGTCTCAGATAAGCAAGAAACTGCTCCTCTCCGACCATATACTGATACGCAGAGTTCAGAGAGCAAGCTGGAGCAACACACAACCTGGAGATTTCATCATATATGTGCTGAAGCCACCTTCACTCTGCCCTACCGCAGCCTCACAGGGCTCAGACCATTAGTGACCGGAGGCTGCTTACCTGCACGGGCAGAGCCAGCGCCAGGCTGCCGACGGGGACCCTGTCAACACTTTCTCAGAGCAACCCCACAGAGCCTAAATGGGTCCTTTTACAGCAGATCATTTTTTTCTATTTTTGCCTCTACTGCAAGCCCAGGGTTTCAGGCGAGTTATCCCATGGGGTGTGCTGCTCCCGCCGGCTGAGGAACGCGGGGCAGCTCAGAGCCTGGAGCACCGGCACTGTCCAAGGGAGTACATCTGCTGGCAGCGCAGCTAGTCGTGTTCAAGAGAAGGTTAAAGCCTGGGCAGATCACCGTGAGCTGCATGTGGCTGCGACAGGATCTCTTACACTGAACTTTTGGACTCCTTACAGTATGAAACTATATATTATACCCTCACTGGCTCCGCAAGATGTCTGTGAAAGATGCAGCCAGGAATACTCAAGTTCACCCACTGGGGAAACATTATGTTACGTGAAGATTGCAGCCTTCTCCCCTTATCTGCGAGGCAGTTGATGAAGGGCCTGGCGTCAGTCTGGCAACTCTGATGGCTCCCATTTAGCACCAGCGAGAGCTGCCTATCAGCAGAAAGCTGGGGCAGATAGCAGACAGGACTATCTAATCACATACCTTTTGCATTAGTGCTGCCATATATTCCTTCCATTTACAATCAGGAGACTGGACTGCACTGAATTTTCACAGGAATGAACTGTCAACAATCCCATCCTTCCCAAGGCCTAAAAATGGGTGCTTTATCACAGAGGCCAGTAGACTTCTTTTCTTAGACTTCCAGGCAATGGCCAGAGCAGACTTGGAGCCCCCACGAGCGAGACATTAAGGAGACCTTTTTGAGATAACAACAGTTCACTTGGCTCTCTCAAGAATGCCTTATGGCTGTTCCTTTTCAAAGCTGAAGTAAGGAAACTAGCTCAATTAGAGCATATCAAGAAACTTTGTGTCTCCTGGTTTGTTTACCTTTTATCAGTGCTCTTAATATGCTTTCCTGCTTTTCCAAGAGGAGTAGGAGGGCTATGCTTTGTAAGATCACACTAGAAAAATCAAGTAAGAGACAGCTTTTTTAAGTAACAAATCAGAGTTAATAACAGGACAGCAAACAACTGCTACCAGCTTTCTGCTAGCTTGATGCTTCACTGCTTCTCGGTGCATTGGTTTGGCTGCATGATTAAATCTCATTTCGATTTTGCAGAAGTATATAGTTTTGTTTAACACACATTGCCAACCTATAATCTCTCAGGTAGTGTTTAAATAGCCTGTATAACTATTAGTTCTTTCCTGAACCAAACACCCATTAGGACTTGTCCTAAACAAAGAGCCTGGTAAAACATCTTCCATAAGAATGGCATCTCAAAACATTTTTCAAAGCCAAGCCCTGACTTTGCAGCAGACTCAAGTTCATCAGCTCTTGGAACCTACATTATGCCACTAATTGCAGGAATAATTAACGATGGCCAAATCTCAAAAAAGTGCCAAATTAGATTTCACTTGAGACAAGCAGATGTATTTTGGATGACTGGGTAAGGCCAAATCCTACCTGCCACTGAAGCCTAGAAGTCTGGTCACAGATGGAGAATCAGATTTGCAGCCTTCACATGACCCAGCTCTCCAAGCTTCAATCCCCCTATTCAAATCCCCCTGACCGGAGATCTGGACACACAATTGACTTAATGGCTTCTGAAAATAAAAGTTTTCCTTTGGAAGTCGGTTGGTTCATCCTACTTATATATTATAAAGGTTATTTTTCCTCCTGCACCTCTCTTCTTCTGCAGGTGAGCTAGAAACCCTGCCAGTGTCCTGCACTGCTACACAAGTTTCCCGATTCCTCTTGCACCGAGAAGGAAAAAACAGAAAAAGAAGATGAATCCTCCATAAAAATCTGATTTTAATCCAGTGAAAACCCTGGGTGAATGTTCAGAGGATTTTTTATATTACAGTGCATTGGTTTACACAAGCTGCATCCCAGCACCACACTAAGCTGTTCAAACCGTGATCTATGACTTGTGCTTCAATTGTATTTGAAACTTTCTTCATTGATTCATTTTTGGGACAGTTTAGGAGAGGGGGAACACAAAGCCTGGCCAGTGAAGTCCAACTTTCAGCTAGCTCGATCAGTAACTCAGGGGGTTGGGCTATTAAACATCCAGTCTCACCCTGTCCCTCCAGAAAACTAATTTTAGTCATTTCCCACTGGGAGATAAAATGCAGGTCTGCTCCCATTCCAGGGCCCTTTGGCTGGGACACAAATAGCTTTGGAAACACTCTTATCTATGCTTGAACATCCTTTCAGAAAATATATCAGCCTGCAAAGGGCTGTCTTGGTACCACTAAGCCTCTTCATAAGAAAAATGGGAGCTCAGCCCACACCCAGAGCTTTTCAAGGAGATTTGCTTTCCTCTCAACACCAACATGCCACAAGCACAGAGGGACAAAAATCCTAGTTGCATCCACCCTGAAAGGAACCTGCCCACGCATTTGGGAGGGGTCCTAGCAGCTCGCCTCTGAGGGTTGGGTCCTACATGTGGTCACAGAGAGGTGATGCTGCACGCCCAGCACGGCCCTAGCCATGCTCTGCAAGGTCAGTTTATCTCCTGCCTGGAGCACTCCTGTTATCTGAGACAACTTCTCTGGGACCCCCTGTTTTACACATGCTTGACATTTTTTTTGATTCCTCTTAAAACCTAGGCTTAGTCTCAGCTGAAAAAACCCAGGCTTATATCAAACACTGAAAGCAGAAATAGTTCGGAAATGTGGGCAAGTTGAAACCTAGTCTTGAACGGCTTGGGGCTGGCCGAGACACCGCTGGGTTCGAGCCCCTGTGCTCTGCAGGTTTCCTGAACCTGACCTCTTTCTCACATCGGTGACACTTGGCTCACGTGGCTTAGATTTCCCAACCAAAGCTTTGGCACCACTCCTGTTACAGTGCCAGAAAGTAACAAGCCATCACTAACTACTGACACATCTGCTGCCTGAGGACATTCAAACCCTGTCTGCGTAAACCATTATATACTTTTCTTTTTTTTTGGGGGGTGGGGTGGGGTGGGGGAAGAAAATAAAAGATTGGCCTTGCTTATCAGTAACAGCGAAATCCTGGCACGGCACGCCTCTCCTTTCCTCCGTGCCAGCCAAACCTGCTCCTGCACACCTCTGCAAGGGGGCTCCGGGATCTGGCAGTGATGACTGCCAGCGGACGATTGTGTTTGGGTGACTGTCTCGCTGGCTGGGTGTAGGGCCAGGCTTGGTGCAAGCCGCTGAGCCGGGTTTTGGAGCCTGTCTTGGGCTCCTGCCTCAGTGAACATTGGGATTTTCTCCCCCAGTATCAGACGAGCGATGGGAGCACCGTGCGAAGGCAGAGGCAGGCACAGATATTGCAGGCAGCAGCTTGGTGAGCCCCCACCTTCACATGCTGTCACAGCAAAGGCTTATCCTAGGCTCATCCCTAGGCTTGTTCCTAGTGTGTCCCAGGCTTATCCTAATCGTAAGGGAGTAGGCAGGGGCATCACAGTGTGAAGGAGATGCCCACAGGGTGAATAAGTGTGCTGTAAAAGGAGCAGCAGAGACTCCTCCGAACGTCTCCCTTGCCCAGTCCTGCACTGGGGACTATTCACAGCACGGGTGCTGCCACCCCAAGGGAACAACTCGTTCCCAATGGTTCCCAACCCCCCTGCCCAATGCCTTGCCCGATGGCTTCCAAACCTCCTGCGCTGTGGAGCATCAGGAGCCTCTTGCAGACAACCACACGCCCTGGCCAGCCCCTAAAGGAGACCAGTGGGATGGAGAGGTGACTTTTATGGTTGACAGCAGTTTGCAGATAAGCTGCAGGCTCCTTCCCATGGCCTCTGGGGTCACCGGTGGCTGCCATTTGGGAACTACAGCTCTGCATGTTGTGAGGATGTATTTCCACTGCCCCGCACTCTGCACACTGGTGTCTTTAAAGGCTGACACGTTGCAAAATAAGAACAAAATGTTTGCAGCACACTATCAAACCTCAGTGGCTTCATTTATCCCCACAGGACTGGTGTAAATGGTCAAACAAGACAGCAGAGAGCCAGGCCCACCGCCTCTTGGCCTGGAGCCCGGAGAGCAACGATCAGTGCATTTTTCCATCAGCTCTATTTATGAGTTGTCTCTCCCCAGAGCTGGAACTACCTCTATCCTTTGACAAAAAGGTCGTCTCCAAGTATTTCAGAGGTTAATCACCCTGGTGATGGCATTTTCTGGTGAGACACGTAGTCGTTGCTGTCACCCCTGATGAGCTACAGGCTTGCTCCGACCCGCAGGAGCACAGCGGTGCTGCGGCACGGTGTCTGTGCTGGCACAGTCCCTGCACGCTCCTGGCAACTGGGATTGCAGCCCTAAATGCTCAATAATCCCTTAAAACCTGCAGGATTTCATATGCCCTTTAAAGAAACTGCAGATTTTTTTTTTCTTCTTTCATTTAATAACATGGACGAACTTGCCTTGACCGCTTACTTGTGCAGGCACTGATCTGAGATATTTAGGGAAGTTTTATTTTACTTTGATGGGTACCTCTTGCACACCCTCACTGTCCATCCCCATGCTAGAAAAGGTGTCTCCTCACATGCTTATGTCCCAGAAAACAGAAAGGGCTGAATCACCCCCTGCATTACATGGAAGACCATTGTTTCATTTACTTAATGGAACACATTTTTACAGGGCCTTCACCCCATCTCTGAAACTGCAGGCTGCTTTTTCTTGGCCATATTTTTCATGCACTTTGTTTCCTTATCACACCATATAATTTTCAGACAAATGAAAATCTGGGCTTTCACTTGCACAAACACTTGGACTTAAAAACCTTGCCATTGCCAACTCTTACAAATGTATCCTCATAGTTGATGGTTTTTGTAAGGCCTTGGTCCTGGGAGAGTTGTGAATATACCAGAATCTTGACTTTCATTTTTTTCAGAAGTAATTTTCTAGCCTTCATGGTTACAGAGGAGAGCATAAAACTCAGGAACCCCAATAATGCAAAAAGTAAAAGGCAGAGAAAATGAACTCCCTTGTTACGATTTAAAAGGATATGCATTTGCTGGATTTTTAAGGGTATCTCATGAGCTGGGGTTGGCAGAGGTTTGGGAACACAGCCTGGGACCCTGCTCCAGCACCTCCTTTGGAAACAGGGTCCAGCACAACACCCACCCCCCACTGGGGTTCTTAGCCTGGGAAGTACTTCACCACAGTCTCCAGACATCACCATTTCTAGGCTGTTTTTCAACTTGTTACAAAAACTAAAGATGCATTGTATGTATCGGACTGCCTTTGCCAAGATAAATAAACTCATAGATGCCTTTTTTTCCAGGCATTCACAGTCAAATAAACGCAAATATTAACAATTGCTACGTTAGACCCAAACTTCTGTGAAATAATAAAAGAAAGTGACGCTGTAACCCTGCTTCTTAAATCACATGTTTAATGCACTCCTGTCTATCTGCTGCTTTCCATCCAAAAGCACTGGTAATTAATAGATAAGTGATAAGACAGAAAGTAATAATTCCAGGAAGCAGAACAATTCATTTTTATGAAAGACAGCGGTACTGTTGGCCTTCCATAGAGTGATCTGGTAGCAAAAAGTTCATTGCTGCTGCTGCGGGGGGAGTGGACGGCGGTGGGAATTTTAAAGGTCATTGGTCACCCTGTTGCAGCCCACAGGAAGGGTGCAGGGTGCTGGGTGCCTGTTCCTCCATCAGTGCAACTCCATTCACGTTGGACAGACAGCATCACACGGTGAGTGCCTCTAAAATAATGGGCATATCCCTGGAACCTTCTAATTAATGGTGTAGGACAAAAAAGATGGAGAGGCAATTTCACAGGGGTGTGCTGGAAGCTGGTATCGAGGATCTGTATCAGGCTTTACACAAACTTTGCACTACTTTACATCAAAGGCAAGCCAACACCATGAAGATGAAGGCGTTAGGGTCTCAGCCTTGTATTTTCACACGCAAAACTCCCAGGTCCCTTTCTGCTGCCATACGATTTGATGGGAGCAGAATCTGCTTGCTCAACTCCTGGGGAGTAATTGTAGGCTAATAACATGTGCTGGCATGTGGGTTGGGACGTTAAGTATGTGAGTAGGTGCCTCTGGAAATATGTCACTTAGAAAACACCCCTTTAGCCCACAGAAGCACTGTTCAACAACAGGAATTCCTTCAGATCTATGTTCATTCAAACTCTAAAGCCACTTTTTGTTGCTATGCCAGGCAATAAACCAGCGATAAATGAAGGAATTTACACATCAGACATCTTGGATTCCTCTCCCTCCTTTCCCAAGAGCAGTATGAGGGGACAGTTAACGATGCTAGTTTATGGTACAAATATTTTGACAGAATATATTTTGAAACCATAAATTTTAACAGTTCTGGCTGGTTTTAAACTCTGTTTTTCCCCAACCAGGAATCTGTGTAAAGTAATAATATCTGAAGTGTTTCTTAAGGAGCATAACCTGTCCCTAGGAAAACATTCTCCTTCCCTTAAAATAATACCGCTTCGCCTGACAAAGAAACTCTAAATGTCTGCACTTGTAAAGCATTCGTGACTCAAAGCTCTTTTATTCCATCTTTAGGTGAGATCTTGTGATCACTTGTGTGTAGGACCACTTGCTCGCACAACATTCCTGGGGGTCCCCCACTACCGCACCACCCCTGTGCCCCCAAAGCCCTGCTGCACCCACCTCCGCAGCACCTCCCAAGTGCTGCCGGTCTCACTTACACTTGGGAAGACAAAGCAAAAATAACTGACTTGCCCAAGGTCGTGATGAAAGAAAAGTTTTAAGGAAACGGAGGAAGAAACTGAACATCAGTGGAGTTAAGAATTATCTGGAGTGAGAATAGGATGGGTTTATCCTACACATGAATCCAGAAAGAGGAGTTAGGATGCTAACACTGCTACATTTCTGATTCCTTAATGGAGGGCATCCATTTTGATGGAACATCTTGGTTACTTCAAGTGGCAGCATAACGTGTCGCACTGAGCCCACGGACCAAGGTTGGTTTGTTGTGCTGCCAATGACAAACTGCCCTTGGCATGGAAACCTTGGGGCGCTGAGACAAGAGGGCTCAGAGGATGTGAGAAATTACACAGCACTCCATCTGGGAACGTGTCCCTGCCATAAAACCGGCACCTTCACTGGCCTGCTTGCAGCCTGGGGCAGCAGGAGGAGGTTGGCTTTGCCCGGCTCTCAGGGAGCAAAGCGCTCTCAGTTTAGCACAGGGAGGGAAGGGAAAGCTCTTCCCACAGAGCCCACAGCGTAACTGGGCATACCTGCAAGTGAGCAAGCTTTCACCTTGCCTGCTAAAGCAGCCACCATCCTGCATGTCCATTTGCAAGGCTCCTGGCCCCTCCTCACACACCTCCTGAACCCAATTCCAGTAACTGAGACCTTGAGACCTCAAGTCCCACAGCATCTGCCCCGCTGCGCAACACAAGGGGCAGCTTTGTGTCCCCAGAGGGTGGCTGGGAGCACACGGGCAGTGACCAGCACCTTCCGCTGCCTGCTCCCATGGGAACGTGGCAAGGCGGCGGCAGGGACTCAGGTGGGCAGACCACAGAAAATCATCCAGCCAAGATAGGATTGTCACAGGGAAGTATGCAAGGGACAGAGACTACAAATCCCAACGAAACCAAGCTTTGTTAGTGCCACTTCTTAATGAACAACTTGTTTAATTACCCAGTTGAAAAGGAACCAGTTTAGAGCAACTTTCCAATATGCTGCTTGGATGTCATTACACCCAAATAGGTCTGTTAATGGGAGGAATTTCAAACACCCTACAGCTGAAGTTTAGCTAGATTTGGGGTTATAGAGTGCTCTGGGACACATTTCCCACAGTGGAGCTTAAATTCTTTGCAAACGTACAATTAAAATGCTCAGATTGCACTAAAAACTGCTGCAGCTTAACCTTTTGCAACAATTTTTGATGGCCACATTTTTCTCTTTCCTAGAACAAAAAAACTAATATCTACAAACAGCAGGGCCTATGTCAATCTTCAGACATGCCAGCTCAGGGCTGAGAACTAGATAGGCAGAAAAAAATGTTGCTGGGAGAAGGATCTGGTTTTATCTGCTTCCGAACTTTCCCATGCACAGAAATGAAATGTGGACCCCGGCACCTCGGTGTCTGGCTCCAGCTCTAAAGTGGTTTCCACTAGTTATAGAACATGCTGACAGCCTCTTCAGATAAGTAGGGCAAGGCAAGGGCACTCGGGCACTTGGCAGCTGGAGACTCAAGCGTTCTGCTTGTGTGGCTTCAAGAGCAGCTTTTGAACCCCAGTTCCAGTGCATATGAACAATTCCTCTACCGAAGGCACCTGATCCACGAAACCCTTTGGTAATTTAAAGATCATTAAAATCTCCAGCCAGTAGTGCAGGCAACTTGGAAGCCCTCAAATCCATTCCTGTAAATGTAAGAAGACCGGGAAGGCAGTCACTGTTGAATGTGAACTGGCTTCCATGTTTGCTCCCAAATTTAAAAGGATTTCAAGGTGTCCGTCCATCGTAGGTTTTTACACCATTGCCCATCGCTGTGGTGCCCAAATCCCTTCCCCAAATCAAACAGTTTGCAATGCCCAAACCTTTAATGGCATCCATGGAATTTCTGTTCTTTTTCTTTCTAAAGGATAACATTTCAATGGGATCCAGAGCTCTCACATGGTGATTTTTTTCAAACAAGTTCAAATAATTTAAATTAATTAATTTTAAATATATTTAAATGCACATTCAGCCATGCTCTGGCAGGGAGGTGGGGGAGGCAGAGATTTTC
Source organism: Falco cherrug (assembly GCF_023634085.1). Lineage (NCBI taxonomy): Eukaryota > Metazoa > Chordata > Aves > Falconiformes > Falconidae > Falco > Falco cherrug. The sequence continues at coordinate 5,371,040 of NC_073703.1, forward strand.
AGATAGCTCCAATTTGGAGACAGAAGCAATTTTGTCTCTCTGCAGAAGCTTGCACAACTGACCATTAGCAAAATTGTTGGTGGCGTCAGGATGGTTATACCCGCGCTTTCAGGTCTCCCTCACACTATTACAGTACTTCCATTTCACAACTGACCTGTCTGTTTTGAAAGTGTAGAAATTGCTTTATAGTGCTATAAAGCTCTGTTTAAGATAATAGGTCATTTTTATCAAGTAAACCCTCTTCCCCCGGTTAAGATATTGCAGGGAAGCAGGCAGGTGCCTGGAATTGCCGTGACGTTCCTACCCCAAAATCCCCCAATGTCTGTGATGGGGCAGTATGACCAATGTGTAAGTAGCCAAGTGACACAATGACACTTTTTGGAGAGAAATAAGTAGAAAGGGATCTGGAGCCTTCAGCCACCTAAGGCTCTGGCAGGGCGATGACCACAAAAAGAGTTTTGCATGTGAGTTTGGGGCAGGAGCTGCTTTTTTGGATGGTTTCCCCATCTGCTCAGGACACGCTTGCGCCGTGTTGCTTAGCCAGGAGTCTCTCTTGAACAAACACTCCAGAAACGTGTCTGCAGAGCAGAGGGAGAGGCTGTCACAGGGTATTACTTCCATCCTTGTAATGTTGCTGAAACAGAAGTAGAGGCTCTTTCACACACACAAATTATGCTGTAGTGTAAACATAGCCTAGAGGAGCCCACTCGAATTTCAAAGCTACACGGCACAGTCCATCAGCCTCACACAGCACTTTGCACATGCGTGCGCGCGCGCACACACACACACGTTTTTAATGACAATGAAAAGAAAGCTTCTGCCTAACAATAAAAGAGAGTCGATAAGCAGTGGTCTGCCTCTTCTCCAGTAATCTCTCTGTAATCAGCTGGACAGCCTGAAATGGAGGCAGACAACAGAACATGGGGTGACAACGTCTTCCCCTATGAAAAATCTCCCTGACCTGGTGCCCTTCTAAGCAGACGAAGACGTTCGCTGACTGTCATCATCGTCCCTGGCATGTTCAGAGACTGCAGGCAGCCCCAGCCCTCTGCACTGATGCCAACCACACGTGGGCACCAAGGTTAGGAAGATGGCAAGTCCTTTGCCCTGGTCTCCAGCTCGTGTGAGGGTCAGCCCATAACCAGGCAGAGCTGTTCAGCACAGACCATCGGAGGCTGCAATGTTAATTTGCCCTGGGTTTAAAAATTACCCACTGTTCAGCTGCCTCTTACCCAGCTTTGGAAATATGATGTAAACCAGAAGACTAATATCTTCAGAAAGCTCAAATTAGTCTGAGACAGCTCGGTTTCCGGCAGACTGAGGATAATTGCTACTGGTTGGTCGCCCAAACTTCACTGTTTTGAACTTACTTTTCAGTTGCTTATTCATTTTCCCCGAACTGTGTCTCCTGCTTACAACACGGCACATTTTGGACAGGGAGGGAGCAGATCCTGAAGTATCAGCACCTCCCTCTGCTCACAAACTCTGCATCTCTGTGTGTTACCCCCCAACCACACGATGGAGGGGCTGGCGTGACAGAGCGTTTATTGCTGGAGCAACCGAGTAAACAGAATCCCACATCAATCAATGCTGTTTAAAAGGTTTATTACATTTCACGGCTGCCGTAATTGACAGCAGGGCCCTCAGGTTTGAAAGGCTTTTCTATTTTCTTTTACATTCGTGTGTAAGGGCTTTGCACATTGTTAAGGAGGGTCTCCTTGCAGTTCAATTTGCCCTCTGTTCGAGATGAAACTTCCCAAATTTCCCCGGTGTGAGACGAAGAGGTGTTAATGAGAGAAACGCAAAGGAATGAATCACAGCCAGCCCCAGCCCAGCAGTACAGTCTGCTCCTCGGCTGTGTAATGCACATAATGTTCATGAGGAAGTAGTTGAACTAGTTTCTTTCTCTGAAACAGCCCTGAGAAGAGCTGCAAATTTTTTGTAGAGCAAATGTCAACAATGCAGGACTCTCCTCCTCGTCTCCTTCAGCAGAGACCCAAAGCAAAGCCATGGAAAGGCACGTAAGGCATAATTCAAAGCAGGCTATTTAAATCTCAATTCAGAATTACACTCATATCAAGGAAACTTAATTCTCTGTATTTTAACATCTTATCTCCAATATGATTTCTCCAAACAAAGAGCAGTCTGGAAACAGCCAGTAGATAATCCATCCAATCTCTGGTATCTCAGTCAGAGAAAGTCAGTGCCTTGGGGCAGCGGAAAGAGATGGGGGGGAGGGAGAGGCAGGAGCACCCAGTTCCCAAAGGGACATGCTGGATGCTTGCCTTGGCATGGGGCATCACCACCTGATGAGCCCCAGGGCTGGCAGGACTAGAGGAGCTGCTGGGTGCAGCCAGTATGGACGAGGGTTGGCTGCACATCGTGCCACTGTGTGAGGCCCTCTGCAAGTTCAGCAAGGGCCGCTGCCCCCAAGTCGCTGTGCGAAGCAGCAATCACTGCAGGAAAAGAGGCTCTACAGTGCTCAGCATCAAACCCACCAGCACAGGACACTACTGCAACCAGCCAGTTGAGCACAACCATGGGCTAAGATGCTCCTCTGTGTGTTATTCATATGATAACACACCTAAATTCATAAGGGAGAAATCACATGCCAGTAAGCACTTGTGGAAATGTGGGAAATATGGGAAATTGCACTTTTTTCAGCATTCCTTTGAAGATGAGTGCTTTTTCTGGATTTCATGTCTCCCAACCAGGAGCTGGGCAACAAAGTCCCGTTCTAATTGCTCAGCAAGCATAAAGACTGGATCCTGGGTCTATCATCTCTAGTCCTTCACTAAAAGTGGGCTCTTGGACACTCTGTAAGGTCAACAGATTATATGAACAGAACTTAGAAGACAATTGAGGATTGATAAATTTACTTAGTTCAAACTGTTCCTCACAATATTTTTCACATGCTACATCCCAAACGCAGCCACCTGCCTACAAACACATGAGAAGTGCCGACCTAACTCTGGCTCCAAGGTCTGGTCCTACTACATCAGTGGCAAAACTCCTTGTGATGACGACAGTACTAATGACTAGTTCTGATAATAATTAAATTTCAAGGAGAACTTTTCATCCAAAATGATACCATAAGCACTAGCTAACATTCTGCAGATAGAGGGAACTAAGTGCGTGGAAATTCACTGGTGTGTAATGTTTCCTGTTTTTACACTTGCCAAAGGGATCCAGAATGGGATAGTCTTGTAGAGCCTGGACAAAAGATATGGTCCCTGGTACTATTTGGGAGCCAGCTCTTCCTCAAGTAGAAATTCTTTTTAAAGACCAAACTTCAACATTAAACATTACGTCTAACCTGTGGTAAAACTTTCACTAATACAAACAGGGCTGAACTGCTCCCCGTCCTGTCCCCAAAACCTTGTAACTGAGAGTGAACAAGTTCCACCACAGGTAGAGGTGGCCCCTTGCTCTGTGCTTACTCAGCAAGATCCTCATCCAAATCCTCACCCAAAATCCTTGTGTGCCTATGGGCTGATCTTCCACAAAATCTTCAGAAGGAATTTTCATGACTATAGGTCGCCTCATACATACTTGTATTTATTTAGATGGGTTTTAGCTGGAAAATGCAAATCAAGAAACAAGAAATGACTTATTTTGACCTCAGCCCCAATTCTATACTTGTACAGAACTGGAATTTGGACCCGCAATTTTTATTATCTTTTTTTTTTTTCTAGATGGGACAGAGAGCAAGGGAATTCCTCTGAGACTTTCCCAAACCAACATGCTTCCTAAAAATAGCTGCACAGATTGGGGTTTTTGCCTGAGGTGCATTGCATTTTAATGGTGTTATAGAGAAGGCTGCTTTTTTATTCAGCAACCTCTTAATCTTATGAAAGATCATTCCTCAAGAGCTGGCCACTCCCCGTCCCACTTCAAAGGTTTGTTTTCTTGTTTGTTTGTTTTTGCAATCTCTGTCATTGTGTTCACCAAGCACGATAATGAATGCTTTACTGGAAAGGTGTGATGGTCCTGATGCAGATATGGCAGGATCTCTCCTGAAAAGAGCTCACATTAATTGAATCTTGGAGAGTCATGAGGCAAGAAGCAAACCACTGGCTGGCTCCGGATCTCTGCAGGCTGCTTCAACCAACAAAAAGATCATACTGACACTCTGGCAATCTCTTGAGAGTATTGCAACAGCTGCACAATATGTGCTGTACATTTGCACTATATCAAAATTTTGTAAGAGTAATAGGTTGGCATGGTGCTGGTGGTGCCGTCCCCTTCCAGGCAGTGAGGGTACCGCTAGATCATTGCACATTGCACGTGTAACCTTTCATATTATTTTCCATATGTTTGACTTGTTGGTGACTAGGAGCAATGTGGTACAGGCAAAGGTTTTTTCAAATCACATCTTGCTGACTTGTACAGTCTCAAGTCTCCAAGCAAGCACACTCGGCTAAATGGACAACACGCACCCAAGCATTACAGCTTCAGCGTTGGCACCATCACGTGGCTTAGCTTCTGTTTGGTTTCAAGCACTAGATCTTTTGCAGGAATCATCCCCCAGAGGATTCAAACACTTATGCTGACTTCTTGATTGAGGTGCTGGAGGTGTCCTGGAGCTCAGGACCACCCCGACACCTAGCAGCTCTGTTCCATCCCATCCTGTAGGCAGGCCAACTTCAATTCCAGTGCAGGCTGAAGATGTCACCTTGTCACCTTACAGAAGATCCAGAAACCTGTCCAGGAAGCCCTGGCCTGTCTTCTCTGCTGGTGGCAAACCCCTGTGGCATCACCGCAATGGCTGATGAGTCACAGGCAAAGAGCCTCCTCAAAGTTGGCTGTTACACCTTAACGTGCAGTTTTCTTTAGTGCAAGGGAAAAACAGTCATTGTAGAATAATGCTTGAAAGAGCATTAAAAGGTCTTGTTCTCTAATGTAGTGATTTATTTGTGTATTTGCTGTGATCCGCTTGAAAAGGAGAATTATACAGTAACCTACAAAGTGGGAGAAATACACAAACCACAGGCTTGCATTTTCTTTTTTATGATGATGCACAACTCCCAAAGGGTATGTGAGTGCGTCCCAAGCCAAGATTCAACCCACCTTACACAGACATCTCACAAGTCTAAGCGTCTGGTCACCTTAGGCTCCCTCCACAGTAAGTGGAGAGCTGTATGCATCTCCAGTGGGCACTGCCTAAGACCTTAATTACTCCCTAAGATCTTAATTAATCCCTGGAGGTGTTCACCTGCATTCCTCCACAACAGAGGGAGCCAAGCTCTACTTCAGGCATCCCATGCCATGAAATGCCTAGGTAAGTGTGGGATGAATCCACAGAAGTGCAGAACTGTGCAATGAATTTTGTTTATTGCCCAAGTGTGGACTCCTTCCCTGCAGCGAATGATCTTCTCACTGTTGAACTTTCTATGGCAATTCTCTCAGCAGAAGAGTAACACTGAAACACTCCACAGCCCATGGCCAAGCGGGTAGAACAGTGCTCCTTCACAACACCTCCCAAATTCACTTGGGATTTATCCCTCTGAAATAGTTCTGTTGTTCCAAAACAGCAGATTTAATCTTTCCATCACAGACAACATTAGGTGTACTGGGATGATACAGACAGGGAAATTCAAACACAGTTCCCTGGCACAGGGTCTGAGCTGCCCCAGAATGCAGTAGAAACAGGGAGAAGTCAGTTTTCTGCAAACTCCATGTTCTGGTGCCCGTGGGTGCCAGATCCTCCTGTGATGGGTGCATCAAGCACCATTCCCACCTTCCCTGGCACCATTTCAGCTGCACTCTCCCTTGTTACCAATCATTGCTGGTTCAGCTGGTCCATCCTTGGCTGAGGTCAGCTATTCACCTAAGAAAATGCGCTCTGAACTTGATCTTTTGCTAGATTTATCCTGCAAGAAGATCTTTGGGCTTCCTCCTCCATTCTGTGCAGTTCAGCAAAGAATGGATGAGATCCAGCTGAGTGGTGATCTCTCCTGAACACGGCTGGAAACCCTTCCCAGCTTGGTGGCTCCCAGGGACTAGGCAGATCAGGGCTGTTTGGCAGTGAAGGGCTCGGCTCCATCAACGGTCCCAGACATTCCCTGTCCACGTGAGCCTTTTGGTGGGACTGCTGCGCCACGGGCATTGCTGTGCTTTGCTCTACCTGTGGGATGGCAGGTCGCCACGGTCAGAAGTTCCTCCTCATTGAACTCTTCATCACATCTCCAATGAAAATACCCTTTTTATGTGCTAAACCCAGCATCTCATTCCAAATGTAACAAATTAAAGTGTATGAAAGTTTGAAAATACCTTAAATGCTAGGATAAGCAAAACTATAAAAAGCTTAACGCCACAAATCAGGGACTATACTGGAATGAGAGACTTTAAGGGAACCTGAAAAATCTGGGATTGTCTGGGTGAGGGGATCACGATTCCTTTGGGCTGTAACTCCTGGCATTAATTCATGATCTGGGAACAACATGAGTAGCTAGCTCCTGGATTTCTGCTGTTGTCTAGGGGTTTGGGGTTGGGTTTTGCTGGGGTTTTTTTGTTTGTTTGTTTCTTCAAGTCCTGTATTCCCAGAATGTATTTTAAAATAGTCCCTGCCGTGAAAATGTTCTTCAGGACTTCCAAAAAAGTTTATTACAGTGAATTCAGGTTGTTTGCTTCTTCGTCACTCACCCAGTGCTTTCTTCTGGTGTGTTTGCTCAGAGCTGTGCCAAAATGATCTGCACAGTGTGCCACTAAAAATGCAGACTTCTGAATTGTAAGCTGCAGTTTGCACAGTAATTTATGTTTGGGTGGAAAGCACATTTTCCCATGCAGAGAGGGACAAAAGAACATCTTTACGAAATACTGAGCGTATTTGTGTGTGTGTGAGAGAGGGGGGCACAGAACTGCTTCCTTAGCATTCCTGCTGGTATTCATAGCACAGAGATCCAAACCACGGCAGCTTGTCTTTTTGATGAACCTAGATTACTTCTGTCCTCAATAAAGCTATACTGCTTCTATTTTGTCTCATGTGCAGACAGTTGATTTTTTTTATTCTTTCACACCATCTTGTAAATCTGTTGTACTATTCCTGAGAAAATAGCCCAAATTTGTCATAGGTATCATCACAACTACAAAAAAGGTGCATCATTACTGCCTCTGACAGCCGGGCATATCTATAAAACCTCTGAGTACTGTAACTTTGTACCCACAGGTGGTATTGCAGATTCTGAGAAACCCTCTAAATTTGACCTCTCTACACTCAAAAATGAATTTACTGAACATTTCCCTTTTGAAACCTTATTCTATACAAAACAAAAATGATGTGTGAAATGAGCCATAACCTGATTATTAAAAAATAAGGATTTATCAACTACGAAAATATTGAAAGGGCCCATCCTTTCCCTCTGCACAAACTATGCAGACACCATACACGGTAACATCCTTCTCATGCTGGGCTGCAGTGAACATCCACAGTGCCATAATCACAGCAGCTTCTCTAAAGTCCTTCCCCGTGTTCTGTGCCGAAGGGCAGGCTGGAAACTCAGGTACCGGCTCTTTTTGCTCAGTCTCTGCAGACTGCAGTGTCCGAGCACTGATGGAGACAGGACCCAGTATCCTGGCACACAGCTTCTGTGAGTTGTTCTGGAGATATGTGTGACACCAACCCAGAAGCTCTCTGCCCTGCCCTTGTCTCTCATGTACCTTCTACATGATGTCCTCCTGGTCTCAGGGTTCTGCAAAGCCTTCAGCATTGGATGTTTGTGGATGTTTTGGCCCTTTACAGAGTTTCCACTTTTCTGTGCAACAACTGGCACAATGATTCATCCTGAAAAGCACCAACGGTATAACCAATACCTGCACAGCACCAAGTCTCAATGCCTCCTTTGTTTCACTAGCGGGGTTTGAAAGCACGCTTGAAAGCACCTTCCAAACCGTTCAATGCACTCCACAGCAACAAGTGTCCGCTAAGGAATTCTTCATCTCAACCCAGCCACCAAGTGCTGCCCCACTCTGGTCCTTGCTCTATCAGGCTATGCAGACGGTCACATCACCTTGAGCCAGCATGCAGTGATGTACCAGAAGCAAGTTTCCTCCTAATTTAGAGTCAGTCTGTATCAGAAGAGCCTCCTGACCGCTCTGAGGCACGGTGGTCCATCCCCCCAGAAATGCACGGTCTGATGCACAACCCCCGCTGGAGCCAAGCCTGCCTGAAGCACCACGCAGCGCGCTGCACCGCTCCACGACGTGACAAGTGTCTGTCACCTGAGGCACTACAGAAAGGGACTTGAGTTTCTCCTCCCCAGTTTTATGTCAACCATAAGATATCCTTTGTGACACCAATTTGCTCTCAGTGTGCTTGCATTATGAGCTCCATTTGCAAAGAGGGATTACCAGGTAACATTTAGTTAATGACATATAGAAATATTCAGCTGGTCTTGCAAGCAAGAGAGGTGAAACAAGAATTGCACAGGGATACATGTTAGAAGGAGGCAGGCACACTGCATGCTTACGTCCTTAAACGCTTTCATTAGATATAGTTTGGTGATTGGTGCTGGGAACATAAAACTAGAACAATTGGGGAAGCAAAAAAGAAAAAAAAAAAAACCAACAAAAAAAACCTGAAGGGAAAATCAGAAGTAGGAATTTTAAACAGGAAAAGCATGGCGTCGGGACGGGCGGAAGATAACAGAGTGCTCTGCTGAACACACAAACAAACAAAAAATAACAGAGACAAACTGGCAAAACATTCTTCTGGCTGACTTAACCACTGCTCTGTTACAGTCACAGGTCTCCAACCAACGCTGTCATTTTGTCACTGCTCCAGCATCCTTCCCTGCAGATAAATTTGAGTGGAAGGGATCTCTTTGCTGTTATAGGGGCCTGGTAACAAAAGAGCAATGAGAGAGAAATGTCAAGAGCAAAACGAGTAATGGTTCCCCTCTCATTAAATGAGGGTAATACCTCTGACCTCTCTGTGAAGTACTTTAAAAGTTATTAGCAAAAAGTTCTAGATAAGCGGTTGGACATATCACTGTTACCGCTGACTGCGGCTGCTTCCATGGAGCAAGGTTTTCCCTTTAAAATCACATCCAAAATGTGACGCGAGCAAGTGAGATGATCGATTCCTGCCAGGCTTGGTGCTCCCGGAAAGCTGTGTAGCTCTGAGGGCCAGCAGTGCTCCATCCCCTCCCAACCCTGCTGCACAGGCCAGAAACCCCAAACCCCACGAGGGAGAGCTGCCACAGCCATGTCCCTGCTCCTCTCGTTTTCCAGGCCGTGCCGCCCTACCAGCAGCTTCTGAGACAGCACACGCTGCAGGTGCTGAGCCATGCCCAGGCTTAAACTGCTTTTGCCGAGGGGGCTGTCCCAGCTATATCGCTGCTACGGACTGAGAGCAAGCGTGGGGTCCGTCTCCCCTAAGGCTCTTCCTGCCTGTTAAGTGCTCCTTCTCCCCCATCCCGGCAGGCGATGAATTACCCTGGCATGTTAAACAGACCTCCCAGCACTTCTCCCAGCACAGCGCAGCAATAGCACTCTCAGTATTCTGGGGAACTAACAGAAGCCAAGAAAAGATCTAATGGTAATGACTGCTCATGTAATTAAAGTTTGGGTTACTTTAAAAGACTAAAATCATCTAGAGACCTCAGCAAATCACCCTGAAGATACGAACAGCAACCTTTAGATCCACAGCCCTACTGACAGCCACCAAGCAGAGATGAGGACAGAGTCCATGATCTCCTGGGGAATGCAGAGTTTATTCCAGTTACTCTAATTGTTCATAACACTATTTCCCAAATAGCACTGCATTCTCAGGAGATGAAGAGAGGATGGCTGTTTATACTGCATGCGATAACTAAACAGTGCTGGAGAATTATCTTATCTTTCCATCAGGATTCCAGTGTGGAGGGTTCCTTTGTAAAGCCCAAACGAGCCCCCTGGAAGTTTTCCCAAACATTGTTTTACACATTATTTTATCCACGGAAGTTAAAGGTCTTTCTTCAAAGAATGGGAAATGTATCACTTTTTTTTCTCTTCAGATCTCCATGAGAAATGATCCCAAATGGAAAAATCAGTGTAAAGCTAAGGTCCCTCTCTTGTGTACAAGGGGCTCGGACAGTCGCCATCGATCGCTCACACTGATGGCCATTGTACGAAGCCAAAGCCTGACATTTCAGCTGTCAAACACAAGAACCCCATGCCCCATGCCCGAGAGCTGCTGCCGTGTGCCTGGAGAGATCCCACACCAGCAAAGCAGGCTGCCACACCGGGCACCGGGACAGAGAGCGGTGGTCAACCTATTCTTGGTGTGGCAAAAGCCTGGCGGATGGTAGCTGAGCAATGGTGTCCTCAGAAACCTCTGCTCCCCGGTCCTCTGACAGCTGGCCACGTTCTCCATTTCATAGGTTTGCCTTCCCTGCAAGACTGTTCCTCATAACAATTTGAGAAAAAATTAAGAATATGTAGGAAGAACCATAAGGGGAAAATGAAATGGGATTTCAAAAAGGCGCTAGTTGATTATTAGGAATAAATAGTCCCTGCCCCATATATATATACATAACACCAGCTCATCAAGTCATTTCGGTATCAGGTAATTTCCTTATCTCCATACTGTAGGTAGGGAAAGAGAGGCCTGGAGAGATCCAGCCTCTGCCCACCATCATACAAAAAGCTTCTCGAGACTGGGGAACCAGTGGTTTGGGGAGAAACCAACCTCTCTCCAACTGAACCATCACCAGTGAACATCATGGGCAAAACTGGCCTTTTTGGCCCACATATGACAGCTCCTTATGGCACCCCTTTTTTGAACAACAATAACAGAAAAACTAGCACTACCACCAACTTCTCAGGTGTTTCTTGGGGACAAATTTTCCAGAGTGGCAATAATTTACCTGCATGTATCCCGCTGATTTTCCACAGACCCCTGTTCTTACTGCCATCAAGTACCTTAGAAAACTTAAGTCTTTCCTTGATGTCTCTCAGAAGGACTGAGAAACGTGGGAAAAAAAAAGGAAAAGAATAACTATAACGACGAAGAAACAGGAAAAGCCATTATATACAGTAATAAAAAGACTGCTTCCCCCCCTGTTCAAAACATGATCGTATTATCTTAGCAACCAGCACAGCAAAGCAGATTTTACCACAGGAATTGTATAACCATTCCTAAAGAAACGGGAAGGGGAAAGCATTTATTCCTTTCTATATTTTATGACGTGAGAGATGATATGATTTGCTGAAGTTGAGGTTGCACATATACAGCCAGAGTAGGTTCCACACTCATTGTTTTTGCATTTTGCTGCCTATACGCTGCAGGGCGAGGTAGTTTCCTACTGCTGGTGTTTGAAGGGCCTGAAACCATAATAGTTTCTCTGTAACATTCCCAAATGTTGACATGCTTGGTGCCTGTTTTGTCAAGTAAACCTCTGCAATCTCCTTCAGAGTTGTCTAGGGTGCACTAAATTAGTTAGCTGTTCTTGCACTTCTACTCAGTACTTTCTGCCTGGCTTAATAAAAAGTCCTTCAGGAGAAATATATATATATACATTTAAAAAAAGCCCCCAGAAAAGTCTTTCTTGCTATATAAACAGTGCACTCAGATCCAATACCTTGGAAATGCTCTGCAGCACTCACATTCCATAACCTAAGCAGCGAGAAGGGTTAAATGAGATTTACAACCGTTCGGAGCAATTACGCAGCACTGCAATTTAATGGTAATTCCAGAAAGAGCATCTCTGAACAAGACAGACATGTTGGGAGAGCCACTCACAGGAAGCTCTTCAGGCAAAACATTACATACGCTGTTAATTAGGGTCATTGACTTCTCTGCGGAACGATCCTTATCAAGGACAGCAAGGCAGAGTCAGCACTCAGCTCCTCTGCTCAGAGGAAGAGCGCAGGAGAGGACAGGCGCGGGATGGCTTGCAGAGGGAGACCCAGCTGGGCTGGGCGATGCTGGATGGAGAACCGGATCCTGTTCAAGTTGGTAAAACATTTTTTCCTGCTTTTTATTGCTGAAGGACTGCAGGCGCTGAGAAGATCTTTGACCAAACCAGGCTTTGCTTGAACTGTGAAAGCTGTTTGTTTGCTTTCTGCTCTACCTGGGCAGTGAAAACAGCTTTGCTTTCTGCCTGTCAAGCTCTAGCAGGCTGCTGAAATGCTTGAGTGACAAACGTGGCAGGAGGAGGTTTCAGTCTAAACAAGAACCCGTTTTCATTGCGTTTTCACCCTTTTATTTCCCTGCAAGGTTTCTATTCACGTAGGGTTTCATAAAACATCACCGCACAGCTTAAACTTGGGGCCCACGGTACCTGCCAGTTCTCCTTTCAAGCAAGTCTAAACCCTAATTGCTGGGACTGGCCTGCTGAATGCTTAGCATCTGAATAATGAATTACTTATCTTTGCTGTTGAGGCAGAAACGTATTAGGCATTACTAGCTCCAGCCTCAGATTCTTTGACTGGGTTCCAGCTGTAAACATTCAACAGGAAGAGGTTAATTTTTTGATTCAGTTAATATAAATACTGAAAGGTTCCTTACTTCACTGTCCCACATCACTGCAACATACATTCTGTAATTAGAAGCATATTTTTGTGATTTCAAGGTATATTTTGCCAAACCAACAAAAAGCATCAAACTCCAACATTTATGCCAAAAATACCCACTGTATAATTTCTGCCAAATCAACAAAAGTCTTCTTTTGTCCTTCCCAAACCACACTAAAGAACAGTCTGTTAAGAAGCCCAAATGTTAAAGTTCAAAAAAAGCCCTCTATTATACAGCATACAAGATAGGGAGAAATAACAAAACCGACTGATTCCAGTGCTGCCATTTATGCAAGAGGGAAGTTAGCATCTTTGTCTCTGCCAGGCATGGTGTCTCTCTTTAACTCTGCTTATTCCCCCTCCACCCCACACGCATTTCTCCCTCTTTTTTTTTTTTTTCATTTTCCTAAAGCTTACTTAGCATCTGGAACGTGTAGGCAGCAAACCATGTGTTTGCAGTAAACTTTGAAAGCAGACCCAATGAGGACCACATGGGCAGGTATCCTGGAAAGCTAACCTGGCTTTCAGGGACTGCTCGGGCAATAACGCAAAATGTACCAAATACTATTGGACGCAGCTAAATTATGAACAACAACATTAAAAAAAAAATTAGAAGAAAAGAAAGAAAGAAAAGGAGAGCATTTTGGTGGTAATTAAGTCTTTCCTTTCCCCGACTTGAAGAAAAATTTTAATTAGAAGTTCAAGCATTTGGTTTTAATTCAGTCCAATGCACAAATGGTTTATTTCCACACAGCATATTTTCATAGTCTACGAAACAGCCTGCAACTAGGAAGCCATTACAGCCAGTGATTACAGCTTTTACATGCACTTATTATACTTTTGGAAATAGTGGCAGAATGGATTCACTTACATTTCTCCCTGCACATTAGGGTGGATCCATGTGCAATTAATTAGACAGGCTTGGTACAGACAATTAACAAACATTTTTTTTAAACAGAGAAATTCAGTAGTCTTTACATACTCAGCATAGATATTAGAAAATGGCATTTTGCCAGCGTGCACAGCTCTGAATAGAATTTACTTTTGAACATCTGCTAAGTCTTTAACTAACTGCACCATGACTGAATATTGTTTGGATGAACGTTAGACAATAATGTTCAATCTGGCACCAGCAGAGACCGAATGATTCATTGCCATAGTAACCACTAATGCAAAGGGTCCCTTAAATAATAATTCGTTATTTATAGACACATCAAGGATGCTCCAATGCTACTTTAAACCAGCCAAAAATTGAATAGCCTTTTCCTTTTTGAATGCAAACTTTATGTTTGCACGCTTGGTTTTCTGATGCATGCTAATTGCTGAAAGTCACTCTGGAGGCACTGAACCCGAAGGTCCAGGCTTTCAGCAGACCATCAAAGCCCCCTGGCCCTCAGCAGCTTTGCCCAATCCCACCGCCCCCATGGCAAAGGGGAGAGGGCAGGCAAGGTGTTCACCTGGCAGCGGGTGATGAGGGCTCTGAAATGGGGGCCCTGCCAGGTGTAGCTCTTACTGAAAAAAGTAGAATTTACATTATTTGGAGAATTTCTTAGGCCGAATCAATCAGGAAAAGAAGGCATGAGGAAGAGCTCTGTAATTGCATCTGATAGGGGGGTTTGCATGGAAGTATGAATAGATACAAAATACTCCAGCAGCAACAACAAATTCAGTGCCATCAGCCAACATTTTGGGACCTAGTGAAAAATCACAGGGATTTTGGAAACGGTGTGTTTTTTATCTATTACAAAGGGTCTTCAACCACGACTGCAGAACAGATTTATTTCCACTGATAGCTTTGTACTTGAAACTTCTCGGGATGGAGCTTAGTGAGCAGTAGCAATGTGAGAGCCACGGTAGCTTCCCAGGTACAAACAGCTGGGGCTTGCACAGCTACCAGCCTGCTGGGCTTGGCTGATCTGGCAAGGTGGATGAACTGGCTGCCTCCACAAGTCAACATAAAAAGGCAAGACTTCTTGGATAGGATCAGAGCTCCATAGGAGCCAGGACTGCTGTGTTATGAAGAGGCAAGGGGTGGGAGCTGCACTCGGACACACAGCAAAATAGTCCATGAGACAGCATCTGAGGAGAGAGGCTTATCATCTTTCCAGCCGTTTTTGCAAAAATTTCTGATTAATTTCCTGCTGGCTACTGTCAGAGAGAGGGTACAGAACTAGCTGGGCCACATCCCAGATCCCGTCTGTGTTCCTAAATACTTTGCTTATCTCTCTGTGTCATGGAGCTGTGATTGCATAGCTTGAGGAGCTAAAAATATTGCCAAAATCTTTAAAAAGAGAGGCATAGTTCTATTTTTTCAACTGCACTGATAAATGGAAATGACTGGACAGATGGATGTCGGGGCAAGGCCCAGGTGGTTACAGCAAATCTGGATGAAGCTCCATTCCTGCCTGACATAGGTCCTTTTTGCCAGGGTGCCTTTCACCTGCATGTTGAAGACCTGGCAGAGATGGTGCTGGGAGATGCAGCAAAGCCATCAGAGCTAACTTCTTTTGGCCACTGTTTATCAAAACTGGATTCCCTTAGGCATAGCATGCACCGGCTTTGCTCGCGAGCATGGCTTTGGTCAGCAAACTTGATTGGAAAGCCAGAGTAAGAATTTGGGGGCATGTTTACATGGCTGCAAGCCCTTTGCACAGCCAAGTGGGGGGCATCTCCATGGGCTGCAAGGATGACTGAGCAGCTACGTGCCTCAGCATCTATCTCTGGGACTGATGGGCCGTGGGTGAGTGCCATGCAGCCTGTTTAAAGCACAGACCCCCTCTGCCCCTGAGACAGCCTCCATCCATGGGACCTTACTGTCAGTGATTTCAGTAGCAAGCTGGGAGGGTCAGGCACATTGCACTTGCCAGAGGAGGTGAGGAAAGAAGCCAGTGTGAGCCCTCAGAGTGAGCTCAATGGTGCGGAGAGGTGAGCCAGGGGCATGCACGGGGGCTGGCTAACACATGGCTGCAAATGGCACGGAGCAATGAAACCAAATGAGATCTCTGAGCCAGCAGGGCAAAGAAAACCAGGGGGCTGATGTTGTCCCTATCGCAAAACCCACCATGAACCTAGAATCTGCCCGTTCAGAGCTGAAACGTGAATTTGAGCACTAGCAGCACAGTACTGCTGAACTACACCAGGAGTGACCTTTCATGTTACCTCTAGTACTATTTAGACTGGCTGAGCTTCCCTGGCCTAGCAGCAATCACAGTCTCCATCTGCCCACTCCAAATTAGAGTTATAGCATGTGCTGCCGATGCAGTCTCTTGGGTTTGTTTTTTTTCTTGCAATCTTGACTTCATCCCAGCAAGGGCTCCTGTCTCTAACTAGCCGCTGTCAAAACAACTCCAGCGGGGAGATAAGGGAGAGAAGACTTTGAAGAGGCTCCTTCCTGCAAGCTGCTCGCTATCTCCCCAAGACATTTGTCAGCATCCCCTAGGAAGGGCAGCAGACGTGGGGAAGCCAGGAACCATTCCCCCTCTTAAGCCTCCAGTCACATCACAACACCGTATTTAAAATGGCTTGTGAATCTCAGATAAAAAGCAAGCGATTAGCGTCTAGAAGAAACCTCTGTTTTCTATCACCAGATGTGGTCGTTTCCCATCAGGACAGATATTCATTCATGGAAGGACAAATATTTCTGTCCTTTTTTCCCAGCTTTCTTGCTCCTCTGCTCTTCACAGCCACCTTTCTCCTGATTTAAATTAGGCTGTGGCTTTGGAGCATGCCCAAATCCACCCCCAAGAGAAAATAAGATTAGAAAAGGGATGTGATTCATTTGGTAGTTTCCCCTTTCTTAGATCTTGCTTTGAGTGAAGCATCATCAGACAAAAGCTGGCAATTGATGATAGCCTGCTCCTTCACAAGAGGACACGATCCAGGGCTGTTCTGCTTTCCGGTGCCCATCGGTACTTGCCTGCCTCTGTGGCACAGCATGTGCCCCCCGCTCCGGCAGCCCAGCTGGGCCCTGCAGGCCAACGGAGCTCCCTTTATCTGATAAGTGAATCGTGCCCAAACTGAACCAGTTTCTGCCATCAGGCAGAACTTCTCCCTTTGGCTGTGTGAGGCGGGTCATCTCCATGCCTCCTGGCCATCTGCGAGAGGCTTGTTTGGAGTATTAATCAATAGCTCCCAGCTTGCGGTATGGCTCGCGTGCGGCAGGGCTGCCCACGGAGCTCACCCGGTGCTGCTGTGCTTCTCCAACTGGCTGAGGGTTTAGTGTTTTTTTTTAAAAAAAACAGGAAACCACATATTTTCAGTACTAATTTTCAAGTTTAAACCTGCGAAACAAGGAGATTTGGAAATATTTCCATCCCATTTTTCTAGGTACCTGATGAACAGCAGGAGCAGCTTTCTTGTTCTCTTCTCACTGTGTGACTATTTGATGGGATTTAGCAGCAAAGCCTCCTTTTATACCTGCTTCAAGACGGGGGTAACAACCGTGCTGTCAGGTCTTGTTCTCTTGGGAAACTCAGCATCTTCTTGAGGACTCCCTGCTGAGAAGTTCCCCTTGGACCACTGAGCCTTTCCCCCAGCCAGCAGCAACCACTGCTCCCCAGCCCGTTTGGCACTCCCATGGGAAACCCGAGACCCAGCACCATCCTCAAGCTCCCTGGCACTGAGCAAGCCCCAAACATCTTTTCAGGGGCTTGCCGAGCAGAACCAAGCCACAGCTTTGCCTGGGTGGAAACACAGCAGCTTGCTGCCCAAAGCAACCCTGGGGTGCGGTGAGACGTTGCCGCTGTGTCGACGGCAGCAGAGGCGGCGAACGGGAGACGCCAGGCGCGGGGCACAGGATGGAGGGGTCGCAGCACCTGAGCCCCCGCCTGGCTCCACAGCCCTGCTCCAGAGCAACAGCATTTCCTGCAACGGCGCTTTTAAGGGAGCCGCTCAGCCGAAAGCCGGCAGAGCTGTTACTGTTTTCTTATTTTTAAAATGGGCAAACAAAACATAGGAGTAAGAGCTATTAAAAAAAAACAACACTGAAGTCTGCAAAGTAAAAAAAGCTACAGCACTAAGCGACTTTCTTTTGCTGCAGCCCATTGTTAAGCGGAGGCCTGCTGTCCCTTTCCCATGCCAGCGAGAGATTTGCCTGGTGCCGGCCAGTTCTTTATCCCACTGCGCAATTAATACAGCTTCCCTCAGATAAACATGAGCTTGTTTAACTATGTCTCTTGATAGGTCCCAGTAAGGCTTGATAACATGGATGGTCGGATGTTGTCAGGACGAAGGAGTCAGACATGCTGGCAACAACCTTTTCCCTTTCAAAGCACACATGTTTAGAAAAGAAAGGGCTGCGGCTGTTCATGGCGAAGCCCGACTGAAATCTCGCAGTAGCATCAAACAGGAGGCAGAGGCACGGCCGGGGAGCTGCACCCTGCCCGCTGGAGCAGGAGGTGCCTGGCACGGGCAGCGCTGCCAGCTCCTGGAGTTTAAAGATCACTCTTCAGGCTGTTCCCAAACCATGGGATGTGTTAAAAAGCATGAGTTAAAATGCACATACTATGATTTCTACTATCATTAACAGCAGCAGCAGAATAAAAAATGATTTTATTTAATTCCTCTTCTGTTTTTAAACCCCCAGCATGCGTTTATGTCAGCTTTCCAAAGGTCTCCACTGATCACAAGCCCTAGTTTCTTAATTTAGTAACTTTTTTACTTTATCTTAAACTCCCTTTGATTTGATTGTGCAAGAATCTCAGCACTCATTAAAAATAAACTAATTATCTATGGTGAGACTTGGGACAGTGACAGTGCCACAGTAGTAAAACTCATATGGAAATGATCCCTTTATATGTCAGGACTGCACCCACATTCCTAACTGCCTGGGTGCCTGGCTTTCAGGATTTACCCTGCCCCCCGCCTCGCCCAAGAGATGGATTTGGGGACAGCGAAGGTCACCCCCCCACAATGCTTGTCCCACTGCAAAAGGATGGCATGGAAGGACCTTGCCAGGACTTTCAACAGAAACCTCCAGGAAGATAAACAGGGATTTGAGGGCACCTCATTGATGCTGCTTTGGGGCCTCTCCACCCATCCAACCACTTCAGGGGTCCCGTACTCCTCCTTTCATCCCTTCATGTCCAAGGCTGGGTTATCTCCACTGCCCTAAGGCCACCCTGCTCCAAAACACTCCTATCTTCCAGTTCCTCCTCATCCCTGCTGAAGACATCCCTTCCTTTCCCATCTCTCTCTTGGAAACTCCCCTGTTCTTTCCATATTTCCTCTTCCCTTCCTTCCTGCTTAGCTGCAGACACTGTTTCTCTTCCCCAAAGCGTCAGTCCTTTATCTGTGGGGCAGGATATGGGGGGAGCACAGCCACCACGCTGCAATGATAGATGCTCTCTTCCTCCCCACCCCATCGCATCCTGGACAGTCCCCCTCACTCGCCCACTAACCTCCCCCCTCTCCCAGTCACACTGGGATGTGTTTTGAAGAGGATAGCACCCATGTGGCAGCTCCCAGGGTGCTGACCTGGGAGATGGCACCCATGGGTCACTGATGGGACCCAAGGGAGCATGCAGTGACGCCCCAGGTGTGGGCACCCCCCTGGCCTGGAGGTAGGCTCACCTGACCCAGCACGGGAGGAGCAACACTGCGCCTCAGTTCAACTGAGGTCTTCAGCATAATGTGAGCGAGCCGCAGGCATTCGTCAAACAACAGCACAACACGAAAAACCACCACAGACCCCAATTACAGGGGTAGGGCTTGCTTCAAAGCTAGCCTTTGGCAAAACCGAGCAGGTTTATTAAAATAATAAACCCCCCGTGTCCCAAGTAGCAAAGTACAGGGCAGCGTGATCAGATAAAAGGTGAGAAGATCTGACCAGTTACTAGGCGTGTGTGCCAAACCAAATGAAGTCTCAGAGCCTTCTTGCAAGCCTCCCTATGAAAAGATCAGCCCATGGCACCAGGAATTAATCCCGTGATAGGCTTCTTTCTATTGTGGTCACAAATGCACTGCTGGCACCTCTCGTCTCAGCCGGCAGTTTTGTTCTGTGTTATTTCAAAATCTCCATTTAATAGCCAGATTAAACAGGTTCACACTTGCACTTTGCAAATAACATGGTCAGCAGCAAAAGTAATGAAATTCAGTTCTTTCTGAATGAAAGCACCAAGTGACTGTTATGTGATGGTACACTATGATGGAGAAAACAGTGATGGTATGGCACTGCTTTGCAGCCAGCAACAGATGACTGCATGGATTCTGGCTCAAGGTGATCACTTTCCATTTATTTAAGAGGATATTGATCCTTCAGCAGAGGTTAGGGGCAGAGAGATGAAATGGCATTAGGAGGAGCACGAGGGAAGGCATAGAGGCTCATACCAGCTTGTCTTCAATTTTTTTCCTTAGTTTTTCTCTGTGACGGGCCACTAAGATGCTGTTGAGACAGATCAGGGCTGCACAAGTAGTAGCATGACCGTGTCTAGCTGACATCCAGGGGACAGTGGGATGTCTGAGTGTTGCCCCTTGGACAGGTGTTAGGTCAGCAGTTCAGGTCACCTTTACATGAGTTCTGAACACAAAACGCACGGCTATAGCCAGCCTCACTGCTGCCAAATGCACCTTGCCCTTTCCTTCTGCCTGCAGTGGATTGGACCATAAATGTATTACTCTGAAACAATATCAATGGATTTGAAAGGTAAGAGATAAGATTTGCGACCCAGAACCCGAGGAGTGTGGCCAGTCATTGAAGGGGTAATACAGTTGCTTGGGAAGAGCACAGCTGCAAGCCTGAGAAGGGCTGTGGAGCTAGGTGGTCTGGGTGGTCCATGACGGTTTTCATGGACATTGAGGGCTCTAGTCCATTTCTGCTCACACCAGATGTACAAAGTCACAGCCTTTCTAGATCAGAAATGTTCTCCTCTTCCAGACCATCACCCCATCAGCTGTCATGAAGGTGGAGGCATCTGAGACCAGCGACCATGCTGAGGGATGTTCAGAGTCACATCCAACACCAATTGTAGCTGTTCATGCCACTCACCTTGGTGCAGAATTCAGCATTACTTTTTTCTAGTAGATTCATGCACAATCCAATCACAACAGAACACAGATTCTGAACAGAGCCTTCTGCAACACTACATGGATAGAGTGGAGTATTACTTAAGCAAAGAGCAAATTATAGATTGACTATTGCTGGCTTTCCAAAATGACTAGCATGCACTCAGTGATGTTTGGCATTCCACAGTATTAGCCAACCAATCCGCCTTTGCCTGCCAGATGGCCTTGCATTAGCCTGATCCTCACTTGACAGCTAGAGAGCAGAGGACCAGAGTACAAAGTGAAGAGCCTGGATTAGAAAATAGAGACGCCTGACTCCCAGCTCAACGCGCCTTCATCCAGATTGCGCTGACATCTGAAACAATATAGAGACAATCCTTTGATTCCCTTAAACCATGAAGGATGATTTGAGACTCCCTTTTGTGACACAGTAAAAGAAAAGCTGAGTTGATCCAGGTAGTAATGCCACAGGATTCATTTAAAAGCACCTGCCAAACCTCCAGCCTGGCTTCACCAGCTGCACAGTGCTGATCATCTGTAGACATTGATATTATAAATACAACACAGAAATTATAAACCTTCTCATGCACCAGGCCCAAGTTCACCTCTCCCTACAAGAACTGTGCTGCAGTCATGCCTTTCCCTTCCATTCTCCCTGTTACACCCCAAAGAGCTAAATGTCTTTTAATAAGGCCCTACACTACCCCCTAAATATCTTCTCTTGGAGGACTGAAGCTGGTCAATGGGGAGGCTGGTAAGAGGCATCATACTCCTCTAACCAAACGTATTTACGAGGAAGTCATTATGAGGGAGGCGGGGAAGAGGGGCTGGGGACGCTGAGAGAGTCCTTTCATTGATCAGATTATTTTTAGAAAACAAATTTCCCTTAATGGGTTTACGGTTTCAGTGAGAAGACCAGCTGGTGCCAATGTTTACAACTCTGAGTCACGTCACAGAATCTCAAGGCAGTGGAAAGTCTTATAAGCCTTGGACAATTGTCCCACTGAGCAAAGTTTGCCGTGTTGTCCAGGCATGCTGTGTTGTCAAGCTCAGCTCTAAGGAACCAAACCTTCCAGTAAACAGCATCAGTCATTCAAGCACTGGGTGGACGCTAGTGACTCTCTGCTGGATGAGTTGGAGCTACACACCTCTGTAAAACACTCCTGCTCACAGGCAAAGAGGACACGTAAAAGAGTGAAAGCAACATTTCAGTAGTGCTACTAGAAGGAAACTCATGTTTTTCTGATAATGTAAACTCCCTTTTCACATCACAAAGTTAATTTTTTCACCATGGCGATTCTATGATCTTTTCTGCAAATGCTTTTGTGTTTTCCAGCAATGCTAAGCCCAAGACCTGCCTGCAGCATGTAGCTATGGGCTCTGGGGACACACCAGCCTCCACCCTGTGCCCTCTGAGGCAGGACAGAAGAAAGAGCAGGGAACTCCTGCAATGGTGTTTTATTTACAGAGTGCACTTGTGAAGCAAATCCCCCAATTCTTTCCCATTGCCATGTCTGGTTTGCCTCTCAGGGCAGTCTGCAGAAGATGTGCTCCAAGTCTGAATGGGTGCAAGTCCCAAATGCTACATCACTTGGGGAGAAGAGGTTTTGAGGATCTGCCCTGCTATTCTCTACTTCCCCCCCACCCCCAACTTCTCTCATCTTCTAATCTCAAGGAAGTCCAGGATGGAAAAAAATACATGGTTTTGCCTTCCCACAGCAAACTGCAGCTGAGTCCTGCAACCCAGCTCCAGTGAAGCCTGGTCCTACCCCTACTGCCTGCTGGCACCCCCCTCCTCCCCTGCGGAACACCGAGAAGCTCAGCACAGCTCAGCCCTGCCAGAGTCAGGCCACCTCCCCAGAGATGCAGATCCTTCAGCCTTGAAAGCACTAGGGTCCCCCCTGTGTCATACATGTCCTCAGCTGTGGGGGCTGCTCTTCCCCTCCACACAAGCACTCCCCCCCCCACAATGATCTGTTCCCAGGGAAGGTCCAACAGCCCTGGGTGGGCTTCAGCCTGCTTGCAGCCCCTTGAGCTTGCAGTGCGGGGCTGGAGGCTGGCACATTCCTGTCCTGCACGGGAGCAGGGCGGGACAGGTCGGGACAAGCCACACGGCCATCTAGTGGCTACTTCCCAGCCCACACCTCAGCCAAGCCTGCAGTGACCTGACCTGCTCCAAACCTCATTTCCTTCAAGGATCAGGCCCCAAAAGCACAGGTGAGCTTGGTCCAGAGGAAATGATGCACACTCTTGGCCCATTCTCATGTTTGTTTTTCTCCTGCTGAGCTTCTCCATCCAGCTTCCCATCCACAAAGTAGCCAGTAATCAATATCCAAGCAGTAAAAATCGAAGAAGCTGTTCAAAAAAAAGTAATAAAATCAGCCTTGCAAAGCTTTTGTTGGTTTCGATTTTTTTTCAGCACATGGATTTGGCCAAACCTGCACACAACTTGCAAGGCGTTTGGCTCTGCTGGCCTTTGGTTTAGAAATAAGGGTCAGATTTCTGCACGTCTTCTGAGGGCACCATTCCACTGGCTAACACGGGATGGTCACACCCAGACAGCTTGCAGGATTAGGTCAACAATACTCATTTTTTAATTGTTAAGAAAATCAGCCCTCAGGGAGAAGTATTCCTGAAAGACTGTTCAAGAAGTATGCAGGATTAACAGAAAAAATCAAGAACAACAACTCAAGAGAGGCCAGTCATTCCTAAAAACCCCCTAAATTCTTTAAAAAAGCAGACAGACAGATAAAAAGGATGTTGGCCATTATGGAGTATCTCCCTGTGATGGCACAGGGTGAGGCACTTTCAGTGGGGTTGTGCATTTTTGGGCAAGTTGAGGATCTGAGTCAGAGCTTTCCAAATCCTTCTGCTCACCCCAGCCTATCAGGGCATGCAAAATCACTGAATGGACCCAAAAGTCTTTAAAATCAACATCTGGCTCCAATAAGCAGCCCGATGGTCATGCTTTAACAATGTTTGTTCCAAACTAAATCTTTAACTAAACATTTTCTGAAAAGGGGTTTTGATAGCTGAGTTGCAATAGCTAAGAGGCTGTTTGCGTTTGTTTTTGCTAGAGATCCCAATTCTCTGGTGTTTAACTCATCCTCACACATACTTTTTGGGCCGAAATGTGGTGAAGTAGAAGAGATTTCTGCCATTATATCCAAATTTTATGAAGGCATCACTCTGGGGATTTTAACCTGCAAACTCAAAACTGGCATAGCAAGAGTAGATGCTTGTACTCATCATATTTGGGTACTCCCTCCTCCGTGTCCAGGACAGGCAGGACAAAGAAAGCTACAGCAAAGAAGATTCAGGATAAATGGGATAATTATAAAAAGGATTATAAAGGTTAGGTAGAATTTCCATTGTGGGATGTCTGCAAGAAAATATCCGACCTAAACCAGCCAGACAATGATTCTGCCCCGTGACGGGGGTGGACAAGTTGACTTTCCAAGGTACCTTTTAACCCACTTACTCTGCGATGCTGCCCTGAGGACAGCATCACAGCCACATCACCTGTATGCCAACGATCCCCCATCACAAATCTGTCCCAGGTATCATCTGCAAAGGGTGATTACCAGCCCGCTGAAGATTACAGGCCTCTGCAAAAGAGACATCCAGTCTCCTTTGCTTGTACAGTTGCAAGCCACAGTCAAGACCAGACTCGCCCATCATCCAGGTTGTAAACTCTCTGCACAAGGCCAAGTTCTCACTCAGTCTAGACAAATCAGGCAGAGCGGTGCAAGGCGTGCTGCAGCTCAGGGAAAGGCAGGCAGCCCCAGCTCCAGCCCATCTCAGCCAGCAGCGTGGCTGCAAAGCACATGGGTCGCAGGCTCAGCAGGCAGGAACCTCCTCCTGACCCCTCTCTGAGCTCAGAGGGTTGGTGGCTGTCGCACAGGGTGTGATTTGGTCAATTCCCACCCCTCGGGAAAAGGGAAGCATGCAGGTACACACACCCTGCCAGCCCAGGAGCCAGGAACAACGGGTTCTGTGTCTGGCCCCAACGGTGACTCAGCCGGCTCTGCAATCCCATCCCGCTGTTGCTATCTGTATCGCAGGGATACAAATGCTTCCCTTGCTTCCTAAAGCACTGCCAAATATACTTAAAACATAAAAGAATAGCTAATTGTAAAGCAGCTGCTAGAAGTCCTGTCTTCGCCTGCATCTGCTGTCATCAAAACATATGGAAAAAAGTCGCTGGTGCAGAGCAGTGTGAGCGAGGTCGGAGCCTGGCTGGCGTATGGCCTCCCTGCCTGTCCTGCTCCATCCCCATCCTGCTTCAGGATGCTCAGGTTGGTGGCATCTGGGTACCTTCTCCTTTCGGCACCGCTCTAGTTTAGCCATCATAGCTGACCCAAGAGAAGAAAAGCCAGCAGATCACATTTATTTCCTAAATCTAATAAAATTAAAAATTATAAAACCTCCTCTTAGGATGCCCTAATGATTTGCCTTCCCACATTCCTGCTCATACCCTGTTCCTTCCAGCTACAAAATGCAACCCCAAAGCTAAAACTGGGTTTAACACCTCCTGTGTGTTACACCCCAACCTCTCTGCAAGGCAGCCCAGGGTGAGAACCTGGGGACCCAGCCGGGACAGTTATCCCCTGCCAGGTAACACTGCACGTTACCGCTCTGCAAACCCTGATAGGCAATTTATTATTATTTTTTTTTAATTGTCCCTTTCCCACTCCAGAGACGTTTCCTGGCTTTGCTTGCAGAAAGGAAGGACACTTTGAAAAACGCAGATGTGGAGTCTGATTCCCATTTAGGACAGAGGGCCCCTTTACCCTGCTGCAGCACCGCATAAAGGCTTAAATGCAAATGGGAACCAGGCCCTTGGAGGTCTCACTTTGAACAGGTTATATTCTTACCACTTTAAACAAACTTTTAGGAGAGGGGGGCAACTGGGTTTTAACCAGTACAATATGGTAGGGGCTGATGTTCTAGGCCTGATCTTTTTCTCGTCCCAGGAGGACCAGACTTTCCGACACCCTGGGCACTGCTGGAGAAGAGCTGAAGGGGAAGGGTCAGGCAGCCAATTGCAGCAAAACAGAAACCTTTTTTTTTTTACTGAATAAGTATAAAGATACTGTATATGAACAAAAATGAAGCATGTTCCACAGAGGATTTTAAAGCTTCCAAAAATATTCCCTCAGCCCTTGCCAAAGGTAATACAGCCAGACTTTCCATGGAAAGCATCATTGTGCACGGTGGGGTTCAAGGAGGTCGCTCTGCTTGAAGTGCACAAACAGCCAGCGCCCTGTCCCGTCCCTCCTCTCCACACACACACTCTGCCATCAGGAACAAGTGGCCTTTTTTTTTTTTAAAAAAAAAAAAAAAAAAAAAAAGAAAACAACTTTCTTTCCTCAAAGGTAGTATAGAATTCACCCTCACTGCACAGCAGTAGCAAGCTAGAGCTTGTATTTACAAGAAGCCCCCTTAAGAGGACTTCGATGGCTGTTTATAGAAAGCCCGGACATCAACAGGTTTGCTCATGGGGTTCTGTATTTTTGGCCCGGACATCAACAGGTTTGCTCATGGGTTTCTGTATTTTTGGAGACTTTTCTAAGCCGCGCTTTCTTCCCCATCCCCAAAGCAATGGCTGTAACAGAACCTACAGTAAGGAGGTGGGAAACTCACTGATGAGAGGTTGCTGCTAACATACACATTACTACATGCTTCTTGGAGGGCTGGAAAATAACCCTCTTTTCTAAAGTTGCTGCCTTCCACCTAATTATCCGAAAAGCTTTGACTTGTAAACACCTGACCTAATTCTTTCCATGGG
Organism: Falco cherrug; assembly: GCF_023634085.1. NCBI lineage: Eukaryota > Metazoa > Chordata > Aves > Falconiformes > Falconidae > Falco > Falco cherrug. Next base: position 5,397,327 of record NC_073703.1, read on the forward strand.
CAGTTTTTAATAACAGAAATTCTTCAAAAGTGTCTTTATGATGCATCACACCATGTTACCTTGTAAATAAGCTGTGCGCCAACCAAGGATTTTGCAGTGCAACAAGAGAAAGACACTTAGTCACCGAATACTCAGCATTAGGGAGAGGCAATGCAGTGAGGTTGGCAAAGCTCGGTCCTCCACATCTGAAAACCCACGTCTGAGCCACTGCAGAGGAAGGAAGGTGCTTAGATGTTGTCCTAAGAACAATACTGTGTGCATATATATTTCCTTTCGCATTTGGTTCACAAAGTTTTCTACAAATATATATCGGTGAAGCTGCAAAATATTCAACCCTTAGGTAGGTGGGGGTATATGTAAACAGAAGATCAGTGATGCCTAGGCTTCTGTTGCTTAGCACCACCGGTACCCCGTGCCGGGCACTGGGCACATTACAGCACGAAATCAGCAGTTCTCATGCACTTGTGTAGGCACCGCGAAGGTACATGTGGCAAAACCCAGGAGCCTCTCCAGGATATTAGCAGCTTTCCCTGCAGCAGCATGACATGCCAAGGGAAGAGCTGGGAGAGGAACCCCGATCTCCCCACTTCCCCATCTCATACTCCATCCGGCGTCTTCTTTTGGCACTCTGGATCAGAGTTGATTTTGCAAATCCTCCTTATTTGCATTTTGGATTTGTATATATTTGTATACAGCCATGCCCAAACCTGAAGTTGTTCCAGCAGTGCACACACACCTAAATTAGTGAATACACCACATTTAGTGATGGGACCGAGCCTTGGTCCTGTGAAACCCGGAGTGACCCAGCGGAGAGGCAGAGCCCCAGGAAGGCCAAGGGGCAGGGAAGGGACGTAGGCAGCGCTGCCAGATGCTGCTGGCCTTCAGCAAGACAGATTCAACCTCCTGGCTGGAGGCAGGGAGTTCAGAAGCAGGCCTGGAGAAAGAGTTGCCGAAAGCATTGCAACACGATAGAAGCTCTGCAGGCCTTTGATCTCAGAGCTGTTCTTGAACTGTCACTTTAATGATGTGTCAAAGACTAAAAAGAGTTGAGATTAAGAATACTGGAGCCTGGGGAGAAGGAGAAGGCCATTTTAAGCCCTCTAGGTCTTCCCTGGCTTTCTGGAAGTTTTTAGATCCTTACTGAGTACTGTGCACCAACATATATCTGAAAAGCAGGTCAAATTTTTGAAGTCCTGCACTACAGTTTGCCTTGTAAAAAGCCTGCATGGGCAAATCCCTACCTGTTCCAAACGTGCACGTGCACGCTCTGCTCTAGCAAGTTTTTTGCACAAAAGGCTAAAGTGAGCTGTTTTCCTGAGTTTCTGTGGGATGCTCTGCCCCTTTTTAACGTGTCTCAAAAGCAATGCCATGGCTGAGTTACAGAACTAGGGTGGTGACTGTACAATAGGCAGGTCTTCCTTAAAATAGCCTGAACCGCAGAAAACACCAGCATTTTTATCAGTCGGCGACTGGCAGGAGGACATTTGGGCTCTCTGCAACTGCATATATTTCATTAATATCCCAGCCAGCTTTAATGGCATTACCATCAGGTTAATCTACTTTAGATTAATGAACCTCAGTTTCAGCCAGGCAAGCTAATTAAGATGATTTTCTTTGAACTTGTTCTAATGAATGTATTAATATCATTCAGGGCTTCTTTTGGAGCTACAAGCATGGCCATGTTATTCCTGAGAAGAGGCCAAACATTTTTTATTAGAGAATCATGTGCTGTGTGGAGTCTGAGACTGCCTTGCCTTTGTTTTCTCTGCATTGCACCTTTACACTGTCTGCAGAGAAAGCAGCCCTTTGGTTTGCAGATTTTTGCCTCAGCTCCACGAGTCAGTGAGAGTTCAGGAGTGCTCTGAACGTGCTCAGGATTAGACCTGTAAAAAAAGTTAGGAATATTTACTATTGACTAGCTCTTGCTCTTAAAAAAGATTTCAATTTATTTAACTGCTCCTCCACCTTCATTCCAATGGAGAGAGATTCAAATAGCAAAACGGCGAAGCCATAGCTTTGTGTGAATGATGCCCATGCTGGTATTACCATCACAACAATTCTAGGGTTCCCCCTTTCCTGAATGCCGCTCACATATCTGGCAGTGAGATACACTCAGTGCAGAAGCCTTCAGTATAGCACCTGATGTAAAAGGATGGCACGTTCCTTGGGAAAGACTAGACCTTACTCCAAGCACATGACAACAGAGCATGAGGGTATGTGTCTATATGAAGACTTGATCATAAGATTGGCTTCCCTCAGCCTAAACCACCTGATGTGGTGTCCTCCCAGCTGTATCAAGCCTTGCTCCTCTCCTCAAAGACAGTTCAGCTACAATTACTACAGGCAAATTGACCCCCTCAGTATTCAGTCTGCAAAACTTGTGCCATAGGATGAGTACTATGGGAGTACAATAGGTACTATAGGAGCAAGGCAGGGAAAGAAAACTGTGGGATTGCTGGTGGCCCTCCAGGACTGATGCCAGCAAGCTGGGTTGGTTCCCAGCGTGGTGTGGGGCTGGGAAGGCAGCAGAGATGGGAAGAGCCTCCAGGGCAGGAGCTCTGCAGAGCTCTGAGGGGGCGAAGATGGTAAGGAGCCAAGTCTGAGGGGTCTATGGTATAGATAGCTGCGCCGGGTTGCCAGGCATCTGGTCCCTAACCATCAAGGGCACAGCCCAAATGCAATTGCACTGGCTTTCTAGAGTGCTAACGAACCACAGCGACATAGCATGGTTGTTACAATTTTTCTAGGTGATTCTGTGGCAGCTTCCCATGCAGGTAAGGCTGCAAGGCCAGGTTCAAGGCCAGAGTTCAAAAGAGGGAGAAATAACTTACAACTTGGCTTTGCTACAAGCTGCCTTGCACTGGGGTCTCTCTCAGACACCGCTATGGGAATCTTCCTGGGCTGCTGCTTTGGACAAACATAAAAAATGCAGCGATAAACACTGTGGGTTTGCTCAGCCTCGCGCACCCTGCCTTCCTGACAGCCACTGTCGCACTCCACATCCCAGGGGAAGCCGCTAAAGTGACAGTCTTCTAAATGACACCTTTCTCCAGCTCCCAAAGTCACCCAGCTGCGCCGCTCCCAGCCTCCCGCCATCTCAGCCCAAGGCTTGGGAGAGGCTTCCAAACCCAAGTCCCTGGACGTTACAACACGGAGAGCGGTAACACGGGGGTTGGCTTAAATAAGCTCTTTAATGTATTGTTACTCAGATGAAATGAGAAAACCACAGGTCCCATCTCTCAGAGTCATAACCCCTCAACATAAATAAAATAAACAGCCTGGAAACAGTTCTATAAAAACATATTGCCAGACAGGTATCATTCAAAAATGGGGAGTATGACATTTTTTTCCCCCTAAGTAACCAGCCTGCAATCAATGTGCCAGGCCAAGGTGAAGTTTATTTATAAATGCACATTTATGATGAATCATTGGAGGAAATGCATGCAGACTGGAGACAAAAGTCTGCAGTTGCTAAACCAAATAGGAAACGCTCTTTACATCTGCCTCTTCAGTTGGCATCCACTTCCCCTCAGCCTCTTTTCTGCTGGGTAGGCCTGTTTATTTTTGGGCTACTTTTGTTTGCAAAGCCAAACAGAGCTTCTGATTTTTATATTTATCTGGGTTTTTTTCTTTGTAAACAGCACTTCTCACTTATTCAAGCCTCAAATTATTAACAGTGGAAATCGGATCACCTTCCTGCATAGAGTTGTTTACTCTCTTCGGGGAAAGCAAACCCACAGAGTGGAAACAGGGTGGAAAAACAGCCTCATTAAAATGATATAAAAATAATGCTGGACAATGCTGGAGCTACCCTGCCAACTATGGAAAAATTCCCATCTATTTTCTATTAGGTTTATTTAAAATATTACTAAATTGAAATTATTAAATCGGTACAAATCACTAATCAACCATTACTTATACCTCAGCAATAAGTTTTCAAGTGACAGGACACTAGGCAGTGGCACTTCCATACATTTTTACTTGTTTTTGCCCAAACTGGCCCCACCAAAGCACGTAACACTAAAAGGAACAAGCACCATATGTTTCCCCAAAAGATTCCCATGGATCTCCAAGGGGACACCACCAGGCCCATGGAGATTCACTCACCTCCATGCAATAACGAATCAGCAGAGCTGGAGGGAGAACCCACGTCCCACCGATGCAGCCTATGCACCCCCCTCCACTACGCTGAATGTATGAACCTCACCCATGTAGCCCTGCAAGTTTTAGACCTCTGTTACTGCAATGAAATATTTACTCTGTTTGAATATGAGCTGATGTGAGATAAGAAACAAGCTCTTGTTCATAAGCTTTGCTTTTCTCCGACGGCTGGTACTCCCTCTGTGTGAGTGTGCATATGGAACTTGCACATTAGCTGTTTGATCAGTACTACTTATTTCAGAATTTGTATGCAGAAAGCTGGCATGGTCTTTCTTTCATGAGACTTTAAAATCCTTCCAACCCCACTGGAGAGAGAATTCACACTGCCAATTTTTTTCCAGGGGTTTTATAGAATGTGCTATGCATGCAAAATGCAGTCTTTAACTGTTAGAAAAATACAGTAATTTGAAATGTAAGCAACAAAAATAGACGCACACAAAAACAGAAACAAAGATGGATGATTTTATCCACTTCAGACTCACTGGAGGAAGAAGCATCCTGGTAACTATTATCAATGGTAAACACTACATCTTATTTATGCAGGACAGAGCAGCGCCTCTTATTTCTGCTCGCTTTTTATAGTAGGTTAAAATATAACAATATTGCCGTGCAAAGATGATGCAAGCAATAACTTCATGTTGTCAGAACAACTGCAGCAGTCAAGGCAAACCCGAGGAACATGTCGGTGAAGAACAAAACTTCTCACTCTCTTTGGTTGGAGGGCAGAGGACTGCTGGAGTCTGTGGTTTGTAGGCACTGGAGGGGCAGCACTCATACTTCTGCAATCTTGGTTTTGTGGAATGCTCTGCCTCCTCCTGACCTTCGGAGCATGGATCTGGCCAGTCTGAAACAGCACTTAAGCAGCTGACGGCTCTCAGGAGCTATTTGGTCCTTCGTCCCCATTCACTGGCCCATAGGATGCCATGGGAGTCTTTCTATTTATCTTACTGGCCTCAGGAGCAAGGCTTTATTTGGGGAGGCAACCTCGAGCAGGTCTAGGGACTTCACACTCTCAAAAGTAATCCCCAAGCTTTTTCTTTGCCTGTTTTTGTAAAAAAATCACCTACTCTGAGGAAGAACAGTGACAAAGCTCTGCACAGCAGCTCTGCCCCCATTTGAAGGGCAGCAGTGGATTCTCTGGCCCCAGGAATGGACCTTTGAACAAGGTCACATCTCCTGGTTGCCAATACAGCTCACCGTGCCAGGGCTTCCAGAGGTACTCAAAAGCTTTCAAAACTGCAGAGGCACATGTTTGAATAACAGCCTGCTCCCAAAATTAAGAAGAGCTGTATTATCGCTCCTGCCAGAAATAACGTAAACTAATGTTACTCTAGGAATGGGGTTTGGGTGACCAGTTTCAGTGCCATTTTCAGGACACTGAAGGGAATTTGCTGTTCTTAAAAAAAAAATAAAATAGTTCAACTAATGAAAAACTGATAAGAAAATCATTGAAATGCCAAAAATTCTCTCTCATGCAAAACAAATACTAATTCTGGCAATACTATATATATTTATTGATTAAAAGCACATACCAGCCTGTCTAAATCTGTGATTGGTGCCCAGTTTATAACACCTTTGTGGCTTTGAGCTTCTCACCCAGACACATCAAAGCAAGGGACAGTTAGCCAAGGAAAACTTCATTGTTAGTATTAACTTACTCCAAGAAAAAGATTTTTGGAAGTTTGAGAATTTTTCACTTCATGGCAATTGTTGATTAATGAACTTCAATGGGCTACAGGCTAAAAGAAGACTTTGTTAATAAAAAATGCTAAACAGTCCAGGCGGAGTAAGGAGGTACTTTCTTTGAACCTAATTGATATGAAGGCGTATACAAAAAAAGAACTGTGAAGATGGATTTATTCAGTGTGATCCTGTTTTGCTTTCCAGTTCTGCCTCAGGCTATTTCTACTTGCAAAAAACAATTACTGAGGACAGGAGGAGAAATCAAAGAATCACAATATAGCTGGAAAGATTAGAGCACTTGGGAAATACTTAGCAACAATGATATTTAGGAAAGGAATAGCATTATCCCTCCACCTCTTCTTGGCTACCCCAGCACAGCTACTGTATCATAGCAGAAGCAGGAGCCAAGGCAGCGACACCTTCTAGCAGGGACAGGAGCACCAGGATCCTGGGGATCTCTTCCTGGCCCTCTCATGGTTTCATTTGGAGAAGTCGTCTGACATTTCTGAAGCTAAACGTATTAGTTTGAAAATAGGGTTAAGAAAAATGACTCATTACACTGGGATGATCCAAGCTTAATTCCTGTTTACACACTGTTTTCAGCTTCCCAGCAGAGAGATACTATGTGGAATTGCATCTTTTTTTTTTCTATTAGCAGATGGTGCTGATGCCTGCATGACTTGTGCTTGAGCTAATCACCACCACCATTGGAGATACAGTGAGGGACCTGCACACAGAAACCAAGCTCATGCTTGGAGGTAGCATTGGTCACCACAACTGGGAGACACCAGATTTTCTCTTATGGTTCCCAGGGTAGGGAGGAAGGTTTCCAAGGAGCGGTTTTGTCAGCTGTGAGGAAGCAGCACAGCCTAGCAGGCAGAGCATGAGGTCAGGGTGACCTCAGCTATGTCCTCCTTCTTATCTAGAGCTCACTTTCCTCACCCATTTATAAGTTTGTTGAGGCAATTGCTAGCTGTTTGGGCCATGGACTCTGAGTACAACACCTGGGCAGCCCTGGTTAGATATCAGTTCCTCAGTGCTCTTGGAGGCCACAAGGAGATGATCCATCATGGCCTGCTCCAGCCAGCTGGAGTGTGCATGATGAGCTGCAGCGCCCACTGCCAGCAAAAACCCCAATCCTTTCCTTTGGGACTCCTTAGAGCTAACTCTTTGTATGTTATTTTGAGGTGCCTATCGCAGACGGGGGAGTGAGAATGTAGCATTATGGTAACAGACTGTATATTTAGGGAGTCTGCATTACAGTCAGAGGAAAGGGCTGTATTACAGAAATTATATGGGAAGAGATATGCCCAGGCAGTGCTGGCTGTGCTCTGTAGTCTCAAGTCTTTGTGTGAGGGGGTGGTTAGATGATGGGAAGAGACTGCTGTTTACTGTGGATTGTCCATTCTGTCTATAAGTTTCTGAGAAAGAAACAAGAATTGTGTGCTTTTATTAAATTCAGTATTGGTATCCTGCCTCTGTGATAAGAGGCAGTCTATAAATCACTGAATAAAACAGCTGTAAATCATCATCCAAGCTATTAAAGCCTCCTGGGTCTTTAACAGATTTTCTGCCCCCACTAGTTCATAAGCACAATCCAAAATGTCACCCAGACACTTCTCCCCAAGGCTTTATTTTTCATTTTGGGCTGGAAGTCTGAATTCACAACAGATCCAAAGCAGCATTTATCCCAGATGGGTTTTGAAGCACCACAACACTGCTGTGTCTGTGAACTTCCTTTATCATGCAGTCTTCAGCACACTAAGTAACACCACACATGGGCAGACCTACTTCTCTCAAGCACGGATCTCTGATTTCTATAGAGCACCACCATAAGGGTGCAACAAGGCAACAAAAAAGGTTGAAACTCAAGATGCTGGCAGCACACTCATCCAGAGCCAGCCCTCCTCCCCCTGAAAGCAAGGCAGATGCTTTCACGGGGCTCCAGCACCAAAGGAACAGACCTCCATGTCAGGAGATGAGAATAAACCTCAGCAGCAGGGGATACTGGCTTCCCGAGGGGTGGGTTGTGACACAGACAATGAGGAGATTGCAAAATGTTTGAGGGTAACACTGTTTGGGTTCCCTGTTCTCAGGAGCCTGATGACAAATCATAGCTGGAAGGAGGAGTTTGGCAGCCAAGCTCGACAACCAAGACTGAAACACAACGGGTGAACGTATCCACATAGCCCACCTTTCAGCTCCCCAGCTCTGGCAGGCTGAACTCCATCTTAGCTCCAGACTTCTACGGCCAACAAACCCAAGTAATTACTTTTGACAAGTTTTTCCCTATTTTCTGAGTGCTCACTTTCATACCCATGGAAAAAGGCTTGCACATATTGCAAGCTCAGTGTCAGTGAGCACAGTCCTTTTTGCTTGCAGAAAATTAAGTTCTTCCTCCAATATTGGCTATATTGGCTAATTGGCAGACTTGGCTACGTGAAGGACCAGCTTGACGTTCAGCTCAATATGAAGTGTTCCCTCAACAATAATAACAATGTACAGGACCTCAAGGCCTGTGTTTTAGCTATAATATTTCACCTGACTTACACAGTGTCTTTGCATGAAGTAAACAACTATAACATCTCACAGGGCAGAGGTACCTTAATACAGGTACTACTAGGTTATTCACTTTGGTACCTCCTACTCAAGCCAGAGAGAAACAAAAAAGGCCATCAAAGCCAAAAAAAAAAAAAAAACCCAAACAAAAAAACCCAACCCAGAAACCTGCAGCAACTTTATCATAAGCCCCAAAAGACAAATTTTTGGTGGTAGCTTTAGGACACCACAGATTCACAGCCTGCTAATACTGCAACTAAATATATATAAGTAATGCAACTAAACCACTTTGGTGAAGTAATTAGTAAAGATAACATTTAGAAAACAAAGCTTAAGTAAAACTCTGACAACTCCAGTCAAGAACTGAGCAAAGCTTAACTACACGCTGGCTTACAGACTACTTCTGACTTCTCTGGATCAAACTGTGGAAGCCCATAGGAATCCTTGTCATAAATCAGAAGGAACAAAAAGGCTGCCATGGTTACAACAAAGATGCCATTTGATCTTATTAGTATTTGAGCCCTGTGGCTGAAAACACCCTCACCAGAATTTGTCCTAGACCAAACACAGAGGGGCTGTTGAAGATTGTATTAACTGAACATTGGGAATTTTTAGCCTTATCTACAAAACAGATTTATGCCAGCCTAACTAGATCACTTTATAAGGCACCTAGACAGAAGAGATCCTTCCCGCACCACCGAATGGAAAGAGAATACACCCCAGACCCTCATCCTCATCGCACCCACCCAGCAGCAGGACACCAGTCGAATCAACACCAGTTAGATCTTCACAATTTCCCTACAGTGACAAGGCTATGCTGGTACCATCAATATCTCAAAGAGGTTATACATGAAAGACCTGCTTTATTTTAATTTCCATTTTTCAGCCATTCCCCTGGTTGCTTCCTGCCTACAGTTCTCCTCGGGTTTTTCTGCTAGGACCTCACCCAGTGTTATGTCTACCCCATCACTGAGATGGATCAATACTGGCACCACAGACGGATTTTTCAAAGTTCTTGCCAGGGTAAGTGGTTCTGGACCTCAGCTCATAGGTACTTTCTCTTTCCTGTACTTCCAAACGACCACGTTGGTATTCTGAAGTACCATTTCAAACTCTATGTTTACCAGATGTTAATATACTCTGAGTGAACCAATGTAGATAAGGCAACTGTAGGTATATAAATACTAGCAAAGAGCTCCAAACTACATGTACTTTGCAAGTTGACATGTACAAACTATGTTATCACTGTCAGGGGATTTTTTTCACCAGGTCGACAAGACAAGAAACAAGATGCAGGTAGTTTCTATGATGAAGCCAACACTGCCAGAGTAAGCTCATGGTAGATCTCACCTTGCGGTAAGAGATGCAGAACTCTGACTGTGGTACGGACTTGTTTGTTGTATCAAATCCATCAGCGCAGGAGCTGACTGCCAATATGAGTTTGCATGGAGCACACCTGGGCCTTCATCTTGAATGCAGCTTCCGTGTTGCATCAGGTAATGTAAACAGAAACAATAATACTGTCCTCCCACTATTTCTACTGTGAAATGCAAGTTTTTTTCCTTCAATACCACCTTTGCGCAATGAGCGTGCAGCCAACTGGCAGTACCAGACTTTGTTTTTTCTTTCCTGGCTGTATACCAATCGTGTTGGAGAACCCAACTTCAAAGGCAAAGCAGTGGGATAAAGGGATGCCTCTGCCATGCCAAGAATGCTTTTCTTAGACAGGTTGAGAGGAGATGATAAGTTGGAGGAAAAAGAAGTATCTTTGGCTTTGGGTTTGGTTCCAGTGGGTTACTGTCAAGATGTTATATAAATTAAATAAATAGCAGGGGGCTGCAGAACATCCCCTCAGCTGTCCTTCACCATGGAACGCAGATATGCTTTATCCTCTGTGAACATCTAGTAATATCTGTGAAGATACCTATCCAAATCCAACCATGGCTTAACTTCATGGAATGAATCTTTGACACTGAAACTAAATTCTCTTGTGCTTTAGCAGGGAACAGGAAGATTCAAGAGACAGAACCAGACCAGAGGGTGGCAATGGGACAAGGTTCATCTGACTGACCATTTGCAGCCCCTCCGTACCTATTCCCGCTGACCAAAGCCCAAGGTGAGGGCTGCCTAACGACCTGTTGTTGGAGGTAGGAAGGGGCAGCTAAGAGCGTCCAATTCCTTCATTTTCCAGCATGCAGCCTGCCTGCTGCCAGTTCCAGGTGTTCAACAATAATGCAGCAGTTACTCCCAAGTAACACCTATAATTTGAGTCACTGGGACATTTCCTCTGGCATTTCAAAGCATATGGAAAGGAATGTGAAAACCTTTCATTAGCCGCAGTCAGGCAGCTGGTATCAGAAACACTCAGACGTGCCCTAGAAGTTTTCTAAAAATCATACTGATGCCTCCTAGTTGCTGTGCACCAGGCAATACTGGAGACAAAGCACTGTTTTCTCCATACTGTGTTCAGGAACAATTGCAACCGCTCCTGCCCTCTAGAAGGGTTTTAAGACCAGAACGTCATGTTCAAATCACTAATCCTCACAAAGTATCACCTGCTCTGTGTCAGAAAGGGAGGAGGGATTCCCTAGCCCCCCGGGAATGACAGCTCCTTTTCCCAGGAAGAACACGTGGGGTCAGAGTTGCAGTTTTCTTTTCTGCTTTTCTGTCCCTGTCATTTGTGGAAAGACCTACAGCCTCTCCTGCTCGCATGATGATGCTGCTCCCCAGAGAGCTGCAAATATCTGTCCATGTTCCACGGGATGGATATAATTTGCTGGATTTTGTGTTTACTATGGAATTTCTACACAGCTTCAAGAATCCCTGTATTTTATAAGAAAACAGAGTGGCATATAAAAACATTCTTAGTGGTGTTCTATTTATACAATTAATGGTCAACAGAATATAATGTACTTCTATGCACTCCACCTCCCTGCCCCAAAAAACAGTTTTGTTTGACAGACAGTTTTGTTCCACAGTCTCCAGGGGTACATTAACCTCTGCAAAGTCCATGCCTCAGTGCAGAATTGGCATCATCACTCCTTCTCCTGCAAAGAAAAATCAAGCAAGCTCAACACTGAGCCTCTCTTTCCCACTAGAAGGGATTCTTTCAGTTGCATCCCTTGGTACAGCTCGGCAACACAGTGGCAATTTGAAGGCTGCCACTGCATTATGCCAGGTGGGAGGGCTGCCTCCCCGAAGGCCACCAACAGCTCCTGGGACTGAGACATGAACTGCTGCCCTTCACTCAGGGAGCACACAGTCTCCCTAGATAGACCAGTAAGATATTGATGTTCTTGGCACAGCAGCACAGAAGACAACTGCTTCTGTATGTACATTTTACCAGTCTCGTGCTGCTCGTGGATCTGCAGTTCTTCACGTGTTGTGAATCTGTCGCGGATCCAACTCTATTGTGGATCCTTGCCTGGAGACCCCACCAGAACCACATGCCTGAACCCAGACACTGAATGTTCAGCCTTGAGGTCAATTTCAAGCCCCATGAGATCAAAATTTATATCTATCATGATAAAGGTTTCACAGCATGCCACTTGCACTCCTGGTTTGCTGCTTACTGTACATCACAGTATAAGGACGGCTGTACTCCTCTTCCTCCGTAGAGCAGTGCGCTCTGATTCAGGGCCAGTTAACCGTGTCCAAAGGCAAGAAGAGCTCAGAGTTAGAGGTGAACAAACAGGAGATTTGCAAGAAGCTGAAGACACAAGATAGGTGAGAACAAGTGTGAAATGGCAACCTAGCTCAGATCTGCAAGTGGCAACCCCCTCTGAGGCTTTCCTGAACATTTTTTTTCCTAACGCACCTCAGCTAAACTGGTTTAAGAATGGATAAAACCAACATGAAGATGTTTACACTGAGACTGTCTAGGAGTTTAATTAGATCAGTTTGAAACTGATTTAGTTAAACCAGTGAATGTTGTGTAATGTGGACCAGACTTTGAATTTCAAGCACATCAAACCTCATTACATGTATGCTTTATTATAACTGTGCTTCCCTCCATGCTCTCATGGCAGATTCCTGCCTCCTGAGGTTTGGGCTGGAATGCCAACAATTCATTTTAATGCAGTTCAGATATTTTAAAGCTTTGCTGAGCTATCCCCAAAATAACCACTGATAGTAGGTGGCAAGCACCCTGAAATGATTAGGGTCTTTCTTGTTCAGGAAAAAAAGGATCTTTGATGGAAAAGAAAGCAAAACTGATGCGAACAGGATAAAAGTTAAAGGAGAAAAGGCATGTGTTGCAGTGAAAAAAGGTTGAACCCAATGCCTCAACATTAGTTACTTTTAAAAGTATGTCTTTGCAGAATAATGGTTACTGGGCATGTTTTGTCGGGTTAATTTAGTTGCATGCCGTTTGCTCAGGTGTTGGGAGTTACATCTGCCCCTTTCTTCTTTCCATGTCCCCACTGCATTTTATTCCATTCCAGTTTTACTTCCTATCATGTTGTTGGGTTCATGCTGCTGAAACACTGAGCACCAGCTGGCATGCTCCTTGACATCTGTGTGGTGGTCTGCTTTTGATTCTCCCTGGTCCTGATTCAATGAAATGACTTTTGCTAAATTCTTAAAGACTATATCAGGCTGACAGCAAGGAACTGCAGCGTATGCTTAAATCTGAGACACGGGTTAATCCCAGGAATGAGACAGTGTCCGTGCACTGTGTTTTGCTGACTCAGCCTTTTGAAGCTACACATTGATACAAGCACTGCAAGGCTTGTATTTCCTAGCGATTCATCAGTTCTGTGAAATGACAATTCATTTTGAGGAAAATAAATCACCTCTTTCTCCATACAGTGAACAGCTCTAAAATGAAACAAGCACTGCCCCAAACATAGAACGTAATCCAAACAAGACCTTTAAAGAGAGGTTGCTCCTCCATGGCAGCTTCAAAGTGGCACCTTTTTAGGAGAGATACAGCCGTGCTTAGTGAAAAATGAAAAACCTCATGAAGAAAAGGATCTAACTCAGGAACTCCAATCCCTATCCACAGCACGATTTAAAGCAGAGCATCCCCTGTACTCCAAGTCACAACCAGTACTGAAGTCAGGAAACAAGCTCACAGGCATTATTACAATAAAAGAAGAAAAGCTTTTCTGCAATCTACCACTCAAAAAAGTCCTGTACTTTTAAAATATTTCAAAACAAGCCATCAAACAGCATATTCCCATAGGCTGCCACACTGCCAAGTCTTGCAGATCCGGAGTCACTCACGGACCCAGCATGCAGTGCTGGGAAACCATGAGCAGAGCTGTGCCATTTCCAGTATTTGTGGGTTTGCCTTTCAAAACTCAGTGACTCCAGAGCCAGTTATGGTTACAAAAGTTTACCTGCTCCCAGTAAACATTTCAGAGGCCTTAACTGATATGTTCTCGGAAGGTTTCTCAGACTACAGGAAAATCACTCAGGATGTTCTTTCATTTCTAACATGTTAGGAGGCATTTTCCCCTACTTTCATAAGGCACAACAAAAAAAGCGATGTGGAGGGGAGATCTGTATCCCTTGCTAGCTGTTCTCAGCACAGGTTGAAAGAAATCAGAACAGGGAAGTTGTGTGGTGAGCACTTCTTGTTTTTCTTATTTGGGCTTGAAATGAGACCTTAACTTCACGCTAGATCAATAAACACTGAAACTTTCAACCTTTCAAATAACCTTTTTTCTGCTCTAGTTATCTGTTTCCTGTATTACAACATAAGACCTCGACCAAGTAGGAACAAACACAAATCTTGTGATCCTACAGGTTTTACCAACCACACAGAGCTTCTAGAAATCCAATGCATTGCCATAATCCTGTTTGTATTTTTATATAAATCCCTCTACAGCTTCCAACGATGCCACATCTGGTACTAAAGCAGAAATAAAGTGAAGCAGAGGACTTCAGTCTCGCTGCCTAGCAGGGTCTCTTTGTGGGGTAGCCTGGGAATGGCAGGAACAGCAGGGAGGATGTGGATACATTATCTCACTCCAGAAGGAATTAGAGGGAAAAAATCCTTGTTGCTGGGGCTTTTTGTTGGGTCTGTGCCCAAACAACCCAGAAATCGGTGGGGAAATTTCAGGTCAAGAGAAAGCAAGAAAAGGAATGAATCAGGTGTTGGAAAAGCAGCCTCCAAGTCTGGCTGAAGAGCTGCAGAAGATGCCGCTATAGCCTGGAAAGATGCTGGTGCTGCCCAAGGCGGAGCGGAGAGCCAGGGGGTGGAGGAGGGAGCTGGGCACCTTGGCACAGACTGCAGCGGGGAGCCAGCGGCTCCAGGGGAGACCGAGGAGGAAGCTGTTTGCTTTGGATTTTGTGCCTGTGTTTTTGCTGCAACGCCCCGGGAAGACACAGCAGGGAGTGAACTGACCAGTCTGGTGAACTTTTTATATTCCTTTTGGCCTTTTATTACCCTGAGAAGTGGAGGATTTTTTATTTTTAAACATAGCTGAAGGGCTAAATTAGCATTTTGGCAAAGGAGGCAAGCCTGTAAGGCAGCACAAAGGGAAGCAACTGTTACCTGGAGCCAAAACTGAATGGAAACTCAGGCAGAAATCCCACCAGTGTTGGAGTCCCATCCCTAGTGAAGAAGGCAAGGGGCCCAAGAGAAAAACCTGCGCAAGCCTTTGTCAGCATCCCCTGCTGCTGAAGCACATGTGGTGGGACTGCCCTTGCACACAGCACTCTGCCAACACACCTAGCTTGGGTGGGCTTCTCCTGCGCAGGGCAGCAGCTCTTGCCTCAGGCGTCCATCACACAGCAAGCTGGTCCCAGGTATGTTCATGGAGCAGCTGGGCCGCACCTTTTGCCTTTTGTGCATCCTGACCGGAGCACCCCATTAAACCCAAACCCGACCGCCTGCTTTGGCAGGCAGGCAAGGAGAGTGGCACCACACAAAAGGAACGCAGCTGGGTAAACGGTCACATCTCTCTCTTCCTCCATCTGCTCATACCAGGAGGTAGCACTAAGGTCATTGCAACATTGCAGGGCACCTATGCAAACAGACATGCTCCCTCACACCCCCAGCACAGGCCATGCCTTGGCTTAACATCTCCACATCCCATCTGACACCGATTACGGAGTTCATGTACATAGCTCTTTCCCTGAGAGGTAGAGCTCACCCCAACCTGCAGCATGCCCAGCTTTCCAGGGTCCACAGTCAGGCACGAGCATTAACAGAGCATTTCCCTGGGTGGCAAGGTGCTGGCAAACCCCCTGCACCCTGCTCCCATGCTGTCGCCCACCCCTCCTTCAGCTGCATGGGCACAAGGCTTTGTGGAGCAGCGCTTCAGAAGGCAGGTTTATTCTAGAGGTATCTACAAGCTGAAGGCAATTCACCCTCTGACCTTCATGCCCACACACCTGTGAAGCAGGTCCGGCTTTAGACCTCTGCAATGCCTCTTTAAGTGTCAAGTTGTTCAGCTCCATAAAAATACCTTTTTTTATATATTGATGTGAGACAATACTGATACCCAGTGGCTGATTAAGTTAATTACAGTTGAGTAAATATCCCCCTCGGTCATCTCCAGGACTGCACCCCAAGGCCCGGCTCCCACTAACTCTGCAGCCTGTAAGCAACAGGATATTCAGTTCCCACTCATTTTTGGCACTCTTCTAGCCAGAATTGCTGCTATAAACTGTTTTTAACTGAGAATCAAGTGCAAGTTATACCTACATTGCGGAGTCAAAACATTAGCTAAGGCAAAGACTGAATACTTTAATCATTCCAGCATGTTATTTGCATTTGCTTTGGCTAACAAATGCCAAAGAGACATTACCAAAACCAAAGCTGAATCCTGCTGAGGTCATGTTACGCTTTTTTCACAGCAATGTGCTGCACCTGGATATCAGTTTTAAAATGCAAACAGGTATGTTTTATCAATTTGTCACAGGAAAACCTATGATTTCACAAAACTAGAAAAACTTGGCTTAGTGTGAATCAGGATTCAAAGCAGAACGCACTGCAGCCCTCTGTGAGAAAGTTGCTCTTTACTTTTCCATCAATATTTTTCCTTCCCAAGAACATTTAATTTGAAAGAATTAATGAACAGCAGAAACAAATCCCTGTATACCACAAACATTAGACAGCATACGGACCGAGGCTTCACAGCGTAAGCCAGTGGGTGAAGGTTGGAATTTATCAAAACATGACAGAATAAACTACTTAATTATGTTAGGGTGATTGCCAGCATGCAACAATCCTAGGAGCAAAGAGGTTCTCAAATTGGCCCGAGGGTAGTGGCAGTTTAACATTTGCTGTTTTAACTATACATTTCAGAAGTTTCCTGAACCTCATTAAGTATATGATATTCCAACGGGCTGCCTGTTTTCCTGCCTATGTTGATGAGCTTTGATGACATGGGTCTAGAGCTGCCATTTCTGCTGAGACAGCTCTAAAGGGCTCTTGCCTTTTGACTGTCAGTTTAGCACTGTGTCTCTTTCATTGCAACTTGCCTTTTGATATTAGCAACAATCCCCAAAGCACCACAGAATACTGGCCCAAGCCCGAGGGCCACCAAATTGTCCTACTTCAATGAGATGTGGAGCCCAAACTGAAGCTGAGGCTCTGTGGAGAGCAAACCAGCTGGAAAGGGAGTGCTAGAGGAGCCATCTGGTCCTGCAGGAACATCAGGAGATGTTCTGTCTCCACCAAGCACTACATTTCTACAGCATTCACCTCTGCAGAAGATGTGGCATGCATGCAGTTGTGCCTGGCTCTAAGTCACCAGGACTTGGTCTCTGATGTCTTACTGTGTATTTTAATTGGGTTCCAGATTTGTCCCTTTTCTTGCTCTTTCCTCACTGAGCTGGTTATGACCTGATCTGATGATCTCTGCTACAGGCAGACTTGCAAATTATGTGTTCTTGTTCCGACTGCCTGTGCAGAACGTAAGCCCTTTTTGTTAGGCATTTAGAATGATCCCATGTTCCGTCCCTGAACCTGCCCATGAAACTTAACACCAAAGACTAAGGGTCTTACTTAATTACAGGAGATTTTTTTTTTCCACCAGCATAAACTGGAGAAAGGCAATTTCCACAGCTGCATTATTTACCTCAGATTTTACTAAGGCTGCTTTTATAGCAGTGCTAGAGGTTAAATCCACTGTTATTTCCTACATGGCCTGACTTTACTGTACCTTACAGTACATAGTATTCATTTAATCCAAGCAATAAAAAGATATACCAGCAGCACTGTTTTCCAAAAGAGGAACTTAAATAAAAACAATAAATAAATAATTTTAAAAAGCAAAGACAGACAAAGAAAAAGGGAAAAAATAATTTATTTTTTTTTAATCCAGTAAGTTGTGCCTGGAAGGAGAATCACATTTGCCTCATTTTTCAAAAGGCAATCAGTAGAAAAATATTATGTAAACTACTAAAAATGCCATCCTCCTGATTTGGGGCATTGCTCTAAAATTAATAACCACCCTGTTCAACTGAGGTGAACTCTGATCAAGTGTTCAACAAGAAGAACTCAGCTGACTGCCTCAGTACCCCTAAAGCTGCCCATGCCCTTAAGCACTGGGCCAAACCCAATCGTACAACTCCAGCTGCAGAGACTGGCAAGTCTGTATGTGTCCAGCCAGGTGATGCTATGGGAGATGAAGTCCCAGGGATGCAGTAGCTGACCTGGCAGCATCCTCACTTCTTTGCAAGCCATCCAAATCCATCATTAAATAGGTGGGCCGTGAAGTTCTCGCAGTTTTCCCACTGCCAAATGGGTCACAGACCTTCAAGTGCTTGGAGAATAATCAAAAGGCTTCGTTCTCAGTACAGCCAGGAGACTTGAGAGACTATGAGCTTTGCTTCAAGTTGGGTTAAGCTTCTCCCTCACCATGATGGGGGGGCAACAAACCTCCATCATGCAACAAGGCCAGTGGACCCTGCTATGGGTACCACCTCCTGCAGCACCCTGTGGTTCCTGCCCACCTTCTGCAGCCACCACCAAAGGGAAGGTAGATCTTTCTTCCCTCTATCTGACCCATGGGGTGTCTCCTCTTGGGCTAACAGCACCCATCCCTGCAATCACAGGGTGCCAGGGGGAGGAAGACACCTCTAAAGGACTGACCGCTCCCTACTTCCACCCTCCTTCCCAATGCCAAAGCAACTCATCCACAGACGTTTCTCCTTCCGATGCAGAAGAGGGTGTTCCCAAACTTGGCAGCATCCCTGCTTCGAGAATTTATCTGGCATTTCACTGGTAGAAAAGAAAGCAGATCCCTTTCAAAACTTGCATGCAGGAATGAGCTGCATGTCCCTCATGCCTCTTGGCGAACTATAGATAGTGGTTCACAGCGGGTAGGGTCAGTATAAATAGATACAGAATATCTGTATAAAAAAGCACACATTGCACTGGCCTGGCAAGGTTTTTAATAAGATCTCCCACAAAGTGCGTCATAATGTCAAGAGGATTTTACTCCCTGTAATTGAACTGTGTTCTTGCCTGTGTTCTCTGTCCCGCCCTTCAGTGCTCTCCTCTCTGAAAATTCCTTTGTTCGGTCTAAAGAGACATTTCATTAAATAAGAAATAATTTCTGGGAGTGGTAATTACAGTCTTTTTCAGATGGATGATATGTGGCTGTTCTGTTTTCCTTTCTGTTAGCAAAAACAAAGAGAATCCCAGTGTCTTTCATTAGGTGTCAGCTCCAGCCACCCTTGCCACTGCAGAACTCGAACAGGTCAGTTTTAATCACGTTGAATTTGTATCTACCAAAGGACTGAAGTTAAGTTGGAAGCAAAGATTTATGTGGCAATGCTCATTGCCTGCATGATGATCGATCCCGCCTCCCTGAGCTCTGCTACCCTTGGAAAGGGCTACTTTTTTTGCACCGGTTCAAGTTGATCCTATTTCTATTTTCTTCATCGTGAGCTCAGCACATGGGAAAAAAAAGGCACAAAGTTCAGAGAGGCAGGGGAGAAGAGCCAGAGCCCTGATCCCCTACTGCACTGTCCCAGCTTGATGTCAGTGGAATTACACCCCTATAAAGCACAAGCAGCACAAGCCTGAATCTGCTCCAAGGTGTGCTCTGATCATCTGTTTATTGTGTATTTGCCAAGACATTATAACCAGCCTTATGGGGGGGGGGGGGGGGGGGGGGGGGGGGGAGTGCAGGTTAATGCCAGAAGTTGCTGCCTTTTTAGTTAATGAGACACTTCATCAAGGTCTGTTTTTCATCTATGTTTCTTCTCCTGCTAGGTGCTTTACTGAGCCCCTCACTTTACAAATCAAAAGCAATTAGCAAGGCTGCTAACAAAGCTTGCAAAGGCACAAAGCTCATAGGCACTACAATACCCACGGATGCTCCCTGACATTGCATGCAAACTCCCACACCACAGGGAGCTTTCTGGCCAGTCTTTCCTAAACGTATCTGCTTCCCTGCTCTGGGGCCAAGAAATGCACCAGACGCCTGCCTGTTAAAGCTTGCAGATTCAAACACAGCAGCAGTATGATTTGGCCCAGCTAAGCAGACATGTCAGAGGCAGCACAGCTTGATTTTAGGCCTTTAAGGATTTTGTCCTTAGCCAAACCATGCATTTCTTTACACAAGGCAAGCCAGATGCCGGTATGAAAATCCACGGCACCATAACCAGTGGCTCTCTTCTCAAGTAGCATCAGGGCCTTCAAGAAGGTCCCACCAGTTCTCCCAATATCTGCAAGCAGGTGACAGTCCCCACCACAGACAGCACTGTATCTTCTCTTTAGGACTGGCTTACCACAAAGCAGAATCACCCTTGTCACTGGTCTAACCCTTGCTTAACTTGGTGGGTGCAGCAGCGGGACAACTCTGTCACCGTGCCCACTGCACCACGGCTTCCCATTTAACCTGCTTGCGTTCCCAGGCTCACATCACTGTTAACGGCCAGTCTCCGTGGTACTAACAGAGGCCTCAGAGATATACTCAGTTCTTCAAGTTCCATGAAAACAGACTAAAGAGGGCAGGGGGGTTTGTTTCCCTTTTGGAAGGAAGGGAGGCTGAGCATGGACTCACACCTCTTCCACCACTGGAGAGCTCACAGCTGCTCCCCTGAGGACCCCAGAGCTCAGGGGTGCTTTGGGAATTACTTGTTATGAACCCCAGCTCATCCTCACACAGCACATCTCTCAATTTGGCCAGGAGCTCTCCGGGAAGTCAGGAAAACTGAGATGTAAGTCTTTTCCCCAACAGATTTGCTGTGTGACCTGGGCAAGTCGCTTATAACCATGTGAGATCTAATTGCAAAATATCTTAAACTCCCTTAAGTATAGAAGAAACCTAAAGGTTTCAGAATAAGACTCCTTCATTTGGAATTTAGCCAAGCCTTTGGGTTTAATACCCCTACATTTGCAAAAAGCTGTCGGAGATCCTTAATGCCCTCCAGAGCTCACAAGCTCAGGTTTATGTTTCAGCTGGAAGCCGATCAACAACTAAAAAGAGCAAAATAGCCGCTTTTGTGTGAATCTTAAGAATTATATTTCCAACAAGCAACATGGAAGTGTCCTTAGGGCCACCTATAATCTACCTACAACATGACATAAAATGGCCTGAATGTATTAGCAGTGAGGATGAGGAGACAAACTTAGCATGGCTCCTTATAGATTTACCTTCCCCAAACTTTTCCAATAAAACCCACAGCCATGCTAACTGCACCGCTCTCACTACACCTAGGCAAATAAAATAGGAGTAAGCAGATATGCCCAGCTTGTTCAAGCTCAACTAGCAAATTCCAGCTGACAGCTTCCAAACCGTGTCTCTGAATTTATTGGCATTTCAAAATGTTTTACAGAACCATGGTCCACTGGCAACAGAGAGCCTTGTTACAGGAACGCAGGGAGTCAGCGGAGAGTGAAGTAACACAGCAAAAAGCTCTTTATAAAGGTGCCAGTTCATCAATATCCTTCTCATGGAGGACACTTGCATTCGGCACAATTCAAATGTTTCCAAACAACGGTGCTTTCTGCTCAAATATATAGGAGCTGAAAACAGGCTGAAAAGGAGCCTGCAGCCAAGTGAGCCCAGTCAGATCTGAGTTCCTTGACGTGCATTTCAGCTGCGAGTTACAAGGCACACAAGTGAGCTGCCCAGAATAGCACTGGCCCCAGCAAACCCGGCCTGCCGGGCTAATGGCTTCAGGCTGCCCAGTGGTGCAAGATAGGGAGGTAGGTTTGTTTTCTTTTGAATCAGGTTCTCACATTTCAGAACACGAAGGACTGTTAGGGCCACATCCTCACCTGGGAAGGTGAGTAAATCACTGCATCGCCTCACAAAGGAGCTTTGCCAGCTTACACCAAAAGAAGGGCTGGCCCACAGTAACTGAGCCCACCAGTATTTGGTCTGAACTGGTTGCATGTTGCTGATTGATGTGTCACTGGAGCAGCAGGGTTTCTGAAGTCAGACACAAATATATCATATATCTCATCAAAAGCTTTGGAACTTGGGTGATGTATTAATGTAATAACATCTGAGAACACAGTAACTTCAATGATGGCAGACATCTGAAATGAAAAAAAAATACTCATGGTGCTAACTCAGGGAAAGTCCAGGAAAATCTGGAGCAGTGTATTTCATATTTCTCAATCATTCACAAGTTGGTGAAGTGACCGAAAAAAAATGGGAAGAGAACTCACCTGCAGTCCTTGGTGGGAGGGGAAGAAGGCAACATGCATTGCAGCAAGCAGCACTCCCCCCTCACCCCAGGTAGTGCCCTAGGTACGCCTGACGTGTGTGCGGGTTTTACTAAAAGAAGAGGCCATCTCTGAACCTCCTTACCTTCCTCCTCGTGCAGCCAAAGCCAGACAAACAGGTTTCCCCATCTTCAGCCCAGACAGCTACAGGCTGTGGTGTCAGGCAGTTTAATTCTTTCCCTCACACTCTTTCATCCCTGTCCCCTGTTTAAATCCTACAGCTGCTGATGCATCTCCAAAAGAAGTGGCATGATTATCCATAGAAAGGAGAGGACAGAGCTTTCTGGCTGTGGATTACCTCCTGTTACCTTCCATCTCTGTATTTTTAGAAACTGAAAATTCAGTGCCACTCTGCATCCATCTCAGCAAAGCACAGATGTAACTGGGGAGAAGGAAACTACCGCTTAGCTGTTGAAAAGACTGACATGGAGTCAAACAGGAACACCCCTGAGCGGCACCACACTGTCCATCACACCCCCTCCTTCCTCCTGCCCTCCCTGTTTCAGTCTCCTCCAGTTGTCAGGAAACCCTGCACCAGTAACAAGCAGTACTTAAACTGTCTCAGCAAGTAAAGCCTAACTACTCAAGGTTTCAGTATATTTATGCAATCCAGTCTGGCTCTGGGCCCATGCTAGCTTTATTTATCTAATGTCTGTGCTGTAGGCAATGAATTCATAGAGAAGGTATTATTAGAAGACAACACACATAAAGGGGAGGAAAAAAGTAAGTGAGAAGTCCAGCGGAGCGAGGCTTTGCTGCGCTCCCAGCTCTCCTCCGAGATGGTGATGGGAGAAGCAGAGCCAGGAGCCACACACAGCCCTGAGCTGGGAGGGTCCTAGGGCAGGGTCCCCGTCACAGCAAGGAGCACAGGGCCTCATGGGGACCCAGCGCAGCAGGAGCCACGTTCAGAATTAGAAGGAACATGCATAGAAACGCACTTCAAGCTCTCAGAAGAGGGGGCCAAGGCAGCCGCTTTCTTGGCCCTGGCGCATCTCCCTCCCTGGGGGTACAGAACTTCTCTGTCAAATGCCTGCCCCGCGCCTCCCTCCCCCGCTGTGCAGACGAGCCGTGGTGTGAAGGCACAAGACGGGCATTTGGGAAGTCCGGCAGCCCTGTAGTACCTGCTAGGGCAAGCGGTGGGGGGCTGCACCCTTCTGTACCCCAGGAAGCCCCAGGTCAGGAAAGGCGCTCAGGATGTGAGGGATGGACCTGCTTACCATGCTGGGATGCAACGTGGCTGTTGCAGGGCTGGGTGCTGAAGGCTAAGCTTTCATTGGGTGACACTGGCTCACAACACATGTTTTTCACCTTCTGTTGTGTCTATTTGCAGGGAAAGCTCTTGAAAATCCCTCTAACAGAACACCCCAGCACAGCCGTCCCGAAGGTACAAACACCATTTCTTTGTGCAGCCCTCCACAAAGCACAACCATGTCCAATAAAACACTGTCCTAAACTGAAACTTCTGTTACCATGCTACTACTTATAAAAGACAGCAGTATATTCCACTAATTGCCTCAACCCAATTAATTATGCAAGAAAATATGTAAGATGAAAATTAATTCCATGAAACCAGTCCATGAAAATTATCCTGGAACCTTAAATCAGCATTTCCGCAACAATTAGAAGTTCCTCTAGGACCTTTTTAATGTGGGAAGGAGTCTTGAGTCACTGTTTCATGTCACATTGTCAGAAAAAAGCTGTTTCCTAGAAAGAAAACCACCTACAGAGACTTGATTGTTGAATGAAAGTATTTAAATTTCCAACCAACATGCACCTAGAAGGGAAATACTCACAAGCCACCACAACAATGGCCATATTAAAACTGCCTGTACACGGGGCTGTATAGAGTCTTTGAAATAAAGGAGGTAATAGATCAGAAAGACATTTTGTGATCACAATAATTAAGGGTGGAAAAGTCAAATCATAATAAACCTCTGTCTTCTGGTTTTCCCCTGGTTATTCACTGTGGTCTGACACTCTTTGGATTTAAGAAGTCCCACGGCTCAAAATCACATTAAAGCTCATGCTTTAATCACTAGAATCTGCCATGGCTACAGATCTGAAAAGAAATGGCATTTTCCTAACCCTAGTTTTGATATCTAAATAGGGGAAGGGGCTGTTTGCTTTTGTTTATGGATAAGTTTAATTCCTGAATTCACTTATCCATTCTTAAGCAAAATAAGGAAAGGTCCAGCTAGAGCAAGGGTAAAATTCTGCCTATAAGCATTCCTGAATAGACATTATCTGATAAAAGCTATTTGCCACTGAGCACAAACTGATGAAGAAAACTCCTTTTGTTACTCCCTGATATTACCTCCAGACTACAAAACATCTAGTTCTCACATAAACATAGATGGTTTGTTTAAAAACACGTTCCCTCTAAACTTGTGCCACTTTAGGAGCAAAATATTCGCTTCTAAGTATTACTGCAGAAATAGAATTTGCGTCATGCCTTTATACCTTACTACGCTTACTTTGTCTGTCTTTTTCTTTCTGTAAGCTCTCCACAGGGGGAAAAGTGCAAAGTAAGGAACTTGCATTGCTAGGACCTTAGTAATATCCGTCAGTAAACCTGTAATTAGATAGGGAGTAGTATTAATCTTATGCATTGCCTGAGGGACATTGCCAACATCCAGCAAAACCTCTATTGATGAGGAAGGATTCCAAGCATGCCTGTATGAAAAATGAAAGAGATGAAATATTTACTTACTTTACCCTTCCCTCAACCACTCATTCTCAACCAAGAAATAGTCTAGACCCCAACAGACTAAATCTTCTACTAACATCAACACCTTTACACAAAAGGCAATGCATGCTAAGCCTCTCAGTTCTTCCTCAAATGCCTGTTATAGCACGTATTTCAAAGAAACCTCAAAGTGCAATATTTTCAGATGTACAACTTTTTAATTTAAAATGTGTTAATGGAATGAGAATAGTTAACGCAAACAAAGATATTGGTCAGTTGTGATAATGGAAGTCATAGCCTTCTCATGGTAATACATGATTCATAACGCATATCTCATTAATCTGGCATCAAAGACATGATTTATAGATGCTCTTTTTCTGTACACTCCACCCTTGTTTCCTGGATGAGAGGGAATAAACTATTTTATACAGAGGTATGAATTGTTTTCAAATGAGTCTGTGTGGTGAGAGATTACTGTGGGCTATTACAGACAGCTGAAACACCCCCAAAAAGTTTTCTTATTGAAAAGGCATTTAATAAAAATAAGTAATATTGTTTCTATTATACCTAGCTGCCAGCTTCATCACTTCCTATGACTATTTTTCTGGGTTTCTTGTTTGGTTTTTTTTTTGCAACTGTCTACCTTACTGGAATTATTTGATTGCTGAAAACAGAAGAGGCCAATACATGAAAATTGCCCTCAATCCTTTCCATAGCTGTTCACTACTTTCAGCAGAAAACAGTCGTAGCTTTTATTTTTAGAAATGTGGAAAGCAGAATAGAGGCAACTTTGCACTCTTTTTCCTTTGAGGCTTGCTATTCTATTTCTCAGCACACTGCAGGCATTCCTGAGAAAAGCATACCCTGTCAACTACTATTCCCCTGGTTATCTTTTCTTAGAGTGAAGTAAAATCCTGGATTTTGACTTGAATGAAACAAGAACTTTACCCCACCTGTGTGAATTAACACTACTGAGGCTCAGTAATTATAAAACGTGACGAGTCTGACAGCATGAGCTACTAAAGACAACGAGGCATCAGCTCCAGGGTCTGCACATCACTGCTTAATCCAGGGAAGAATTTAAGTATACACTTAACTTTAAGCTAGCGAGTAGTTTCATTGATATAAATGTGACTATACAAGATAATTAGCATTAATTATGCACCAAAGTGCTTTGCATATCAAGGCCAAACTGTTTTGCAGCTTGAAGGTTTGAGACCGCAGGCTCTGAGCCACCCGTGCTTTTCAAAACTCCTTCCTTGCATGTGGCCAACAACACTGACAGTGGATTGTTCAGCCACATTAACATTATTCATTACTAATTTTCAAACACTAACAAGTGTGAATGCCATATCTGTTAGGACTCAGAGGAGAAATCCAACCTGCCTACTACATTTTCCCTGAGGGAATCCCACCCACTATGTCACAACCATCGTTTTCAGTATTTAGCTTCTCATTTAAAAAAAATAAAAAATAGTGGCTGCCACAGAAATGAATGGACCTCAATGTGTCCCCGTGTGTATCCACAGAACCACTAAGAAGTGAGCTCTACAGCTGAAGCACATCTGATTTCAGCACGGGACCTTGTGAAAGTTGAATCAAAATGGGCCAATCTAATGTTCTGCAACAAACATTGTTCCTCTAAGGAAATGGCAGGTTCTGAAATCTGCCCATTGTAGCAGTAAGTCAGGGAAGCTCATTAAAGCAGTTCTCAGGAGAGCTGCTGGATTAGTCAAGCCAGTAAAATGCAAACTACATTTGCCAGTCACTTTGCCAACACTATTATATTTTTAACCTAGGGCTTTACACTTAGGTGTCCAAAGCCCTTTAACCGAAATATTGCACCGCTACGCTACTGATTGAAACTGCTCTTCCCAACATGACCAAGCAGACTGAGAGTGGGTATATGTTATCATTGTATGATTTTATTTCATGCTGAGCCTGTGTGAAAGATCTCTGCGCTAAGAGGATGCAGAGCCAACCAGGAAATACCCGAGTACTTCCAAGAACAGGTACGGCTAAAAGTAGGATTTCCTACCCATTTCAAATACACCCTCCAAGCCAATCCCAGTTGTCTGCTGAGTGCTCAGCTGTGTGTTACTATGGAAAAGCTGGCTTGAGTGATCCCTCTGCTCTCCGCAGCTCTTCCTCTCACTCCCACTCTCCCTCTCCACCACGGGAGTTACAGGCTGCCTCAGCGGGGTGATTCAGCTGCCCATGTGGCCTCACACTAACTGGGTCTGTGAAGCAACCTAGGTAGGTAAAACCAATCAAAGCATCCAAGCCTGCAAAACCCTGAAATTGAAAAAATATCCACTCAAACCAAGTCATTTCATAGCTGTGCACTGGGTAGGTGCTTGCTTGGGTGCAGGTTCAGATGTGGTTCTTACCCCAGCTGTCCCCGGGTTTGCCACGCCAGCCCAGGAATGGCTGAACAGCCCCTGTCCCTGGCTCACTGCTGTGGAGCTGCTGGGCTGCCTGCAGCAAGCAGCACCTGACCATCCCAAGAGGCAACGGGGAGTTTTAAAGCAAAGCATTCCCAGACTCCTGAACCACACATGAAAAAGAGGAAAGTGTCCCCAGGAACAGGCTCACGCAGTCCTTCTGCAGGCTCAGCATGAAATAAAATACTTGCTGTGGCCACAAGTGTTGCTATAGGTTTCCTTCCTTCCTTACGTCAACGGCAAGAGACTTGCTTGAAACTGGTGGTGGCCTTCTATCTACAAAATGAATTGCTCTCTAGACTTAGCAGAGGAAGCCAGAGAGCAGGCAGTCACCCAGACAGTAGTACAGAGTTTCCATGACCACCTTCCGTTGGATGGTAAATCCCAGCAGCAAGTACCCCTCAGTTTTAGTCCAGCAAGATTTATGGAAGCTGGGAGCCTAAGCAAACTTGTGAGGGTCCATAAACGTTCCAGAGGATTTTCCCTGCAGGAAGAATGTTAGCTTAGGTGTCCCTGCTAAATTCTGCATGTAAAGCGTTATTAGCAATACAGCCAGACAGATCATTAGAATCAAATGTTTGTGCTCAAAGAGTTCAGTCTCTACAAATATAATTCAAAAAGCCTTTGGGCCCTTTAAAATTCCATATGCTCGTCTACCATTAAAGGGTTGCATCTCCCTGGAGGCAGCATAGCAAGGCCTAAAAATTGATCTTACTACTTAAAGCCTTTGACAACCAACTTTGCTGTCCCAGAAGGTTATTTGGGGAATCTCATATGAAACTCATTCTTGCACAGCTTAGCGGTGCAGGAGACTGCTTTGAACAATAACAATAACAGTATGGACTGATACAGGAATTCATTTCCAATCATTATTTAAACCATGCCATGCTTCTGTCAAGCTATGCAGATAAGGGACTAGATGCTACTGAATAGGTGCTAAACCTCCAGGTAAGCAGCAGTTCTTTAGCAGCATACAACAATAAATACAGGTTTTCAGGCCGGGAGGTGAGGAAGGATACAACCACTGCTTGGAACAGCAGAAAAAAATAGTGCAACTCAGTGCACTGACATTTGCCGAGGGCACAGAGTTAGACATAATACCCCTAATGACTGCAAGTACTTCTGGCATCACGCTGCTCCCCTCCACTTCTTCTCTGGAAAGGCAAGACAGTTCTCTGCTGTCCTTACGCACGTGCATCATCCTGTACCATTAGTCTAGGAGGGCCTGGAGCAGGACTGTGGGTATCGGTAGGCTCCCCACAGGGAGTGCAGCCCTCTCAAAGCAGCCAACCTGTTCCCACAGACAGAGGTGTTGACCAAAAGAGAAGTCCTGTGACCCAGCTCCACAGAGCTCCTATCGTCTGGAAAGCGCACGGTGCAGCAAATGTAACTAACTCACCAATTCTGGGATTTCATGAAGCACATCCGTGATAAGCAAAACTAATAAAGGCTCATTTTCCACTTGTCTGACTCCCAATCTTTCTCCACTCCCTTCTCCCCATGTGAATCTCTGATGTTTAATAAAAGGTGAGCTCCTTGGCCTCCTCCCTCAGCGTGGTGCTAACAGGGGCTCTCCCATTCATTCCCCTGCCACCTGTTTTCCCCAAACTTGTAGGAACGTATCCCTCTTTGAGATCTTCACCCTTTTGCTAAATCTGGTTGAAATTGGCCAGCGAATTCAAAAGCTATTAGACACACACATACACCCCCAGAGGCAGTGTGATCATACAAGACTCATTTCCTTAGGATATTAGGCAAAAATGCCTAGTTGAAAGCTTTTTGATGTTGAGTGCACCTTTCTCCATTTCCTGGTTCTGCATGAAATGCCAGGGAGAACCAAAGACATCACAAGTAAAAGCCCATCCCCAGAAGACTGTTATTAGCCTTGTTTCTAGAGCAACTCTTGGATGTATATCAAAACAGAACCTCCTCCCCCTCTGGGGTTTGCTCACCCTATGCAGATCTGTGGGTGGCATCTCCTGACGATTGTTCTCTGCAGGTCCTGCTAGCAATACTGCCAATGCCGGGCTGCGTATTTTTAGCTTGCTGTTCACGTCGGAATATTAATGCTATTGCTCATATCTCTCTCACTGACTCTTATGTGAGCCTGGTCATTAGGAGGAACATTCCACTGGTTTACCAATAAACGTTACTCCAGATAGACAAATCAATTTAGAAACAGCCACTCTCAGACTCTGATATATCAGGGGCTTTAACTAATATCAGTGGTCTAAGTTATTAAGCGGAAATGATGCTAACCAGAATAGTCCTTCTGAAGGTCTAGCATCATTTGTATAAATACTAGTAGGACTCTGTCGCTCTGGTTGTTCTGTTGCGAACTGCAGGTGAAATACAGCCACAGTGGCATCAGGCAAGATGGAAAGAGAAACACCCCCCAGATGGACTAACTAGCCACACAGGGCCGCCTTCTGGAAATAAGCACGGTGTGAACAGAAGTGCTGCTGCTGGTCCAGCGTGACTCGTTTCAGAGTTATTGTCCGTGCTAGAAGGGACTGCGTGAGAGCTGTCATTGAGAGGTTATTCCAGACAACTTCCACTTGTGGTCAAGCCCGTAGACAGACAGACTTTGATGAAGGCTTTGATTCCTGCTGTAAGGCATGTTTTCAGATGTTTAGCTCTAAGGTAGCTAAACTCTAAGCCTGTTCATAGCAGAATTATTTTAAGCCCTTAACCCCACAGTCACGAACCAAATACTGATCCAAAAACCATATCCTCAACTCATTTCACATTCAAATCCTTCCTTCTGGGAGATGCTGAACTATCTCAGTTCTCATTTGTTCCAAGGGGAGCTGAGGCTGCTTAGCAGAATACAGGATCAGACCTGTGCAGTCGAAAACTGCTACAGTACCTGAAGAACCAGCTTTAAAATGAGGAGCACAGAGCCTGGGTCTGAGCTGGGAGCTGAATCCATAGAGGGAGGCAGCAGATCCACACTCCAGTTAATTATATTAAATAATACCTTCCAGTAGATACACAGATCGCTTTCTCTACCACTGCTGCCACCTCTGTGCCAATTATGCTAACTATCGGTTTCTTTTCAAAGGCGGAAGCAAAAAATAACATTCAGTTGAAACTGCAGGAAGAAACTTAAGTGGGCAGAGGGTAATTATCTGAGCTGGAATCCAACCAAGGGACTGGAGCGAAGAACCCCTACTACGGCTGTGAAGGATCACAGGAGTGTTAAACCCACAGCGGAGCGAGTCTTGAGCTCCTTGTGTTGTCTGAGAAGGCAGCAGCTCTTTCAGTACAGTATTTTCAGAACAGGCTTTGTTTTCCCATTCTCTGTCTTCCTGAAGAGAAAGAATTGTGTTCTTCAGATAACCACACCGCAGATGGAGAACTATTAAACCACAAAGATCTATTTTAAATTAACATTAGTGATCTAGCTTAAACCCACAAAACCAAGGAAATGCTCCAAAGCTGCTCTCCCCAACATAAGTCAATGCACATTGCATGCAAGATAAGAATGCTGCACTTTTTATTTGGTAAATTTAAAAACCACCTCTTGGGCGACCTCTCAGTATCTCTTGCAGCTGCAGCACAGACAGCCGAGGTGGGTGGATGCAACCACAAACATGAAATTTCCCAGCTTTCATTTTTAATTCAGTTCCTTAAAGTTCTTGGAGGGAAGGGATGGGCTTTGGAGTTGATTTTTTTTTTTTTTTTGGCTTCTCTGCCAATTTAAACTTCTTTTTATTATGCTCAGTGCTATGTTTAGGCCTCTCTCCAAAGACTGTCTCCCAAAAAATTAAGAGACAATTTTATTACTGCACAGAGGAACATCAAAAAGGGATCTGATAGTGGGGGACTTTTCAACCTTGCTTAATGAGATCTAATGACTGGAACTTGCAACTAGACATATTCGACCTTAAATTAAGATGTAATCTTCTAGCTGTGAGGATAATGACATACTGGAACAATTTCTCATGAAAGGTAGCCTCACTATTGCTCAGAAATGTTACAGTGAAATCAGATATCATTCTAGAAAACAGTATCTAATTTGGGTCTGGGTGAAGGTCTAGGGGCTGGAAGCAGATGGAAGGGAAAGGGGATGAGATCAAGCTGGATGTTTATCTGGGGTTTAGGGCTGGGCAATCTGTATCACTCCATATATCGCTGTCCTTCCCTGGCCTCAAGGAGAAGACGACTGCCCACGTTGTTCTTGGTGCTCTGCAACCCCATCCCATGCTCCCACAGCTTCGGCAAGAGGAATAAAGCAGCATTTCCTCTGATGGGAGGTGCGGGGAGACGGGACTCCTGGGAACATCTGACATGAGTGCCCCTTATTTACTGGCTGTGAGCAAAATCTCTTTGGACCCCCAAATCCAGAATTCCTTCTGTGTCTCTTGTTTAGCTGTCCTGGCAATGCATCTGCTCTGCATTTGCAGAGGAGGCCTCCTCAGGTATTCCCAGTGAAATCTGTCTCCCTTGGAAGCACCAGGGACTACAACAGGGCTCGGAGCTGAGATGGAACAGGGCCAGACCTGTGCCCTCCTACTCTTTCACTTCCTCGGGAGGTTTTCCTTGCAAAGCTCCAGTGTGGAACCCAAGCAGCTCAGCTCAGTAAGCATGCAGTCATACATGGAGCCACTGCACCCAAGTGTTTCTTGTCCAGGACAGAGAAACCCCTTTGTTCCCCTCCAGGAAACCTCTGCAGATCTGTCACTGGCCGAACGCACTGTGCAGGATTTGCCCATCCGGGGCTTACAGGGATGGAGACACAGTACAGCGGTCTGTGATGGAAGCTGCCATATCAGAGAGGGCCATGAGAAAGGCAGAAGAGTAGGTGAGCAGGTGGGAAGCCACCACCCTCTCTGTCACTTTCCCCTATCTCAGTCTTTCAGTGTTCACTCTGATCCTGCTGTGTCCAGGATCACACCTTCCTGCAGCCCTGTATTCGCTTCACATGGGTAGAAGAAAAATGTGCATTTCCTGCACATAGTGTTAGGATAATTAACAAAAATGGTAGTCAGCAGCAACGCTGTTCAGCCAGCCCTGAGGCTGCTGCTAAGGGCCACAGAGAGATCCAGCACCCTGCTGCTCAGGAAAGATACAGGGGCGAGGTTTCCAGCACGACACACAAAGAGGCAACTCGTCATAACGGTTGATGAGATGTTGAGCTGACCTCCATTTACTTCTTTGCATGAGCCCAGAGGACAGGTCCTGGTCACTGAAATGGGAATCCTGCTCTTGGGATACCCAGGCCTGGAGCCAGGGATACCCAGGGGACTGTACAGAGGGTGCTGACATAACACTGATTTTGAAGCAGGACCCAGTGTGTTGGGTATGGGCCAGCGGGAATGCTCAGAGAAGACAAAACCCTGCTCGCTGACTTCTCTGGATCCAGGAGCAGTGGCTGCTAAATAGCAGTTACGAGGGCAAGATGCCTAGGAGAGAAGAGCTGTGCTCTGCTCAAGCAGGGATAGAGCATCAGGAGTCTGCTCCTCCCCTGTGTGCCTGCTGGAAGCACCAAAGCTGACAGATTATGTCAGTGCAAAAACACTCCTCTGACTCTATCTCCTCCATATGCAAATGTCACCCAGACATGGACAAAGGTGCTGCACAGGTCTTCAGTAACCACCTAATCTCACCCCCTGATAATCAGTCAAGGGAGTGGGGGTGGAATGGCAAAAAATTTGCTAGAGGCAGAGAACACACCGCACACACACAGTGGGGGCTCCGTGTAGTCCCTGTGCAGCAGCACGGGCCCATGTAACTGCCACCCGATGGGCACACACGTGCGGGCACACAGCACCAGCGACGGTTCTGTTTCACTAAGCCACACATTAGTGTGTGTATATACATATATACACGTTAGTGTCAGGAAGGAATCAAAACAGGAGGGGGTAAAAATATCCCTGCTGATCAGAAACACGTTATTCTTTTTAAAATACCCTCAGGAATCGCAGTTTTTGTATTATCTAGCAGGGAACACGCTTTCTTATGGAGGTAGCTGGTACCCCAGGGTACACACATGCCATGTGTTGGACTCATTTTAGCAGTTACCGAAAAGAACTGCCGCATTAAACTACCTAAATGGCCCAGGCTCAGGTTACACGATCTCTCCAGGCTGCTTTCACATACACCCACCCTCCCCCAGACCCTGGCCTCTTGTGTTTCCCTCCTGGATGCAGATGCTCCTTCACCCTCCTGACATCTCCAGCTGGCTTTAGGACTCTAGGACTCTGCACATCTTTCAGATATTTAAAATGCTAAAATAAATTTATTTTTGGTGGTGGTGGTGGTTTTTTACCAGCTACAGCCGTGCAAACGGAATGATTTTGGGTGGGATTCCTATCACCAGGACTTCCGTAGGGGCAGAGCTAAACCAAAGTGAGCACAAAAGGCAGGAAAGGATAAAACCCAAATGGGACAGCTTTAATAAACAGACTTAAGATCTGAAAACATAATGGGATAGGGAGGGAAATGGTACTTGCTTGTATACTTCAGAAGGTATTTCTAGAGAAAAGAGGCCCTTATGGTTTGGTCTGTCCTAGACAGATGCTGCAGCTTTCGCTCTGCTGGTTTTTAACATAAGATTTGTCTCACACACGCCGCCCTCCTGTGAGAGATCGGGGATGTCTGGACGACTGTAAGGATAACCATGCTGGGGATGCAGTGCAGCTGGAAAAGGGGTAGCAGAGAGCTAGTGACTCTACCTGGGAAGACCTGGACTCCACCGCTCTGCCCCTTCCACAAGTGACTGCCCTGCACAGGAGCTGCAGTACATCCATGTGGACACCAGCCACCCTCCAGGCAATCCCCACAATTCAGCCCAAACTGCCCATATCTGGGGTTTGCACCAGTTCTTTCAGCCAACATGCAAAGTGAGGAAAAACGCATAAGGTGGTGGTTTGTTTTTCCAATTTGTAACTATTAAATGTATACAAAATATATAAAACACTTGGAATTCTCTGCAAAGGAAATTACCCTTACATGGATTTATGAAGTGTTTTAAATATGAAAGAATGCAAACCAGCAGCATAAAACCAACTAAGGGCAAAAACAAGGAAAAAGAAAAAAAAAAAGTCTAGGGTGAATAATGAGAAAAGGAAATGGATTCAGGCCTGTCCATGTGACAACAGCCCAGCAACAGCATCTCTGCCTTGAGGTCTAGCAATTAGTCAGAGCTCCTTCCACTGCCCCTTGTTACCGCCTATACCTGGAACTTCTTTTACAAACAAATACAAAGACAATCTCCAAAATATTTACATTTAAGCACTATTTCTATCAAAATAACAGCATCTGCTCCTATTCTGAAGGCCTGAATTTGATTTTGTAGAAATTTGTGGAGAAGAGTCAAAACAACTAGTCAGTGTAAACAGTACATGTCATAAAAAAAAAGAAAGAAAATAAACGTCTGAAATGTTTAACACAATCAGATAATCGAATCATTACTGCAAAATTTTTCAATCTTGCTGCTGCTCAAACCAGTCCAGTTAGAGATGGCTCCCATGTGCTTGGAGGTGACACCTTTATATCTGCAGGTGGAGGAGGAGCATTGCTAGTGGCATTTTGGTGAGCCAGCTCCACTGATTACACTGGTAGGTGAGAAGCCCTTAATTACCACCACTTCTCACTTTCCTGGCTATTTTCATCGCTTTGCTGGATGTAGAAAGACTCTCATAAATTTTAATGAAGGAAAAAAGAAGCAGAAAAGTGAGGAATGGTCATGGAGGCTTCACAAATCACACAAAGCCCCCAGCATATGAGGGCATGTCATCGTTTTACAAACTCCCCACAATCCAGTTACAGCTTCTGATCTTGGAAAAGAAAAAGGCCAGTTCAGGATCCTTCCTTAAAGGAATAAAAAAGAAGAGCTGGAAGCAGGCAGGAATGTCTTCCAGTAACACATGCCTTTAGAAGGACCCGATAAATCTTGGCCTGGATTTATTTGAAAAGGAAAATTCACATAAAGACACTCCCTTGATCAACATAGCTTGAGTGGCTTATCTTTAAATCAAACCCAAAAGCTCCAAGGCACACATCTTTGAAATCTGAGCTTTAATGGCATTAAGAGACTCTGAGACCACCAGTTTCAGACTCAGATCCTGAAAAGCAGGACTTGAACCAAACTGGTTGATTGTATCCAGAACAGCATTTTTGTTTTCAGCTTGGGGGAGGCTGGAGAGTGAAGGGTCAAGCAGGACTGAGATTTATTTACTGGCACTGAAAAGTAAACATCAGGCATTATACTGATAACAACCTGGCCCTGACAAAGGCCATTGGCAAGGCACATTCTTGAGGAGGAACAGTTTTGGTTGCTATATTTCTGCTTTGCTAAGGGGATAGAGAGTAAAGCAATTACATTCTTGAGAGGTACAGACAAGGCTGGGAGAGAGCTGCCCTGTGTTTAAAGTGGCAGTAGATGCTAGCAGAGCAGGGAAGGTGGCAGGGTGGACAACAGCAGAGGCAGGATCCAGGCTCAGGTCTTTGCCAGCCCCTCTTTATTTTCCTGCTTGATATAAATATGACAACAACTCCACTCTCCAAAACCCACTAAAGAAAACGAAGGACTCATTAGAGAGCCTCACCCCAGAGCTTCAGTGTGAGAGTTTTGTTCTCACCTGCATTTACACAGTCACACTTTTCTGTGGTATCCATCCATCCCACCAGCACAAGTGGTTAAGAAGCTTATCCAGAAAGGTATTTCAATGAAAATCCTGTCTGGGTAGGCTTAGAGCAAAGAACTGGGAAGCACTTTGCCAGGGAAAGAAAATACAATTGAAAATCCTCATGCTGGGAGGCTTGGGAAGCGCAGTACAGACCTCAGCAGTAGCTGCATGTGTCTGAGGGCACAGCCCCGTGGGAGGCAGCAGCAAGCGTTGCAAGCATGCAAAAAACCTCCTTCCATTGCATAATGCAATGCAAGCCCCAAAGCTTTGTAGTTTTATTAGCCAGCTCCTGCTCCCCGCTCACCCACTGTGTTTCCAGGCCTGAACACAGCACTATCCCAAGGCAGCTTTACCCCCAGGGAGCCACTGCAGCGGGCAGAGGTGTGCCCAGCCCCTGGCACCAGAGTGAGCTGCAGGAGGAAGAGGAAGGTGTCTCAGAGGTGCAGAATGGGGTTGCTTCTGACATTCTGCACCTCCCAGCCTCCCCAGGAGTGCCTGGTGTTGGTGAAGTGAGGCCAGGCTCACACCGATAAGCCCTTCCTACCTCCCAAACCACAGGGCAAGTGTTCCTGACCTGGGAGGACTGCATGGTGTCATACCTTCTGTGAGGCTCTGCTGACTCACTCTTCCTCATGCAGCTCCCCTCTGGGATCTGGGCAGGGAGGATCCCCTCTGGATCTGGGAATACCATGCCGTGTGGGTCCAGCTTGAGAAACATGCTTGTGGGATGTTCTCTGCCTTGGGAGCAGCTGTGTTTGGGGCTTAATGTTTGTGGCCACACCTTCAAGCCACACATGCTGGTAGATCTGTGCAACCTGTTAGCCAGGGTTTTAAGGCATATCAGCATTATGGCATCGGTGCAATGCACCATCATCTTTCTTCCTCAACCTAACATGGATAACCCAGAGTTGCTCCATATGAATTTGATAGTTGTCCCTTTGCATCCTGTGAATGCATCCTGTCAGCAAACATCTCCTGCCCCAGACTAAAATGTAAGATGGGTCCTGTGTTTGACACATTTCTAAATTAGCTCCATCCACAGCAGAGACCAGCCAGTACTCTGGAGACCGGGAACAGCTTCACTTCTTTTAGATCACCGTAAAGCAGGATGGGAAGGAAAGCTTTAGTGTTAAAAGAGGCTAAGTGGGGCACTGAGCCACTCAGAGGTGCTCTCTTTACGCTGACATGGCTGTTCAGGATTCAAAATGTTTTCCTAGCACAGTCATCATTTATGAGAATCGAGTATAAAGGACTCCTGTGGTAGGCAGGCTGCTTCTATAGCATCTTCACACTCTGTATTTAATTTTTCAAATATATTTAATTTTGAATATTTCTTACGTGCATTTAACACTTCTTAAAAGACATTTAATTTAAAGAATACTTATTAAAGGAGAGTCTCCCATTACTAAGCATACCAAAAGTCAAAAGATTCAGTACCGTTCTGAATACCCTTGCTCAGACACAAACATTCAGGACACTATGGATCTCATTTTCAAATGGAAGCATTAGGAGGATACCAAAGCACTGCACCAGAGCTGCCAGGAAGGATCCCAGCAGTAAGCAGGGTGAGCAGCCGAATGCACAAAAAGGACAGCTGCAGAAAGCCCTCCTGCCCGAAAACAGAGTTTCTTGTTATAATACACGTGCTTTTCTCAGGTGCAGATGTAAATGGCTGGGAGGTAGGGGCCTGCAGCCTTAGTCCTTATGAGTAAGGGCACAGCCACATGCAGAAGACTGAAAAATTACTATTTCCTTAAGCGTGCAGCTGTAGGGAAATTTCTTATGTTCTCATCCCAGCCTCCTTCGCTTTATTTTTGGATTTAATTGTTTACAACTTCTGAACAAAAATACTAAGGAGTTTTAAATGCTTAATTCTTCTCAAACAGGGTAATGGCTCACTGAATGCCCTTTGTTGTCACAATCTTTTTATCTGCTTCATATTTCTAATTTTCTTCATTTTAAGGAATCTTAATGTATAGCATGGTTTGATAAATTTACATCTCAAATTACTCTAAGAATAAGCACAATTAAATACTTTGTATATTATTTGCAGATTTTATTAACATTTGATGACAATGTGTCTTGGCTGGGAGCCCAGAATGCACAATGCACCTGTCAAAAATGAAGAGGCCTTTATACCCATTGCTTTCCATGACATCTACATTAATCATCACAATTTACCTTCCCTGCACCACCACCACCACCACCACCCCCCCATACACACACAAAGAAACCTAAATACTGGGTTTGGACTGAGTGCTGTTGAAGTTATTTATGGGTGCCCTGATAGACTGAACTGCTGGCCATCTGAGTAGACTTGAACTTGACTGTAATCTGTGAAATGAATTGTCTCACCAGTACCTTAATGCAGTTTGCCACCCTTTTCAGATGAAAGCGGAGGAGAATTTACCTTGACAGGGCAAAATGCCTGGGAAAAGCAATAGAGTATTTCTGACAGTCACTTCTGCATGGAGGAGCAGCTCTCCTGGCTGGTATCTCAATGGCTGCATTTCGTCTCAGTTCCATCTTCATACGGTTGGGGTAGAGGGGTTTTAAGGTTCAAAAGAACCAGTTATTTGGAAAAGTTCCTGCCTACAAACTAAAAGTGCACCCCAGTTTTCCCAGTGATAGCAATCTGGGTTACCACATAACCAGATTCAGCTAACACGGATAGACTAGACATGGCAAAAACACCTCAAAGAACTTTCTGCCAAAGCAGGTCTGTTCCCAAGAGTCCACTTTCTAGTACTTGCCTAGCAGAGCTGGCTGGGGCTTCTGCTGTGTTATTTGTGTGGGGCTACTCTGCAGCAGTCTAAATGTGAAGAAAAACTGTCACCAACGCAATAGTGCTATCACAAGTCCTAAACCGAGCCTGTGAAGTCAGGCAGAGGCATGGCCAGGATCTGCAGCACAGAGAGCTCATCCTGGCCAGTGTCTGCTATGAAAGAAAAATATGCACTGTCTCATTGCCTACCATCTGAAAGACAGGTTGCTGTAGACGAAATATGGAAAGTAGCGGTAAGAAAAACCTGTGATATTTCAACATTATTTGGCTACAGAGACCACACTGCAACATCCACCGATATGGAAACACCCCAAGGCACTTTTTTTCCCCTGGGCTTCTCCAAAATAATAAAGACAGCGTTGACAGGTGACAGACTGCAGTCTTCCATACTGAAAGATGAACGAAGAAAATAATGATGTCAATCCATGCTGCATCTCCTCCAGAGCAACAAAGCTAAAGGAGCAAGAGCGCTCACACAAAAGGCCAGCACAAAACAGGGAGTCTCTCTGTTTAAACACACAATTGCTCTTTATGATTGCCTGTTTTGAGATTTCTTTTTGAACATTTACAATCATTTTTTTATTATTAAAAAATGCAAAGCTCCGAGTTAGTCATGTAAGCTGTCAACATAAAAGAAGCATTTCTATTTGCTTAAGCCAGCAGCACATAGGAATTTAATGTATTATTAGTTAACGTTTCATATTTTGATGCTAAAAAACCCAAGAAGCATCTGAGGTTATGGAAAGCTCAACCTCAGCTTCTCTCTTCAACTTAATATTAGGTAGCTGTGCTGGCACAAATGGTTCATGTTCCTGCCAGATCAGAATGGTGGATTTCCACCCTCGCTTCACATGCCTGCAGATACTACCAGAAAAGGGACAGGCGCTGGTAACAGAAAACCTCCAACCTGTCCTTCGTTCACTTTGCTGTTCTCCCACAGAGAGCATCTGAACTTGCACGTGTTCCCTGTAACACTGCGGGGGTAACAGGGAAAAGCACTCCTTCCTTCCCCTCCAAACCAGTAACTACCTCAGCTTTCCCTGCTAATCTCCCCTTTTTTTAACATTTTATCTTATTTACGCAAATTCCTCCTGATTTTTTTAATCTTTCTGGACACTGCTGAATTACGGTTTGTAAAAATGTTTAAGGAAACCTCAGTTTTGTTTATATATATATATATAACTAAATGCAGTAGTAGCGCAAAATAAACTTTCCCATAATCCTTATAAGTCTGTCTAGCTTCAGAAAATTGTTCTGCGTGGGAGAATGGTGAGGTCACTCTAAAGTCCTAATTGCCAAACTCCTTTGGCAATCTTTCCCACCTTCTCCTTGTCCTCACCCCACTGCTCCCCTTCCCCACTCCATTCTGTCATCATTCCTGTTGTTCCTTTATTCATTTTAATACTAATTTCAGTGCACCTGGAAGGAAACACGCATGATGGCAACTTGAAATAGCAATAATGAAGACCTTAAAGAAACGCACGTGGCAAGTCTGAGCGCTAAAGAAGCCCTGCTTGTAGCTCAGTGTGCATTTTGTCCTGAACAGAAGACCTTTTCTTACCTATTAGCACAACGGGGTTCAGATCACAATTTCCAGGAGCAGCGGCACCTCAAAAAGTAAGAATATACACCAATTCCTTCTTAGCAGGTTTCCATTCTTAAGCTTTTTCTAGAAGCTGGAAGAGCAGTGCTCAAGGCCTGTGTTCAGTAAATCCCACTGCATAAATAATCCTGCTGAAAGCATAACCAAAGCTCTGTTGTGCTATCATGCTACAGAGCCAATAAACTAAAACAACACTCATGAAATCACTTAACCAAGAAGAGCTTTCCCAGTCTTGTTTCATTAGAAGAATGGCATTCAACTCTGATCCCAAAGAGCAGCAATCATGCTACAGTATTAATAAAATGAACTTCAGCAGACACAGTTCCACAGAAAAACATGCACTGAGGTTCTCTTAAAAAATTCCCCAGCTAGCAATGTAAGGAAAAATATGTGTAATGCCTTGATATAACTGACAAGAAAAACAGAGAAAAAGATTTATAGAGTAAATTCATTAAGCTTTCAACTCACATTCCATCGTTCTGGAGTCCAACTCAAATTACTGTATGAAAGCTCTTTCTCATGGAACTAGATGAAATTTAAGATTACTTTTAATTACAAAGGGTGTGGGAGAATGTTTTCATGGGAGACAAATACCTCTACACCTCTTACCAGTGTGGATTTAAGAGGTTCACAACAAACAGAAACTGATTTATGAGCATTGGGGCATCATTGTGTCAGGCTGCAGCATGGTCTGAAACTTAATTTCTTTACTTTTACTGCCATGTATATATCTTTTGCAAGTTCTAATTGGAAATTAAAATGGCAGAACTTTTATGGGAGGAAAGTTTATTACTACTAATGGTTTTCAAAACTAGGCTACAGAAAAATATTAAACGTGGTGATGATGTATTCTTTTTAATTTAAATTTAGTTGTACTTTCAATAACTTTTTACATAAATCATGGTACTGCCAAATTGTTTCTCTGGTTAATCAAATGTATCCTGTTTATTGAATAAATAGTGGTCTCAGCCTTGCTTTCATTTGGGTATGAACAATTGCGTAGGAGCTATTAGCTCACACACAGGTTGCAACCCTTCTTTTTATCAAGATTGTTCAAGTCTGCCAAAAAGAAACCCTTTCTACTATTGCCTGTAACCCTGCCAAACTTGAACCATTTCTAATGAAGCTTTCCATGCTGTGTACTGATTTTTTTTTTCCTAACCAAATGGTTCAGCAACTTCAGAAGAAAAGGGTTAAAACAAAGGAATAAAAAACCCTAGCAACCTGTCATTAAAGACAGATAACACAATACATGTGCCAAGGGGTCAGCTGTAGGTTAACTGTGACATTTCTGAACATCCAAGCACTTGACTTTGCAGAAAAATAACCATCTCCTTTTAAGGAAGCTCATGTTTGTATTTAACAAAAAATAAGCATGTGCCTAAGTGCTGAGCATTCGTTTGCACACACTCACACCCAGCTGTAATTGATACAAGAATAAATGAAATCCACCAAAATGCAAACATACAACTTTTGCACACACAAGCATGGAGCAGCTTGCTTTGAGATGCAGACACTGCATATGGAAACAAGATAAAAAGAAGCAGCCAGCTGAGGTTGATGTATTATCAACTGATGTGCACTTTATACCTTAAAGTATTTTCCTTTCTTGATGGATTCTGCGTAAAGGTGTAAAATATGATGGCACTCTACTCTGGGAGTCCTCAAATGACAGAGGGTACACTAGGAACCGGTGCCAGCAGCAGACAGGTAACAGCAGCTCTGCTGAGAGAGGTAGTTTGGCACCCCTGAAAGGCTGGCTGCAGCTAGGGTTTGGAAGTTATGAAAAGTCCTCAAGACAAAAATTTCATGTCCGTGATGGCTTTTTCAAATTCAACAGGCAGGAGCAAAAGAACAAAAGAGAGCAAAGTTCTTTCTGCGTGATTTGGGCTGCCCCAACCCTAACCTGGCCATAGCGTGCTAGTGCTTATCTCTATGCATCAAATGTTATTTATCACTGGGTTTTGTAAATATAGTACCCAGACGAAATTCTGTAGACAACCTTTTTGCTCTCTAACTTCTGTCGACAACCTTTTTGCTCTCTAACTTCTGTCTTCTACCCCATTTCCAACTTTTACAGAGGGGTGGAGAAAAGCTGTAGAAAACACCACGATGCAATTATAGGGTCATTAAATCCGGCATAAGTCACTGCTGGCAATGTGTCCTCCTCCATAACTGCTCGCCCTCGCTATCTGCCCTGTGCCAGCACTACAGGTCTGCGGCTGGGTTGTGATCCAGATCAGAGAACCGATCCAGCTGAAAAATAACTGAACCGATAAAACGGTCATGTCAGCACGAGAGGAACGGGGATGAATAGCAACAGCAGGCAGTGGCTGGGAGGATGGAATCATCCTTTTCTGCAATACAGCAGACATAACGGCAGATTCAAGTAACCATATAAATACAATTTAAGACTTGTTAAATCACTCCAAGCTGCTGTAATGAGTTCCTTTACATACACTCAGATTTGCTTTGCAGGTCCATCACATGAGTTCCTTCGCGTTGCTGCTGTGCCTCTAAAGGCATTCAGACAGGATGAAAGAATTTGCTCATTCAAAACATTTTGCAAAAGCTAGCTTATGTGTCATCTTTCAAAAAAGAGCTAACAAGATCATGTACAGAGGCACAGGTTCTTCAGGTAAAGAGTCATTTCTATATCCCTACACTATCAGGGGACAGGATCTTGCTTTCAAGAAAATGCATTTCATGCTGTTATACTTCTAAAGGGAGTATCCACTTGTTTATGGCAGGAACTTAAGGCAGGAACCCGGGCTCTGCCATTCACAGATAGGGGATTCAGAAGCCACATCCTTAAATAAAAGATATGAAGATGAATTTAACTTAAGAAATTACTTATGCAAACCAAACTGTCAAATTGAACTGATGTGCAGGTGAACACATGCAAGCACAGGGGACTGTCTGTTACTGAGCTGCCAAGCTAAATTTTTTCCTTGAACTGAGATGATGATGTTATTTTGATTTTAATTCATTTTCCAGACAAAAATTAGATCTGCTTTAGTATTAACTGAAGCTTAGCTGGTACTTCTTGTGAAGCTGTGCTGTCTGTCAAGTTACAATTTTAGATAGGTTAATGGCATCTCTCAAGTGTCAGTACCTTCATCAAAATGCCAATTACACTTGCAAGGAGACCGTACAAGCACACAAGTTACAATTCCCTTACTCTTTGATGTTTCTGGAGACTGGATGGGGGCAAAGAACTGGTCGTTAAAAGTTAAGCTCCTAGCCTGAAATACTTTTGCTTGAAAATTGCCTGCCTGTGTCACTCTTCACTTGGAAGAGCTGTTGCAAAGTAATCCCTCTACTTACAAGCACCTAAATAGCAGTCAGCGTTGAGCCACCCAAATAGGAGAGAAACAGCTGCTCAGCTGATGAGTGAAGGACAGCCTCGTCCACTCAGCCCTGGGAAGAGCAACGCCATTGAACCCTGAAGGCACTCACTGGGCAGGGGGCTGCATGACCTGTCATTTCACCACTTATCTGAGGGTATGACCCACACACCCCCACCCGCTTTCAGATGTGGAGAGAATGGGAAAAAGTAAGAAATAACACACCCCGCCCAACGGCTGCTTCAGTCCCAGAGGGGTGGGAAGGGTGGCATGTGGGTGATGCAGGGCTGACACCTAAAGGACTGCAAGCTTGAGGAGGAAGCCTTGTTTGCACTCTGCAGGCTGTCACTGGAGCCCAGGTGTGACTTCTTGCATCACAGCATGGGAATTAAAAGTCTTGCCTATTCAGACACTATCTAAACTATAAATCCAGGCATTGGGCATGGAAGGAAGAAGCACTCCCAGCACGGTCACCACGGCAGAGATGATACTGTGATTTAACCTTCCTAACCAGGCTGGGCAGGGAAATGTATTAGACTGTATAATCAGCTCACAGTGTTAATCCTGTCACCTCCGAAGTTTCCTAGTGAAATCAGGAAAATACGTCTTCATCCCAGTCCCATCATGTTTTGACTGTGACATCCAACCTGAGCTTCAGGAGGACGTTTGCACTTGGGGAAGGGCAGACTCCTGGTAAATTAATTTCACAGGTTAAGTCTGGGGAGGTTGCTGGGGAGCAGTGTTCACAGAGGAAGTTCACAGGGGGGTTTTGTTGTTC
This sequence comes from Falco cherrug, assembly GCF_023634085.1. Taxonomy (NCBI): domain Eukaryota; kingdom Metazoa; phylum Chordata; class Aves; order Falconiformes; family Falconidae; genus Falco; species Falco cherrug. Next base: position 5,441,654 of record NC_073703.1, read on the forward strand.
TTGCACAGCTTTTGGTGTCTACAAATACTTACAACATCTCTTGCCACAGCATACAGGCCACCACACTGACTGGTAAGATTTTAAGGTAAAAGGAATCATTGTGATAATCTACTGTGACCTCCCACATATGCAAAAATTAGGATTTCCTCAAGCGATTGGTAAATTAAGACCACAATCTCTAGCCCTGTAACTGCACAAGAATTTCTTTCAAGCTAGAAGTTGAACTTTAAACAGTGCATTTGAACAACAGAGAATCAACCACCTACCTATGTAAGATGTTTCAATGGTTATCTTATCTTCAGGGATTAAGAAATACAAAATACAATAAAAGGCACCATACTGCTAGCTGAATATACCCAATTTCAAGCCTCCAGATCATTTTCTCTTCTTCCTAGTAAACAACGTGCCTGACATACACCAAACTGGGTCCTTTTCACACAATCTGTCTGAGAAATTAAATAGTCTCAACCTTCTTGATTCCTCACTCCGAGACAGGTTTTCCATAACTCATTTCTGAACTCACATCAGTTTGTCGATTCTTTTGTAATCACTAATCAAAAACGAAACTAGTATTTCAGCATGCATCTGTACGACATTGGTGGTGAAAACCTCATCTCCGTATATCCACTGGCATTCACACACAAGTTGTATTAACTCCCTAAAATAACTGCGCAGATGGTAATTATTAATAAGGTTGGTTAATCACTTGGGCCTTTACCTGAATAAAGGCCCACTACATGTGACCTATATTATTTAACTCACCTGAGATTAAAATTTATCATCTTGTGGGACTGTTTGATTTTCATTATTATTTTATTACCCACTAATTTTTGCAGTTAACACTACCAGATGCTACCACCGGTTTTTCATTATGACAAAATCAAGATACTGAATAGAAGCAGGGAGGGAAGAGCAGCACTAAAAAACCTGCTTTTTGAGACATTCTCCCAGAAACCTTTAGTACTTGATAAGGTTTCTCCATTTTCAAGGACCTGTCTGAGAAATATCAGTTAACCAGTTTTTATCATGTTGAGTAATTACTATCTTCATTTTATACAATTTAGATTTCATAAACAAATAGCTTCATATAAAATCTAAACCTTGCACAAATCACATTATGGAAAACCTACTTTCAACAAACTATTGAAAACCAGTATCAAATTTCTTTGACAATATCCACTTCCTTAAAAATCCTGTTGATCCAACAATAATTCTGCTCCTATCCTATAACATTTACTGAGGATGTCATTTATAAGTTCACATGATTTTATACTGAATTAATAGCCAGCTAAACAGGGCGCTGCTGCTGATTTCATCCTACTTAGCCTTTGTAAACGCTGACCCAACATTTGTGTTACCTCCTGAGCGCCTGGGACCCACCCAATACTTGAAGATTATTTAATTGTCAATGTTGGCTCAAGCACCTCATCAGCTAACCTTGCAGAGCTTCTGGATCTAAGTGCTGGAGCTGTAGCAGTTGCTGTTCAACATCTTGGGTGTAGGAATATAAACTATTTCAGTACTCCTGTAACTTCTAAAAATATCAGTTAAGTTTTCCCTTAATATAGAAATGGCTAATTAGGGAAATTCTCCTGTCTTTTCTGTGTTGATGTGACCAATTCTACCGCCCCCATTAACAACTTTAATGATTTTCCTTATTTTCCTTCATCTGCAACCCTTATTTCATAAATACCAATAATTTCCAGCATCATTATCAGTTGCCTATTTTCATTTTATTTTCATTTATATATATAGAAGTGCATATTTTCATATGTATATGCTAGCTTTCATCTCCCTTTTAGGCTGGGCTGAAGGAGGGGAAGGGTGTGTTTGGTTCACACTGACAAAGCCCTCTTCCACAACTGCAGAACTGTGACTTTTATAGCATCTGCTGAAGTTTTCTTAAACCATTCCCAATTATCATTCACACTGTTTGGTTTAGGGTGGGTTTTTTTCTTTTCAAACCACTTTGCTCATAATCGCTTTAATCTTTGGGAAAACAGCCCTTTTAAAGAATCAAGTATATCCATTATACAATTAATGACTCCCAGTGGCCTTCCCTAGCGTGAGATGCCTTGACAGAAGGGAAGTTGAACAGATTTATTTGCAATGGCACTTCACAAGATCTTGTTTCAATTTCTTGGCCATACTGCTTTCTGGGACAAGTAGGTCATTGCATATAAACAGACAGCACTGCCATCAAGCTTTCATTATCTTCCTCAATTTAAAATAGGAATATGAAAAATTAAGTGAAACAATAAATTATTATTCATGTTTTTATAATGTTTTAACACTCCCGTTACTGGTCTGTTTTCTATGTCCTACAGATGAACAGGCAACAGTGAAAACACATACCGTACAAGTGAAGGGTGGAAGAAAGGAAATAGGATTATTCCCATTTTACCAGAAGAGAATTGAGGCACTGAAAGATTAAACGACTTGCTCATAGTCACACAGGGAAATTGAAGAAGAATCTGGGATTGAACTCAGATCTCCCACAACACAGTCCAGTACTTTAACCACAAAACCATTCTTCATCCATAATGAATAGCTCCTGGCACGCACATACCACTAACTAGCCAGGGAAAGGGACACTTTTAGTCAAGACAATATTAACACTTAGTTGCAAAACGGTCACTGCACCGTCCCTTGGACTGCAGAATTCAACAAAACTGTTTGATGAGATGATTAAGCAATTCAACCGTTAAGATTGATTCCTCTTATAAAAATGGTAATGATGTAAACTCAGTACAGGGGCTGATACTCTTATTTTCTGGAATAAACACATTCAATTCATCGCTGATTTATTTTTAAAAATGGAGCTCATTTAAAATGGGGTGAAGTTTTTGGCATTCTCAAGTCAATAGTTCATGTAATGTACCATACCAGAAGATCTTCGTGTTCCTGCCAAACTTGCAGCCAGCACAGCCTTTTACTGGTGATAGTTTAACATTACAGCCTTGTGAGAAAGCAGGCATTTCCCATGATATATGGGTAATAATTTTCTTATTGGCAAGGTCATTGGAAAATTGCAAAATATTTTGCCTAAAACAGAGGGAGTTTCATCCTACTTTTTGCAGGAATGTGCAGGGGGTGGGGGCAAAGATAGAAGGCAGTTCTGCAGATTCCAGGGGATTTCTGTTAAAGGATAGGAAAAAAAGACATTTTTGTTTGAAACTGCTAGTGTGTTGCTATCAAGCCTGCAAGGCATTACAGTTCCTCATAGGTACCACAAATGTAACAGCCTGAACCATCCTGCTTCACCTTTTTGAGCTCATTCCTGAGGCACAGCACCCCAGTCCAAAACTCTCAGTCTTTAAACTGAAACTCAGCAGGGGAAACAGGTACACGTTCCCTCTAACATCACCCCCACCTCCCGAAGTGCAACTGGGGACTGATCCTGGGGGGCGGCTGCACTACCGAGAGCAATCACTAACGGCTGTACAGAGGTGGCTGTACAGTGACAGGCTCTGTCCTGTGACGACTGCATCTCCGGTCCCCATTTGCTGTGTGATGCCTCTAATTTAAGCCAGATGCCAAATGAGCCCCAAGAAAAAGCATACAGCAGCAGCAAAGTCTGACACAGAGGTATGCCAGCAAAAACCTCTTCTTCCTAGACAGCTCAAGGAACCACCACTTCTGCTTTCATTCCCAGGAACATTATCTTGGAATTAACCTGCCCAGATTTCTCAGTAGCATTTGAGAAAAATCTGCTGCTGCTGAAGACCAAAACTAGCAATGCCACACCTTGGCTTCTGGCCTCTGGCCAAACAGAAATTTGGACACTAGAGGGAAAATTTATTGCTGGGCTCTCGCTTTGAAGACTTGCTCTTTCTCAGAAACAGGGGAGAGCCCCAGCACGTGCTTGGAGGAGCCCCACACTTTAGGGACAAGGTAAACAAGGGAGGAGGCAGGAAGCCCTGACTGAGCAACCCCTGAGAAAGTGCTGCACCAAGTGATGTGTTTCAGCAGTACTGCAGGTTTACCGTGGAGTTCACAAGACTGTATAGGTATTCAACATTTTCTCTCCTCTCCAACGAGGTTTACTTGCAGAGAGACAGGGTTGTAAAGAAAGCAGTAAATGTGGCCACATGTCCAGGCCTGTGCATTCTGCATGAGACAAGTTCTCTTGCCCCCTGCCTCACATTCCCCCACCGCAGCACCTGGAGGCTGAGTGCTCCTGGGGCACAGCAGTAGCTGTTACTCACACCCGCATCCTACACGCCTGATGCAGCCGGTCAGCATGACTTGGATCCACCAACAAGCTGCATCTTGTGCTCAGTAGCTGCTCACACTAAATTAGGCTTGGATTATTAAGACTTCAAGAGTATCATCAAAACTGAATTAAGACTATTATCCATGTTATGTCTGCTGAAGGTAATTCATCTAACGTATGGCTCTATCTCCTTTTTTGGTTTATAAACTCAGAATGTGTAAAAAGAGACCTGATTTTATTTGCACTATCATGAACTGGACCGCCTGAAGCTCCTAGCAGCAGAGGTGGCTTCAAACTCCTTCAAAGCAGGGACCAGATTTCCAGTGCCAAAGGAGATGTTGTATAGATCTGGGGCCTGGCTCTGACCACCGAGGAAATGAATCTCAGCTCTGAGCCAAGCCCCCACCCCCAGATCCTTGTTTCATGGACCAGGCGTGCAGAGAACAGACCTGGCCCACCAGGGTAGATGATTCCCCAAAGTCTGAGTTTCTGGGAGGTGTCACTGTGTTTTCATTATAAAGGCTCCTGAGTCTGCATCCTAGTCCAAAAAATCTGCAAAACTGGTAGATGACTGTTTTGTCCCCTTTGTGATAATGCAAAGTGCCCATTAGCAGGCTGCCAGTGTGATGAATTCTAGTCACTGCAGCTACATCCTCATCTCAGCACAGCCCTTTTTATACCCTGGCTGCTCAGAGACAGGTCTGTCAGAACTGGGGTGGGGAAAGACATGACATGTACTGGAGTGATGCTCTGTCACAGCCATCATCTGTCATGACCCCAATTCAGTAGCAGATCTCAAAGCTGTCTGGCTGTAGTTTGAAATTGCATCTGGAATGGGGATGCTTATGGAGGGATCTTCCAGGAAAAACACATTAGACAACACTTCTTTAAAAAAACATACATGCAGGATTCATAGGTCAGCACAAAGTTTGCAGCTGCAACCCAAAATGCTCAGACAGTAAGTCTTGTTGGTGCAGAACCAAGTCCTTGCCCTGGCTCAGCAGAATGTATTAGATTAGGTGGTGGCATGTGCTGCAAGTTTAGGACAAGTTTGTATAAATTTATCACTGGCTCCCAATTTGGTCAAGTATTTCCCCCTTTTCCTCCCAGATCTGACTCTCCACAGAAACTCAGGTAATAAACGTCATCTGTTAGAAATTACACAGCATGACTCCCACCCGAGTGCCTCAGCGCTGGCAGGACTGCAGCGCTCCGTTCTCTATGGCTTGAGGCAGAAGTGTAGCTTATGTATCTCCAAATATTTGCCTGAAAACGCTCTCTTTGGATCAGTTTTTCTGACATTTGCTTGAATAGTTTTCAAGAAACACCCACCCAGTGTTAGTTACTGTGCTATGCAGAGAAAGTCATGCAGGCTAACATTCCAGATTATGAACTCTCCAGCAATATATTCTCCTCTTGGAGGGCCGGACAGTGATTCTCAGCGAGGCTGGTATCAATTGTCAGCAAAACTCCACATCCTTACAGGTTCACAAGAGCATCAATGAACTCAGAATCCAGATGCTTGCATTCATGCAATTCCCATTAACAGCAAAAGGAACAGTGAGCACATGCATGCACACATGTATGCTTTTGCCCTTTCATTCTTCCCCACATAGAAAGAAAAGCAAACACCTACTACTTTTATTTTTTAAATGTATCTAAGGCAGTCCAGTGACCCTTCCATTTTGAGAGCGCTTAGCACTCCCTCCAGATACCGGGAAGGCAGGCAATGGGAAACTCTCCCATTATCACTCAGTGAAGATGTCCATCTTTCCTTTTCCTCTCTGCTTTTGCTGCAAGATCCATTTTCGTTTTGGCCTTTCTCTTCCCTTAAGTTGAGCTTCTCTATGTTATACTTCTAACACAAAGATGAAGAACTGAAGCAGCTGCTTGAATCTGCTAAGCCCTACCTTGGTTTACCCAGGAATGTATTTTGGGGGGAGCAAGAGGGATTACCTCGTTCTTATCTTGAAGCTGTTACTTTCTCTTGACTATAACATACCATATTTCCCTGTCATTTCATATGCATGCAAGTCCACTGAACACAATTCAGCTGGACAGATGCCAGTTCAATATTAATTCAGACTCCTTGTTAACTTCAGTATTTCACAAACCATGGTGTAAGAGCTAATGAGAAATCAGAATCTGGCGTCATGGCTGGAATGAAATCAAACCATGAAGCTCCTTCCCGACCTATTATAAAAATTACAGTGTGGAAAGTGAATTTAATGGTGCAGAGTGCTTAATTGTAGTATCAGTAAAGGCTTTGATCTGGGTGACTCTTGACATCACAGAACAAGGAAACTCTCTTAATGATTTGAAAAACCACACAAATGATTGGGGAAGGAAATTTGTTTTATGCGTATGTATTAAAAAATGTTATTAAGTCTCAGCAAGATTTTATTTGGGGAGAGGGGGGAGGATTGTTTGAAAAGGGATCTGTATCACAAAGGGAAACAGAGGTTAGCTTAAGAAAAACAAACAAGACACTACACTGAGGACGTTTTTAGTACAGTGGAATCCAATGGCCTGGTACAACTTTGCTGAGGATTAAAATATGTGCAAGTTTTTAGCAAGGTCTGTGTTAAATGTGGGGTATCGCTCCTTCAGCCTGGAAGAAGCTATGCCTTAGATACACCTCCCTGCTGTCAAAGCTCCTTTTACCTCAGGGATGGAGGATGAATATATGCCTTCTTAGCCTGCTGGCCAGTGCAAGGTAGATCCTTTCCCAAACCAACTGACTCCAATTGTTGCATATGGCAAAAAGAGACATGGCTCCACTTACTCTTTCAAGTGAAAGCACGGGAGTTCCCTCTGATAGAGGCTGGCCAAAAGACCCAGGCAGAGGGGAAGAAACTTTCACCCGAAGAATCAAACATCAGTCACTGTCCCATCCTCCTTTCCAGCCAGAGGTCTAAACTCTTCAACTATGCACTTAGCAAGAGTCATACCTTCAGCTGGCAATGAAGAATAAGCACAGTCTCAAAAGTTTGCCCTCCTTATATTGAACTTCTGTGTATCTACCTTAACGTCAGAGATGACATTTCATTGAGCCAGGTCTCCTGAAAGGAAGAACTGCCTGCACCTTAGGCTGCTGACAGCTGCCAGAGTTGATCTGGCAAGATTTTTTTCATACACTGATGTGAAAAACAGAACCTTCACTGACGCCAAGACGCAAGGGTGTGATATGTGGCTTAGAAGAAGAAAAGGAAAAAATACATATACTGGTACAACTACAAAAAAACAAATCAGAGTGATTCGTGATCTGTCTACAAACTTTCAGGGAGCCGGTGAGGGAATCAGAAATCCCAGCTACCTGGTTTCCACAGCAGTGCTCAGCCTGCTAGGTCAGGCTGCCTCCAGTAAGCTTCCAAAGCCATCTGCCTGGATAGAAAAAAATTCAGCCTAGTTTTGAAGAATTAAAACTTGCAGCTTCATCCTGTAGGGTATTGTCCTTGCTCAGCCTTGCAGGGAATCTCCTGAGAAACTCAACTTGGCCTGAGGTTAGGTGGAAGTTTGTGGGGATGCAGCCCACACACATACTTGGAGAGCTCCTCTAAAGCAGGGTCCCAGCACAGCATCACACAGAGGCATCTTGGCTGGATTTCAGAGGGGGAGAAGGCCAGACTATGGGTCACAGCCTTCGGTCTTTCCCCAGACCTACAGTCTCCGAAGAATTACTAATGCCATGCCCACTGCGTGGGGATACATATCCTCCTCTTGCAGACCCAAATTCTATCCCATGGATTAATTTCTAGAAGAGCCTTGGAACCTAGTGATCAATACAAACCACAGAAACAGGAAACTGCAAAAATTTTCACCCAAAGCTCCTACCAAATGTAAGCATTGAAGTTTTTTGGCTAGGAAAAGACTTTTTCCTGGGGATTGAATCTACCTGGGGTCAGGATGTGGTACAAGGAAACTTCAAGTGAAAACTGGACTAGATGAGATGTCCTGTCAGTTCCTGGACACAAACGCTTTGGTCCTTATAAGTAAGATCTAGGACAACAGGTATAAATCTGGATATTTTATCTGAGCTGAAAAATAGACACCTGTCAAATAATTTAAAAAAAAAAAAAAAAAAAGCAGCAAAATCTAATTGCGTACCTGCAAAGTCACCTTCCAGGCACTGCAAAAAATTCCCATTACATTCAGTCTCTTTGGCACATAAAATTGGACCCATACAACAGTAAACCAGACAAAGTATTTGGCTCTTAGACTGATGGAAAGGTTAGCACAAAACAGATAGAAACTTCACGCCATTATTTCACCCCACCTACAAGCACTTGCCAGCAAACACATTTAGCTGTACTTTGCATCATGCTACTTCAGTAGCCTGGTCATCATTTTCTTTGCCTTCCTTGCAAAAGCAGTGTGGCAAGTGCTGGGCTCACGGCACTACAGGAATGGCCATCTCAGCTCTGTTTGCCAGACAGGTTTGCGCAAGTGTCCACCTTTCTCCATGCTCCTGTGTCCTTTACCAGTCTTTTTTCTTCTTTGTCTGTTTTAGTTTGGAATTTCTTTGGGGGCGGGCACCTACCAAGGCCGGGATCCCTTAGGTATAGTCATATGCAAACAACATAAGATAAATGCCTCTCTTGAAAAGTGTATTAAGTGCAGTGAATTTACTTTTCCCCAGCGGCTGCCCACTGATACAGGAAATCTAATCCTAAATCTCATTAGGTTCTACAAACAATTCAGCCTCTTTCCCCAACAAAGTCACCATCCTGGACTGCTGAATGTTTATATTTTATTTCTCAATTCCCTTTTTTCTCTCCATTCCCCCGCCCTTGTGATTTTCCTTTTGGTAAATATTTCTACATTGGAGAAGTCTAGCCAAAAAGAGATTGAAAAAAAGAAAGCGAGCAGAAGAGACAGAGTATCAATCATTTACCTTCAATTCCCCAGGGAAGAGGTGGGGAGAAAGAACAGCAAGGTAAAAAGTTAAAAACGGCAGAACCACAGCAGTGTTCTTTGAAGACCATCCAAATCTATTCCTTCCAATGTTGAGGCCCTTGCAACTAGTGCCAGGACCTGGAAGGAAAAAAAAAATCTAATTCACTTCCAAAAGTGAATTTTTCAGCATCAAGCCAAACTACTCAATGTTAATTTGGTTATTTGGCAAAAAATAACAATAATACTAGTACCTGAACTATTGCCATCTGCATCTAAAAGATTCCAGCCAGCCCATTTCCCAATCCAAGAATTACAGCAGATACCCCTAACTATTAAAAAAATAGTTTGTTCTTTTAAATGTCTATCACATAACAAAGCATTGCATCGTGTTGGGAATGTACTGTCACTGTATCTTATATGTAAACATGAGATGAGGTAAGAAAAAGCTATATATCAATTGTATAAACATTTCAGAGGTCAAATATTGGCTCTCATTTCCTGTCATAAATGCACAGCCTTAATTAAACACTCAGAAAAGTGCCGGTGAGATGACTTATTTTCATTTGTTACCTACAAGATGAAAACATTCAACAAGGAGAGTGTCCTCAGATGCCATGTGTGGGAATGCCTTGAATGCTCAGGAAAGGGACATGGCTGCCTCCCAGAAGAAAAGCTACCGGCAGATCCTGGGGTAAGCAATGAGACAATCCCAACGAGACCAGCCCAGCCTTCTCTCTAGCGAAAAGCAGCAGTGTAAGGAGCTTGCAGAAACCATTTCAGCCAAAGCCATAGCAGGGTCGGGGAGAGGAATGGGCAGCAGCTAGGGAAGGAGGGAGCGCAGTGAGGAGCAGCGTGCTGTGTTAGGCTAAGCCTGCTTCTCCTGCAGCCAGAAAGGAGCCCTGGGGAGCTGCTGGTCTGAAGAAAGAGTGCTGGAGGGAGGAAGGAGGGGAAAATAAGGCAGAGGACTCTGCTCACTGCCCACAGACACCACAGGGATTTGCTTCAACCTCAATCCCAGCATCAGGCTAGGAGACAGTGTACAGCCAGCACTCATTCTGCACCTCAGTCATGTCCCTCAGTCACCTTTCCCATCTCACATTGAGCCAGAAGGACCAGACACAGGACGCCGGGACCCCTGCCCAGGCTGGCCCACCTGCTCAGCCAGGATGCTCTGCTCAGCAGCTTGTTACACATGTGCTGCTTGGACACCCATGAGTGAGTTACACAGAGCTGCCTCTTTAAGATAAAGCAGCAAGACTCTCTCCTTCCATTCCCAGAGAATGCGTTGAGTTGCCATTAATTATATTTTGGATTACTCCTGAAAATCATGCCTTCAAATAATTGGACAGTGGTTTAATTCAAAGCCTGATAAAAAACACATTGAAAGCCGAAGGAAGGGTGCTGTTGGAATGTTTATTTGTGCAGGGCTCTTTCTACAGAGAGTCAATCCTCTATTTAAAGCTTTCACTAATGGGCCAGGCAGGTTGGAAATTTTCCTCCTGATTTAAATGTTGAGGGCCACACTATGGACCTCTGCTCTTGGCACACAGCAGAACCTTGTCATCCCTTTGACAGCTTAGACGGGACCAGTATCTCACCAGGCTTTTTCCCTCTGGACCAGACCATCACTGTAAGATCATGATGCAGCCAGCTTGTAGCATGAGCTAGAAAACAGGGATAGGGATTGTGAAACAGATCACAAATTCTCCTAAATAATCGTCTTCTCTCTTATGAAAGGCTTTCATGCTCAGGAAATACCGGGGGATTAACCTATTCTCCAAAAAAGGGAAAAGCTTGCAATTAAGAGGAGCTCCCTGCGTACTTGCCTCTTATCTCAGCCCCTCCCATGGAAAGGCCAGGCAATCTCCATAAAGAATAACTTACAGAGCAGAAATCCGGCATATAAGGGCCTTGTGGACTTGCAGCGACGTAGCTGTGAACCAGCAGCACCAACCAGTGCCTGGGGCCCAGACTAAAAAGCTTTGTCGAAATGACACCAAGGGTCAGGATTGATATAAACACAATGGAATTTTTACTGATTAAGGCCTTTCCTCCCCACACTGGATATAGGATTTCCTGTACTGAAGCATGTTTGAGTATATTATTTCTATGCCAGGGAAGGGAAAAGAGCCTCACTCACGGAGAAGAGAAAAACATATCTCATGGGGTGAGGAAAAGATACAAAGCAAAGAATACTATCTCATAGCAAAGGAAGCATAAACAATACAAACTTTGGTGATTTGCATTACTGCTGACCACCTTCTTCCCCAAAACTTCTTAAGAAGGAAAGCAAACACCAAACCCATAGCCATGAGGAAGGGGAAGAGGGGGGAAGGAGTCTTAAGCATTTGCATTATTTAACCTATATTTTAGGTTCTGAAGTAGCTGGGTAACCCCATGGGATTCTTCTGCCACAAAATCACAGGAATTTGGAGGACGATGATCAGCAGATTGACACAAACACACTGTGATCAGGGAAGTTCCTAGTAAGCTTTTTAACAACTCAAGATTTGCCTGCACTGGTCCACAGTTTAAACTGAAAACACAACAGTGAAGCAGAACTTCCAAACCACCAGGCACATGGAGAAACAGCAAAAACGATCTTCACAGAAGTGTAGTCCAAGCTAATGATTAAATGCAATAAATGAGTGATGAGCTCGGTCCAGCACAGAACTGGGAGCATGACAGTGTGACTCGACCAGTAACACTGGGAGTGCGTTAAACCTCCCGAGTACATTTCTGCCTAATAAAAATTCCCCTATCCAGGACACGTCCTGCCACTGATGTGATATTGTGCAAGAGGATTAAAAGAATGAAAGCACTTTATGGTGCTAAAATGGTAAAACAGATCTCCAGGACATCTTTCAGCAGCACATGCAAAATAGTGCTGCAACTGTTAGTGATCCTGGTAAAAATAAACAAATGGACCCCAGCAATCCTCAGATTGTACCAAGAGGCTCTGTGGGTGGTTTGCATAGCATTAAGGGTAACAAGTTTTTTTTTTCCAAAGGAAGTTTTGCCATTTAAAAAGAAGTGAAAGAAATATGCATTACAGTAAGTGGCCATTCTAGGAGATGCCTGAACTTGGTACTGACTTTACAGAAAAAGGCATCAACACCTCAGCTGCTCATCAATCACAAAGATCACACACTCGTGCTTTGTGCTATTAAAGTTGAGGAAAATACAAACGCCTTCCGAAGGGGCTCCTCTACTCAAAGCTTTTCACTCCTCAGGACATTCTTCAGCGGGCAAGTACCGAGCAGCGGTACTGTGTGGAGTGAGACGGACCTGCGCCAAAGCACATTTTATGAGCAATATCGCAGAAGTTGTTTGAATACAATGTTCACAGGGAAGGCTGCGATAGGCATAGAGACCTCCAAGAACAAAGCACTATGAAAAAAAGCAAGATGAAAAACAAACAAACGTCCTGGACAGTTTTCAGAGGAAACCAAGAGTAACCCTTAAAAGGACTGCATGACTGCTGGCAACTCTGTAGTTGTGAAGAGACCAATAAACCAATATTTTCTCAAGCCTAGGGGAATATGGAAAAAAAAATAATCAATATAATACTGTTCTGCTAGGAGTCTATATGAAGCACAAAACAGTATGCCTTTACAGAAACCAGTAAGCTCTTGCTAAGGATCCTGGAGGAGCGCAGCTTCACAATTACAGAAATTGAATTCAAAAGGGAAAGTCACAAGGAGCCGAGTGCCACTTCCTAACATTTTTGTCCTGGCCCAGTGCAAATCAGCTTCAGTAGATACTTCAGCTGGTATATATGGAATAGATCAACTCTGGGCATCCATTCCTTTTCGTTTCCTTCTGAGGTTGGTCTTAATGCTCTAGTCCTTTCTCAGTCAAAACTTTACAGTAGAGACTGTTCTGCTTCTCCCCATATGGAATTATGGGTCCAGCTCTTCATCCTCTCCCACTGAAAGGCAGTCTGGACGCTATCTCCAGGGGGAATGATGCCATTGCCACTAAAGATAAATTTTAGTTTACGGTCACCAATCTGATTTTTCAAATCCTTTCTTAATAGATGTCAGGTACAGTGTCACTCCGGTAATTTGATCAAGTAGTTGGCGCCCAGAAGGAGATGTTTAAATGATCAAACCAGCAAATTTAAAAGAGTTTCTAAAATCCCATCTGAATACAAAAAGTTAAGCAAAACACTGTCATGAAAGCATTTCTGATTCCCATCCAAAAAAGCCTACCATTTATTATGAAGCCTTTAAAATTGACAATGAGGGAATTCTTCACTGTGGTCTCGCCCTCACTTTCACCCTACAAAGTAATGCTGTATGGAGGCAGAGTAAACACTATGTGCTGTATTTTCCTAAATAAAGCAAAGGAAAAAAACAGATCAATGTCTATTCTGCTGCCAGCAGATATGGAGTCAATTAAAAAACTAAAATATACAATAACTTAACTCTTTGCACAGAGCTCCAAACATATCAATACTGTGAGCATAACATTATTTTCCATAGAAGCATTGAAACACCCTGGGTTGAAACATACTCTCAATTTTCAAATTTTGAAGGTGAATTTGTTTTTCCAAAACCTGAAAGATCAGCAGGCAGCTCCCAGGCAGCTCCCAGGCAGCTCCCACGCAGGCACTGTAAGTTTTCTCCCTGGCCAGTTCTGCCAAGGATGCTCTCCAAGTTTATCTTTTCCCAGGTCACGTGCCAGGTATGGACACCCTGAAAGATGCAAAAGAGTCTGCAGCTGTTCTCATGGCTCCCCATCATGGCACCCTCAACATTCTTGTCTCCAAATTTGGGAACCAGGACACCAGGCAGAGCTCACCCTCCTGCCAGGCAGATGTAAGTGGTCCCTGAGTTTCTGGAAGGGGAAAGAGACTACAGCTGTCTACCTGCCATGGAGCGGATGTCCCTCCTTGACCACAAGCCCACCTCTAGCCCATGGCCCATGCAGGTGACAGGTCTGCATCACACAACCTGTGCTGTCCCACAAAGGGTAGCGTCAGGTTTCCCACTAGCACGTGAGGAGGGTGCAGCTTTACAGCTCCCCCATCAAGGCTGCCTGCACAGAGCCTCGTCTGCCAGACCCCTCCAGTGACCGGGTACAGCTCCTACCCTGCCACAGCCCACTGCCTTCAGCACCAACAATCTTCACTCACAGACACAAGACTGAAAATGGGTACACATGAGAAGCTTTACATCATCAGCCTTCCCTTTTGAAGTGCAAGTTTTGTCCTTGTCTTGGTTTCTAGTTCAAGAGCTGCCTCAAAAACATTTACCTCATCTTTTCAGCCGGTACCAAACCAAAATCTTGTGATTGACTCCTGAGCATGGAAACATTTTTAAGGTGAATCCACTTCCAAAACTCAAGGTTGGAACTGAGCAGCAGCTCTCCCATGCTCCATGTGCTGTGTTGTGCCTTCCACTATCAAAGTAATTCTGCAGGCCTGGCTGGGGGAGCCGATGTTATGTATTTTTCTCTTAGAACAGGATTCCAGGTACCACATCCCCAGATGATGCCATTACACGGTGCTGTAGCCAAGCAAAATTTTGGCTTGCAAATTCTGGCTTTTCCATCCAACTTAGCCCTTACTTAGACAAACTCCCCTGACTTCAGTTTTTTAGTTCCCATTAGCATCAGTGTTTGCCTGAGTAAAAACTTTCTTAAATGGGCAAAGTCCAGGAGACTTTGTTAGAACAGCTGCACAGCTAATGTCTTACAGCTCTATTTTCAGAATTTTTCAACAGTGTGGCACAATCTGAGAAGCTCACATATACAAAAAATAACCTTGACATACTTTGCAGCATGAAGGCGGCAGCTAGAGTGTATAGCAAAGGTACTAGAAAAGGCCAGGCTGGTTGCAACTGTGAGAGCAAGGACAGTCACCAAAGAGGCGGACCATTCCCACAGCTGCTTTTCTGTCACTTTATCTGGGCACATGCTTCAATAGTTTGGAGGTAGATGGGATGCTACAATCTCCTAGCTCCTCTCAGTAAACTCAACCCCAGAAGCTGCTAATACAGGTGGCACCCTGTCTGCGTTGTAGGCGCTTTCCCCCTCTGTCTTCAGGTTTACTTATTAGTTAGAAACAAGAACTTCTGCTTGTGGTATGCTGAGGTAGCCATGGTATTTCTCTGGCCCCATAAAATAATTCCTCCAACACTGCAGAACTTCATTTTTATGGTAACTTTTGTTCATCCAGCATCTGGTAAACATTGGCCTTGAATCCCTGTGCTGCACTGGAAGCAGAGAGCAACTCTGCCATACAAGGCCTAGAGTAGCCCAGCTACAAATGAACTAAAGCAGTAAATACCTCCAAATCAGATGTGCCAACCTCCCCCAAGTCACACATTTCTGAGCACACTGCATGAATCAGGTCCAGATAAAAGCTAGTTGTTGCCATTATTTGCTACTACAAGCAGTAAGCCAGAAGCTTCTCAAACAGCTGGATGCACTCACGGCATTCAGGCTCTCAAGCAAAAAGCAGCTGGAGGGTGCTCACCGACCCACAGTCCAAGCTGCACCCCAAGCTCCTACCTGAGCTATACACAAGTTTCTGCAAGCCCGCTGGATCACAGATAAGCTCAACCTGTACACAGTACTCTCCTTCCTCATTTGGCTTAAGTTTGTCAGAAAATTTCATCCACTTAAGAGGGTTTAAAATAAAAACCAAAGACTCAAGCAGCGTGGCTGGCCGCTTCCCCCCGACGTACATGTAACAAGCACATTCCTCCCATGGGGCCTACCTACATGAGGGACAGCTGCCGGGCAAAAGCAGGACTGAAGAAAACCAGACTTTAATTTAACAGAGTGGCAGTTTCGCATTCTTTGAGAGTTAAATAACCAGTAGGAATAATCATAAATTGATCAGACTGTAGCTTTCTTTTTTCTTTTTATGTCCATATATATATCCACACATATCCATATGTGTGTGTGTCTATATATATACATACACACATATATGTATGTATATAAAGCTTTATGCTCCCCTTGCAGTGTTGCTTACAGAGTAACGAGCAGTGGAGCCGGGGGAATGGCAGGGCACCCTGGAGCTGGCACAGCACTGCTGGCCAGGCCACATGCTACAAGGGACAGGTTCGGTGAGGGTCCAGCCTTTGAGACAAGCTGTGGTTTCTACAAGGTGAAGGCTGGATGAACAGCCCATAAAATAGCATTTTTAGTTCCTTCAAGTCAGAGACATTTTAGCACTCACTTCCAAGTGCTACCAGCCCTCATTGCTGCTTGGTTTTCCTTACCTATTCTTTTGGTAAATACTGTCATGAGACTCTCAGTCAACAGAGTACAAGAGCCCATTTCAACTCCATTCAGCATTTTCATACAACTACTAGATCAAACTTTTTCAAAGTACATCCACTAAACACACTTCTGATTGTTTCAGTGAACTGTTTAATCCGCTCAGAATACCGATAGACAGGGCTATGCCTACACCTACTACTAGCATTGCTTGACTTGTAAAATACTATTTCTGACTAATTATTATTTGAATATTTTCAACATTTGGGTTGTGATCTTCCAAGAAAGTGTCTGCCTCTAGTTGAATTGTTTACAGTAATTTAAACCCAAATTGTCTCTGAAGAGGAGTACAGGGAAAAAAAACCTGCTTTGTCCTTATGTCAAAATGGTCGCATTTCCTCCAAGAAGGCTTTGCACCTCTGTGCTGCATTATAGGAACTGACATTTCCCTGGGGATGAGATAGGCAGGGTTTTGTGGCAGGGGCACACTTTTTCCTATTCCTAAATAAGTCTGCCCAAATTTATATAGCAAGGTACATGTATCTACATTGTAGAGACAGTGGCCTCTAATAGCTAAAATCTCCAGTGACTCCTTTCTCTCATTTGTCAAAGCAGCAAATGTGTACGGTCCTTCCAGCCCAAAGCTGGGGCCCACAGACAGGCATTGCCCGCCAGCCTGGGGCGCAGGCAGTGCCTCTGCAGCTCACTCCCACAAGCTCACCAACACTGGAGCCAGCGCTTGGGTAGCATGGAAAAGAAGGAACCCGCCTGATGCAGATGCACGTAGAAACGGAGAAAAAAGTATTTATTAAGGCTGCAAAGTCAAAACCAAGGAAAAGACAGAAATAAGCTTGCTTTTGCCTTCTCAACCTCTGTTTGATCTCTCTGGGTGTGTATGTTAGGACACAGTCTAATTAGTGGACAGTATGCTGTCTTTCCATAGGACCTGCTCATAGGATGGTCTGGCTCCAGGAGCCCAGTGAGGCCAACTGTTGTCCACTTTTTTATAGAAGTGGGTTTTCAGCTGCGAAGGCTAAGGCTTTCCAAGATTAACCCTTGGATGTGGACACCGAAATGTCCTCTGCAAATTTGAGCATCCTAATGCTGCAGAAAACACACATCCATTTAAATGAGCAGTTCTTTTACATTTGGCTTACCTTAGCCAGGATGCACACCTGAAAAGACAGGCAGGACCCTGACACACACAGACAAGCTGCTTAGATACGGCCTTGTGGAGTTATAACCACTTAAAATGACAGCCCGAAAAGTGGCAATCTAAAGCACTCCAGTGTGAGTCAGAGACCCTACTACATTAAACTGAGCTTGCTCCTGTCCCTCCCCGAAAGCCGTGCTCCCAGGGACCCCTGTGCTCCATCCCCTTGCCTTGCTGCCTTCCCCAGCTATTAAGGCTTCCCCTTACATGCATACCTTGAAGGGTTTCAGAAGGTGTAAATCTTGGTTTGGAGGTTTGTTTGTTTACTTGTTTTAAATGGGAAACTGCCAAAATTCAGGAACTGTTTTCTAATTTTAACATTTTATTTTCAACAGGGGAAAAGCAAATCCCCACAATACAAGTAATTGCCATTCAATCTATACACTGGGTTAGATTTCCCAGTCGGTTTCTCATCTTCCAGGGCTGAAAGGCAAGATTTCCTTTGGGACCTGCAAACGATCCCTCCATTATGTGAATGCAGTGCATGCACATTCATAGTATTACAAATCTGAGTTTACTTGAATGACTTTGGCATGGCTATCGTGAATCTATATTAAGCTATTCCCTAATATTTATTGTCAACAGCACTGAGATTAGAAGATGCCTGCCTCCTGTTTCAAAACTTAATGGCCCATTGACCGCACTTCCTCCGAAGCACAAACTCTATGTCCCACGACACTAAATCTGTGCCATGCTAATGAAAAGCCCTCTTTATTTCAGGCCAGTATCCAGAATGGAAATTATTTAGGTCACAGTTGCTGTGTATTTTAACTCACTAACTCACTATTTCTTTAGTAATTAGAGATGAGGTCCATGGCAATGCCAAGTAGTACGCTGACCTAAACATGCCTATCTATTCTGGATACTCTCCTGGAGATTTTTATTTAACACATTTCAAATTAGAGCTGAGGTGGGAATGAAAAATTCTTTGGCACAAGTGAGGGACACAGATGAGTGCATTTTCCACTTCTTTTTGGTCTTAAACACAGCAGTATTTTATTTCATGTTAAAGACACCCAGATGAGACATGACAACAGTGACAAGCATGGATTTAAACAGGGTCCTGCTTAGCGCTACGAAAGAATGATTTCCCCTCACCTTTGCTGAGCAGAACGCTTTGGGCTTGTTCTGCAGGGTGACTTGGGGAGCGTTTCATACAGAGGTTGGCAATAGCTTTCCCCCTGTTTTTCATGTTTGTTATTTTTCTAACCTCTTCAATCTCACTTTGCTGAAGCAGAGGAAATGAGGTAGATTGGTCCTAACACAGGCCAGGAATTGCTGTCCTACTACTGATGTGGGGTTTAAAGGTACTGTGGGAGTGGAACAATAAATCTCTGGAGCACAAATTTCTTGAGATAACACCAAATTTACCCAATATTTATTGCTAAGATACAAAGTGTTATGGCAACATGAAGAAAAACAAGTTATAAGGTTTGCCTTTAAGGCACAAAGAACTACAAAACTCCACATACTGCTGCCTGCATTTAAGCAAATACCTGTGATATTTCAATAACATGACTGCACACTCACATGCTCTTTTTCACTCCTCTGACAATGCTCATATGACATCAGACTTCAGTTTTCATTGCTTATCAAGCAGATAGATAAGCCTACTATATAGATCAGGATATTCTGTAGATTTGCTTCAGATAGTTTTAGCATTCCATCTTTATCTTTAAAAAGAACCACAGGAGCACCACACTATACAGGTGGTATGATGGCAGGTGTAGTACAAAAGAGTTTGGAAGGTAATTAGGACATTTTTCCACAAGTTAACAAGAAACAAGTACTAAATTCAATGTAACATGGCTATCCTCACAAGCATCTTAAATAAACATGAGGGTGAGACTAATAATGCAAAGGCTAGCATCTCCAAAAACATAACCTATTAGAAACAGTTACTAATTAGAGATAGATAGATAGATATAGCTATATAAGCATAAATATACACACGCACACACAAATGATCCCATGCTTCTTATATGCTATTTTTCAACCCAAGATCAATGTTCTTCTGCTTGATTTGAAAGTATCACCTTGCTTCCACTATGGATGCATAAACCAATCCTTCCAGTCTTTGCCTCTATCCTATTTTTGATAAGGTGTTTCTCCTGTGTATCTTAGATCAAGTATTAACTTACATGAGAAACAGATGTTTCCCCTTTGCAAGGAAAAGCATCTTTTTCAAAGATCACCAGTGGGAGAGAAGGACTTCCACAACTGACAAAAGGCAGTGGTAGCTGCCACTGTCCCTTCTGCTTTTAAGATCTTTTTCACATGGCTTTAACTCTGCTAACAGCGTTAAAGAAGTTGTTTCAGCCCACAATCTGGTAAAAGGTATTTTCCATACTTCCATTGCATTGAGATTCATCCATTGGGCCATTCCTAAAACCACAAAGACTATTTTATTGAACAAATCCAATCCCTGTGTTCATTCCTAAACATAACTCAAAATATTTCAACGGTCCCTCCCTTCCTTTAGATGTTTTTAATATTGTATAGGGAGATTTGCAGGATGTAAGCTTTATAGCCTGCGAAGTTTTCACATCTCCAGGTGGAATTGCTTAACAGTTACAAAAAAAGAAAACTTAAAAAAAAAGAGAGAGAAGACTTGAACCTGCTGGTCCACATAAGAGAAGTTAATAAAACACAAAGAACTATGAAACAAGTACAGTTTTCCTCACTGCTTAAACTTAATGGAATTAATGATCTGAGTTTCAGTGATACCTAAAGGCTGTATTGTATTACTGTATATAATGAGCCCCTGTTCCCTTGCAGTATTACACTCTCTTCAGGAGAGTAACGAAGAACATTCATAAAAAATAATGTACAGCTATGTATGTGTGCAACGATAAACAGCACATACAGACTGACAGGCAGTGCAGAGAACAGCTCGGACCAAAATCAGACATCAGTGCCCACAGAATTAAGCGAATTTCAAGTGGAATCCTTGATCTTGGCACATGAATAAATCAGGTTCAAAGAAAAGGTAGATTTAAACTGAGATTCTCAACCTAGATCTGTTAACTTCAGTGTGACTACAGGCAGGCCATAATATTCAAATTATTACACCACCAGCTATGGGAATATTAATTCTTTGAAGGAGGACACCAGGACCTGTGAATGGAGAAATTTCCCTTACTCCTTTCTAACAGCTTGTCTCCTGGTGATCTTATCTGATCTCACTGAAGGCTTCAGACCTGTTCCTGGAAGACTTCATACATGCAAGGTGGCGCATCCCAGCATCAGAAGGACTTAGATCAACCACTGCCTCTTGCTTAAGATTACCACACTTTTTCCCAAAGCACACGATCTTCCCAAGATCCACTGCCTCCTGCACACACCAGCTCTAATCGGCTGTGACCGTGTGCTGAGGAGAGAGAAGAGCATCCCCAGCCTGGTGGATGTGGCCCATGCCTACCCGGCCAACACCCACCTTACCTCCCAAAGCGGCGGCAGAAGCTCACCAGGGAAGGGCAGAGCAATGCCAAACCACAGGGTGGGGCAAGAAGAGTGTCTGCACGAATTCTGCGGCACCATGATAGATAGCATCAGTGACTAATGATTTCAGCATCGCGCACATTTGGAATTATCAGCAAGTCACCTGTTGGGAGTGCACAAACAACACTGCACAGCATAGCACTGACTTGGGCTGGTCCCCAGTCTTTTTTATGCTTTAAACAAACAGAATCAAAGTCCAAGAGTTAAAACTCTATTTCAGCTCTTATAAACTGCCAGTTTCTGAAATTACACAAGCAAACAATACTAAAATAAATAAAACCTAAAAGTGAACACTTTCTAAGAGCCTGCACCGTTGTTAATGTCAGTACCAGAGAGCATTTGTCTTTTGTAAAGTTATATGAAGTCTTGGTTTGGCTGAACTCACATTGTCTGGTCATTTCTAGCTTCCCTAGTGAGAATATGAATGGTTTCTATTTAGAGGAGATTACAGGTAGCCATAAATTATCACCTAAGTGTGGGCTGCCTTGCTAGCTTGAGCACCTTGCCAGCTCTTCACATCACTAGATGGCTGATGCTTTGGCAGTAAAACCTGCCAAGTCTTGGTCCACGTAAACTCAGTTTTTGACATGTGTTATGTTGATCATAGGGAACCATTAGAGAGACCTAGTTATGGAAGACTGAAGCATTTTTTCCTCATCTATCATAGGTACTTTTCAGATGACTGCATTCCTGCATGGTTACATCATCTTTTTTTTTAAAATAATCTTAGCTTCCTCACTGCCCTTCCCTGAAATATCAGCTATGACCAGGCAGCTCAGATTGTGCCTATTATCAGCTGCTAGACACAGGATATAGAACAAGCTTAATTATCACATGCACATTCTTGTTAATTGTGGAGCTTTGGCTTTCAGGCACAAAAAGATCTTAATTACTACATTTAAGTTTCTGACTCAAAGAAGTGAATTGACATAAAACACTGCCATGAGTGGAGATGAACACAAAGGCCTTTTCCAAAGTATACATTCACTTAATGTTCTTGGTATAAAGCTACTTATAGGTAATGCATGTGATATACATTACCACACTAATCTTTTGTAGTGTATTAAGGAAAGTACTTTAAAGGCACAGCTTAATTAAGCTTCTTAACTCCTTTGTGAGGATAAAATAAGGATCCCTGTTTTGCAGGCAAATGCTAAACCAGACAGTGACTTAAAGGCATAGTCAGGAAAAGAGGTCGAAAGACAGTTCCAGTCCCCATTGATAGGAAACTCTCCCCACTAGATGTACTAACTCAAGTCAAATTTCATCTTGACTTCAGATGATACCGCAAACCTCGTATTGTAATGAAGAGTTGACTTGAACTGTGAGATGTTGCTTTTCTATAGAAAGCATAAAATATTTTGGGTATTGCAAAATGGTAAAAATGATAAAAGAATACTTTGTATTCCAAACCTTAAAAACTCAGGGGAAAAAAACAATAAATTGGTAAACATTAAACAAAATTACAAGAACCTGATAAAAGGCAATAAAATAATTTATTTGTTTGGGTCCTGGAAGCTTCTGAAGGGTTCTGGCCTTTTTTGTTTCCTTTATCAAATCCAAAACAATCAGAAATAAATTAATGAATAATTATGACTGAAGTGAAGATGCTCTTTGAAAGAAAAAGTGAGCTGGAGGGCAATCACTAAAATGATCCAGGTAGAAGGTCCACTGATTTACATAGAAATTATTTGTTATTATCGTATTAATGAGGTCATTTCTTTATCAAGTCACAATATAAACCAAGTCAAGTGTTTGGCAGGTGACTAAAGAAAAGCTGTTAACCAAGTTAACATATTCATTCTTCTAGAAGAAAGCTTGTATATTCAGTTTATTGTGCAATCACTAGTTCGATTGGGCTAATTAAGTCAATTATGTAAAAATATTCTTGCTTGCCAGGGTAGATAAGACTCGAGGAACAGTGGTACATTCCCACATACCTCTGTACCTGTATGTCTCACCTCACTCAGTCTCTCTCTCACTTCTCCTCAAGCAGCTTACGAGCAAGAGAACCCCCTTGTTCTGAACGGTCATCATGTAGCAGTTCTAGGGCCAGGACTTCCAATGTTGCTGCTCATCCAAACACTGGCTTGAGTTAACCTAGTGACAGATCCAGTTAGGGACAAACACACTTGCCACAGAGACAGAAGTTCATTTTAAATGAGATTTTCAAGCTACATTGACACAAAAGTATTTTCAGTATCAGGAACATTAAAAACTGAGGAAAAGTCTATATGCTCTGTGTTTTCCAAGGGCAAGTACATGCTGAAGCATAGCAACGTATCTCAGCAAAAAAGCCCTCCACACAAAAAGGATCCAACAGCCAAATTCCACTTCTACCACACTATTAATAATAGTTATTATTCCTTGAGCTCCCCTAGCTATCCTGGGTGGTTCTCAGAAAACAATGGCACAGTCTTTGCCTTGAAATGGTAATCTTCCATGGAGACATGATACAACAGGCCAGAGGAGCAAAAATGAAAGAGGTGGGTGGGAACCGGGGAAGGCAGGACAACGGTCACAGTAATAGGATCACTTGTTATATCCTGTAACTATCTTGATGCTCCCATTAAGTGATTTAATTAATGACTTAGATACATTTCCAGGAAGGATTGAAAAGAGTATAGAGAAGGAAGGTGTGGCAAAAATGTTTAGGAGCAATAACCAGGGAAGGTAGCCGGGTGAAAGTAAAACCAGTAGTTCACGAACACTGGAATTAAGAAAACTTGGATGGATTTTGTTTTATGACACAGCCTGTGGTCGAGACATTACAACGCCTCACTCACATGTGGGTTCTCAGGTGTCTAGCAAGGTGTGAGACCACATCATAGCCAAAACATTTATGGCATCTCCCTCACCAGTGCAGCTTGTTTGTATCACAAAACTTGGAGAGAGTTAAATTCTCTTCGGGGAACAGCCTCAGCATTTAAGAGGAGGGAGACAGATACACAAACACATGAGACCATGAAAAACAACTTTTCCTTGGGAAACCAGCTTCCAAACACGCAGAGCATCAGAGAACAGGTGTCATGAATGTGAAGGGCCTGTGCATTGCCCAGTCACCACCAGAGTGGCTGGACAGGCTGCAAGGATCTGGAGACATGCCACCTGGTTTTAGGGCCCTATGGATACACTTGGGGTGTTTTGCTGCTTTTCAGAGGCAGTCCTGCAGCACTTCCTCTAAAGACAGCAAATCTTGTATCCTGACCTGATTTCCCACTACCTCTGACATCACTCAGCTCAAAACGTCTTGCAAAAATGGAGCAGATAACAATGAAAACATAGTGGTCCTTATTACAGATCATTCTGTTCCATATGAAGAGTAGTCACGTCTTTGCTTTAAATGCTCAGGACAGCAGAGGAAGACACTAAGTTTTATTTAATGGAGGGTAAATGAGTTCTTGTTTTTCTTGAAAAGTTATTGTGATTTAAAAAGAAAATTCATCAAGCTTTCATTTGCAAAACAAATTTTAACACAAATAAAAAATGACTGTGAAAAACCCTGTTTGGGCCAGAAGGGCATTTCTTGTAACTAGTGAGGTTTGCCTGACTTGGTAGTTATTGTCTACTAGCACCTGCTGCCCTTCAGTGAAGAAAACTTCCCATCTCATCTCCCCCTGTGAACAGGACATGTGCAGATGGAGATGTCAGCAGGACACAGAGCTTGTGCACCACCACAGCAGTGTATAACAGAGTCATGATAGCCAAACAGGAGGTTTCCACTGTGTGTGTTTGTCCTGGAGAAGCTGGGACATATGCTATGGCTCTCTCCCCTTCGCTCAGAGCCACGCTCTGCAGCACACCTCGGTCCCTTTCAGCAGGCAGACCTTGTATTAGTCAGTGCTAGAGAGGCTGACCTGCACAATAAACAAACACAGACCTCCAAATCACGTGTGCCCCCACCCTGAACCTGTGCACTGTGCATACATTATTTCACTGAATAAGCAAAGTGATTTCAGGAACCAGGAAGCTTTCTTCTGGCTCGGCCTGTCTGTTTGTTGGCCTTGTATACTCCCCAGGTGCAGAGGTGAGCATGAGGTAATCACACCTACTGAATATGAGGTTTAGTCTATAGGAAACCAGCAGAATTTATGTAATTTTGGCATGCAGTGCTTTGCTTTTCTGTAAATTTAGCAGTGAGTAGCACGTTTTGCTCCACAACAGTGCGTGCACTGTATTACACGTGGATCCTCCTAACTCAGCTTACTGCATTACAGGCAGAGCCTCTGTCAGGGGAAAGGGGCTATGAACTTGGGCATCGGTCATCAAATACCCCTCATGTCCTCCTCAGCACTCTGCTATTCCCATCTGAGTTGGAATTACTGGTTCACACTCAAAGAAAGGATTTCAACTAGAACGATGTTTGTTTGCGGCCAGAATCTCAACTCTCTGTTAGGGCTGCGTTTCCCAAATGATGCTAAAAGTACGGCATTTATTCTGGCTTTGAGGAGAGCTGGAAAAGGATGTTCAAGGACAGGAAGAATCATTTAAGCTATTGGCCGCAGGCTCAAGGGAGAAGAGGAGGGAGGAAAAGACCAGTCTTTTTTTTCTATTTCAAAATTCTTCTGAGTTATTAGAGGCAGCTTTTGAGGCAGCAGCTGTATTAATGCTGTATCTTCAGGCTAGTCACTGCTCATATACAAGCGACAACAGTCCAATAGCTAGAAAAATCCTCTCAGATGGAGAGGACTTCCTTCTGAACAGCTTTTTTTCAGGTCTTACAGCCTGCAAAAGTGAATGCTCAAGTCAGTACAGCTCTGCCTGCAACAGGGCTGCTCTCACCCTGGCGTGTTTACTTAACTCCCACCAAGGTTAAGGGACTCCCCTGCCTCGAAACAAACCATAATCACCCTGAGCTCTCTGCATACCCAGGAGCTCTCTGACTTACCCCACGCATGTGACATGAACAGAGCACTTCAATCTGCAAATCAAAAGCACCCTCAAGTACAGATCTCACAACACAGCTCGACAATCTGTAGCAGCCATTGAGCGGAAGCTGCACGGCTGTGGCAGAAGGGAAACAAAATCACAGCAAGCACACAGGCATTGAGAGGATGACAATATGCAGAAAGAATATGGCATATGATATCACCAGATATAAGAATATCCAGCATACGATACGGATATATTTGTACATCAACAAACTGGGAAAAGTCTAGCAGAGAGCCACTAAAATGGTTGGGGCTGACAAGGAAAAGCTGAGGGTTGCTTCAGCCTGAAGGAAGCCTGAGGAAGAGAGGGACGAGATGACACCGTACTGCACTCTTCACTTGCCTGAGAGGCTGAGAGAGGTGATGGAACCAGACAGTTCTCATGGGTGCTCAGTGAAAGGACAGGAGGCAAGAAGGCACAGCACAAGAAATCCTGCCTGGACATAAGGAAAAAGTTTCTTACAATGACAGTAGCTCAGCGCTGGAACAGTGACCAGAGAGGTTATAAAATAATCTTCAACTTTGGCTTTTCAAAAGTCAGTAATACTCTGCACGACTTCATCTAGTTTGGAAGTTAGCTCTGAGCAGATGGTTCACCTCGAGGCCTAGAGAGATCTTTCCAAAAGCAGGTCTTCTATGAGTTTATGATCACTGAGCCTTTCTGAGGTGTTACTTAGCACACAGCTGCACCTTGAGGCTGCTTTAATTTATGCTTTCATTTACTCCAGTGGAAAAAATGCCGCTGTCTCCTGACAAAATGCTACCCTTTGCGACTTACACTCACATGCAGAAAAGTGTCTTTCTTCAAAGCTGGCCCCAAACCACAGACCTGCCAGAGAAGAAAATGACCCTGGATGTGATTTCTGTGCAAAACTCACTCACATATGTTCTTCCACGGTCATTTCTTCACACAGCCATGCAGAAACAAGCACAAGAGTCTAATCTTTCTGAGGACCAGAAGAAAGGGAATAAAGCAGCTTCATCTACAACTCACATTTTGCACACTGACACCAGAAGTATATCAGCACAATTATTCCCCCCCCCCCCCCCCCCCCGAATATATCCACATTGCTATATCCCAAGCACCAGTGACAGAAGGCTGCAGTTGTATTTGGAATTAAAATGTCACAATAATGCTACAACAAAAGCTGCCATCTCTTCTGTGCAAAGGGTTGAGGATTTGGGGGAGGGTTTTGATGTTTATTTGCATTTTCAATTTGGTTTTTTTTTATTGCAAAATGCTTTTGTAGATACAGGTCCTTTACCAAGTTTAAAGTTTGAATTCCATTTTGACTCCTCTAACTCTCTGCCTTAGAAATCATCAGAGCCCTTTCAATGAATCAAAGGCTTGAACTTCAAGGAACAAAGCATATTGTTCTAAAGGTAAATACATCTCACAGCTTATTAGGGTTATTCTTTCTTGCACTCTCAGACAGTGAGTTTTAAAAGTTTTTCAGAGTGTTAGGTTCCTCATTATGTGGCTACATGATCCTTTGTGCTATGGCACATGTACTGTGTAAGAAGCTATGAACTTCCACACGCTAGTGTTTCTGAGTTCTTTATTTTGTTTTACCATTGAGAAACATTTTATATGAACACAGGACTTTATTGTAAAAAAAAATATATTTCCCTAGTGTCTTTTTGTGTCAACAGAGGACTTTGCTGGCAAGTAATGAATTTGCACTAAGCGGGCAAACACAAATAAATGAAATGTATGTGGATAACCAAGGGTGGTATATGTATATATTATAGCTCCAAGGTTTTAAAAAAAAAAAACAAAGCACCACAATAAATCTGGTCATTTTAGAAAACAATAGCCATTTATGAAACATTTTTGCCACTTATATTTCCAGTGGAAAAATTAACCCCCAGCCCATATGCTCTAAGCTTTTAGTTAGTCATTGCATACCCAGTCAGGTATATGGTGACCTATCAAAAGCATATATGCTAAATACTTATGCATTAGAACATTTAATACTAATTTTTGTTAATACAGTGTTTAGATTTTTGCCTCTCTTTGCACTTTCTAAATTTCTCAGAAATTAGTACAAAGTCTTGGTGAAATACCTTGTGGCAGTCAGAAGAACAGTTCACAAAGACTGCAAGTAAGAAGCGTTTGAATAACCAGAGCTGTGTCACATGCCTAATCTTTTCCTAGTGTATTTAGGATAAAGGATACTTGGCTTGCAGAGGCGCAGTCTTGCTGATATAATTGACCTTCTCAAGAATATCTGAACAATATCCAGAATTTGCTAAATATTCAGAATGTTTGCCATAGGATTGTCTCTGAGAAGTGAGAATTTATGTACATTGCAAAAGCAGCGAGTCTGTGCCTGTCTTTAGTTCCTTTCAGACACAGACTGCTGGACTAGACAGACCTCTGGTCCGACCCAGGACAGCCATCCTCATGTTCTTTTGCTCACTTTATCTTCAAATACTACAGTATTACAATTTCTCCACAGTGCTCTTCACTCACTCATCAGTGTGCCAGTCATTTTGCTCCAGTCATGCTCCCTTCAAAAGGGAGCCAAAAGAAGAGCTGGAGCAGCCATTCCGGTGTAAAGGCTGGCCAACAACGCAGAAAATTACAGGGCACAGCCCATTTTGGAAGGCAGAGGTCCAGGCTGCCGGGGACCACCAGGGAACTGAGGGCAGACTCAGTTACCCTCCCTAGCAAAGTTAACTACGGGTATCACCAAGATTTAGTTTCTTCAGATAGAGAAACCGTGCTAGCTTCCACACCTCTGACAGCTCCTGCATGGGTTCAGGTTGGTGTGAGTCTACCCCCAGGCATGACTCTAAGCTGGGCAGGCAGGGCCTGGAGAGACCCCCTCCTCATCCACCCTGCAGCAAAAGCAGCGAAGGCAGACTTTTGTTTCTTGCATCTCACTTGGAACTACCTCATAAACATTGGAGTAAATTTGCTTATCGCAGGCATTCCCAAAGAGATTATAAATACTCACTCTGCACCTTGCAGAGGGGAACAGGCTGGAAGCAGGTTCCAAGCTGCTGCGAGCTCCTGAGCTTGGCCTTTTGGTCACGGCAGTGCTGGAATTCTCAAAGCTGTTTAAGAGATTTAGGTGCATACATCCCCTGGATTTCAATGGAGACAAAGGGTTAAACTTCTCCAAAAGTTTAAAAATCCCAGCATAGATGTAGGACTGGCTTCACTACCACTGTGCTGGAACTTGGCAACGGTTTAAGAGGACACATCAACACTAAACAACAGTTTGGAACAGGAAGAGAAGATGAATATCTAATCCGATTGAAACTCCAGAGGAAATATCACGCAGGCTGACTGGAATGGGCCCAGGAGTCTCACGCTAACAGCTCTGGTCTTACAAAAAATTCTCCTCTGCTCGGGGTCTCTCACTACCAGTCGTCAATACTGCACGTCAGCATCTGGAAGCAGCACTGCATTTTAGTAGCCATAATCTCACTCTTAACAGTACAACTAAAAATATCAGTCATGTGTCTTTTAAAATCAAAACCATTTCATTAATACACTCAGTCAGGGATGTTTGTGAGGAGATGGAGGTTCAAATTATGGTTTTTTGTTTTGTTTCTTTTATACAGACTGTACAAAACAAAAGTCTTCCAAAACATAAATGCTTCCTACTTAGGATACAAGTAGTGGGAGCATTGCCTTGTTGCTTCAAAAGGACAAATAAATAAATATCTAAAGTCTTTCCACCTGAAAGTCCCAGAAGACTCCAAATTTCCCCATTATCTGGGAAAAAACATTTACACAAATGCTGTTTCTCAACACACAAGCTATAAATCAACTCCAACTTCTGTGCAAGGACATCCCCAGAACTGAAACACCAGAAAACTGGGATGCCAGCCAAAACCTTAAAGAGCAGTTGATCACAGTTCCCACACCGAAGTTGTTACATATGAAGTCTGTGGTGTCTCGCCGTTCTTCCTGAAGGCTGTTCTCATGCAGATACAGTAGAATGTGAAGAAACCTGTCTCTCCTAGCCTGTGCCCATGGAAAAAAATGCTAATGCACTGGAGCAGGGAGAAGCTCCCACATAGAAGAAACTGCACCGGTGAATGGCTGCACACAGAGACCTCAGAGGTTGGTCTTGGCAAAGTTACTGATGCAGGGAGTAGTTTATTGGGGAAAAGAAGTCAGCTTTTGAACTTCACATGACCCATTTCTTAGCATGGCTCCCTCCTAGATCCTTATGGGCGCGTTTTAATGGTTCTGTCCTGACTTTTACTCCTACAAGCTGCAAGCTGCAGAGGCACTTCAGCCTGGCCTAAGTCCAAGTTGGTGATTTTTTATTTATTTGTTTTTTAATAGTCTGGCTAGTTTTTAGCTGGATCATTTTCCTGATCCAGGTCATTGCCCTGAAGACTAATGTTGGAGTAAGGGAGGCAGCAGGAGCAAACATCTGGGGCTAGAAAAGAGTGGGATGGGATTTCCCTTTTGCTGACAGTAGACACTTGATTTCAGGATGAAGTGACCATACAACAGCTTCCTCACATGCTTTTGTGAACGCCTTCTTGACACGCCACCACAAACTACATCTATTCCATTGCTTGCGAAACTATCCTATTTCACAGTATCTGTGAAGTATCTCCCATGCAGCTTCAAAATGGCTTTTGAATGCATCTGCCTGAGCAGAGCATGTTCCCCCCGTGCCCACCCACGTGCTGGCTATCAGCGGGTCTGCAGCCTGAACGCCAGCCAGACTCTGTCCAGGTATTGAGGCTCTCCTCGGTGCAATATGTGATCACTGAGTTTTCATAGAGGTACCAGTGGAAGAGAGGGAACAGAAGTATAGGTTATACTCTGGGCATTTTACTGCTTGTCCAAAGCAGTATGTCTTTTTAAGAAATAGAAGACTTCAAAAGGAAAATGGCCTAACATAGGAAATTTGGAGATTCAAAAGAAAATAATTATTAGTGTTCAGGAGCACTTGGTTCTACAGCTTTTGTTTATTCACTTAAGAAATAGAGTATCTCTATATTCACTTCTCCCAAATTCTCACTGGTCCCCTCTGCTACATCAGATCATGCCACGCTTTTAAAAATCCCATTTAAATCTTACAAATTGTTTTCGGGACAAGGTAGGGAATGAAGCCTTGGCAGTGTTCAGACCAGGCACAGGCATGGTTCAGTGACGCTGGCACTCACTGATGGACGGCTCCCTCTCGTGCCTTTCCCACACAGACAATCCCTGCCCGGGAGGTGAGACCGCCTCAAACGCAGCCCTGTGCACTCGCTGTGCAGGCACCGATACAGCGTTCAAAGTCTCTGATATACAAGGATGGCATTTAACAGAGGACACTGAAATCTCAGCTCCTTATTAAAATGTATTTCATAACTGAAATCATATTAAGAGTGGGTTTATCAAGGTGGTCCCATCAGGATGAGGTCTTGCATGGCAGTATTATTGTTTTACTGAACACATCAAACGCTTTTGCCTGTGAAAGAATGAAAACAAGTGTCAAAATATTAATGGCACCGTCTAAGGAAGCAGAAGTTTTTCTGCTGGCATTTCTTGGGTAAGCACGGTTAGGTGATGCAGTGAAGTATTAACTGTCAGTCCAGCTGAACAGCTTTCTGAGACAAATGCAAACACCACTCTTATTTCTGCATCTTATTCTGTGTCTAAGCATCTAACCAATGGGAAACTCTTTGCCCTCAAGAATTCAAGGGTCCATGAATGCAAAAATAAATGAAATAAAGGGAATGGGTGAATGTTTCATCTGGATATCCCTTTAGTGGAGCCATTTATGCATAAACACAGCAACAATTTCATACTGAGATTAGACATTGCACATCTTTCCACAGAAAATCCCTTAAAAAGTGGTCTGTTTTAAACCAGGGACCTATGCAACTTTCTAGACAAAAAAAGTTGGCCCAAGTCATGTCTGGATTATTCCAAAGATGATCTATTCCTGCAAGGCTTCACTAAGCTTAGCTGGGCACTTCCTATTTAGATCCTACTTTCAAGGTCCCAAAAAAGATCTGCACTTAATAAACCTTCTTTATACTAAGGATTCAGACTCTGGGACTTCACTTTCTTTCTCTACATGTATATATCATTTTGACCCACAGCACAATTTTTACACGGCTTGAGTCTCTTCAGCTGCAATGGAGCTTTTCAGTATTCTTGACAAAGCCAAAGTAATTTTTTGCATAACACACTTTCTTCTGAAGTCACAAATTCCAGTTAGAAACACTGAATTAGACACATACTAATTAACAACCACACAACAATCTGAATAAAAAACACACCTGAAGATCTGCAAAACTGAAGCACCTAAAATGAAATGCAAAAAGTCCAGTCTCAGGAAGACCCTCCATCCCTAGATCCAGTTTTACTGCCAAAATCTGCCACAGGATTTGGAAATCATGTGGGAAGAAATGAGGATACTGCAGTCTAATTGACTCGTTCAGCATTGTCATTGGTATTATTTCATGAAGTTATGTAGAGGATTTAACTTCTCCCTAGGTCTCTATCAGCATTTGCTCAAGTAATGGCAAATCTGATTTGTCACAGAAAAAATCTGAGCTTATCTTAACCCCATAAGTACACCTTAGCACTGAAGAACATCTACCACCAAGCTTCCAGATCTCTTTCTAAAAACTGAATACACTGCACAAGACTTTTTTGTTTCCACTGTATACGGCCTACCTAGCCTGAAATGGGCTCAATGGGATTTGTGATGAAATCCTGACCGCTCCGAAGTGAGAGAGGCTTCTGTCAGGGACTTCAGGGGAGCTGTATTTCACTTCTGCAATTTACCTTGTCTTTAGGTACATACGCAGAGCACTTAAAAATATGCTCACATGCAATCTACCTAGCTAGCTCTCAACAGCGATGTTCTTAAAAGGTTTTGATGTCTTTAATTAGTATTTTATTACATATATTTCAGCATTTATCCAGAATTTTTCATTTTACCCACTACTTTGGTAGATTTAGGAGAAGCAAACCAGTACAACTGATTTGGATATAATGTTATAGCTCCCCTTATTCTAAATGATTGGGAGTTTATTTGCCATTGCACACAGGTGCCACAAAGTACTGACTGCATCCTGTGTGCTGTATCCATAGAAAATTAAGTTTAAGGAACACAGATTCATCCTCTGCACCAGCCACCAGTCCACAGCCTGTAAATACATGCAGCCCAGCAAAAGACGTGTGGCTGCTGAGCACTCCTTTTCTGAGATCAGTCTGCTAGTTTGTCTTCTACACGTGCTCAGACAACACAGGACAGAGTCCCAGAGGAATCTCATACGGCCAAAATATTCTGATCAGAAAAAGTGCAACTGCAATTTAAAGAAAAGGCTTCTGAACAGTTCAGGAGCAAACTCAGCTCCTGTTAAGGAAAGATCTAAAGACATATGGGACTCCTCATGATGGTACCAACAGCAAGCATGTCTATGCCCAGAACATTCACAGGAAGCAAAACTAATGGGAAAGGCATAACACATTTTTCTACTGAATTTTCCAAAGGGACCTAACTTTTCTGGTTTTAACCCCACTTCAGTTGCTCAGCCACTGCAGAGGGAAATTAGCTCCTTTGCTACCTTTGGACACCAGCATTAAAGTGAGAATTTGACTTTCTGGATCAAAACAGAACAGTGTCACCAACCACGCTCAGTCTCAGAGTGTTCATTACGGACCATAAGTGGAGCATTATTTCCTCTTTCTGCACTTTTCAGTAGTACTTGTAGTTGATGTTTGCTCTCCCAGTGAGGTGGGAAATTTTCTCAGGAGAAAAGAGACTTTTTCCTTACACAGGAAAACACCAAAAGATAAAACCCTGGTGGGTTTAAGCTGCCCAGTGCCATGAACCTGCAAACTAAGATCTGAAACAGAATTTCTGCTACCAATCTCCATCCTTCCTTCTGCAGGCTGTTGCCACTTCCTTCACAACACACTGACACTTCTTCCTATAAAGATGCAGTCTCAGGTCGTGTCAAGGGCAACCAGATGAACACCTGGAGATACAGATGACTGCACAACCATCAACAATTCTTCAGGAGAAAAACTGGCTCTCACTAATTGTATGATACACAAAGTAGCCCAGAACTTATCCAAAGATTTTAGATGATACCCCAGTGTAAATGACAACACATGACAATAATGGCCATTAGCATCTTTCTGATATGCAGAGTCTATATTCCCATTTCCTTGAACTAGATGACATTTTATGGCCTGCAAAGTGCCTTTTGCCATAACTATTCTATGTTTCTTCACTCTCAGTCAGATGGTGAGAGATTTTTTTTTTTTGGTTGCCCCTGAGTGTAAAATTGCCAAGAATAACTGTTGCCTCTCCTAAAATGGCAGCTGTAGCCCTGTGAAAACAGGCCCGGCGGGTTCCTTTCTGAAGTGACAGCAGGTCTTACCGACATCAAAGGGGATGTGAGGTTTTTAGTGAGGGCTGTTTGTTGATTTTTTCTCCAGTGAAGTGATATTACATGGCATTTCAAACCCTCAATCCTATTAAGTGACAGAACTACCTAATAGCACTCATTAAATAACATAACTTGGTGTCAGAAATTCACTGACAGGCTCATGCAATTGAAGTGGTAGATTTATGCCCTAAAACAATATGGTTTTGGTGTTATTGTTACTGTTCTTTTAATAAATGTCATTTATTTTAACAGGTGAAAGCAGAAGACCCAGAACAGTTCAGAAAAAGGTTATCAGTGATCAGCACATAACCGAGTAGAAAAGTGGGTGCCTGAATTTTACATGTAGAGGTAAGAAAGCATTAGAAGCATGTTCTAATTGTTCAGTTGCTGCACTGCTGAAACCCTTCATTTCTTGGTGATCTCATTTATTTTGTGACACAAGGCAGTCATATGTTGCAACAGTATTCAGGAACTTTCAATCTTTCTGTCCAAGGAGATATCCAGAGTTATGTATAAATGAAGATATTAATTCATTTTTTTTCTCCCTTTCTTTAAGTTATCTGTTGCTTATGGCCCAAAGCAAACACAGATAATAAAAACATTAAGGTCTTAAATACCACGATCATCCCTTACTCTCAGTCACCCATTAACTGCACATTTTAAACCTTTAACCCAATTTATTTATCTTGCAAGTGAATAACAAAGTTTATCATTGTTCACAGAAACAAGTTTATCAATGATTTCTTGCTTCTTTCTTTCTACAGCTCTCATCCTACTGGAGCTCAAAGTGCTTTTTACCAACTGATACACAAGTAGTAACTGCAGCTTTCCTGAGGTGGAGATCTGGTAGTGGTTTACATCAGAATGCAAAGAGAGCACGAGGTGTTAAGACAAGGAACAGCCAGCTGTCTGCCTGAAATCCACCTTACTTCTCAACAGGCAAAGCTAGAGTTCAGAAAATACACTATTACCAACATTACAGCTCAAAAATGATGTTAGGGGTCTCTTGATTCACGTTTAGTTTCTGAATTGTTATATACGTGCAGAAAGTATTAGAAACCAGAATTTATGTAGAACATTTGTAAAAGTTAACTCTATTTCTTCTTTACAAGAGAAGTCTACTTTGCCAGTAAACTACCACATTCAAATTCAAAGCAGAAAGCGTCCACTCTACATAGCAAGCCATTAAGTTTTAGTGGTCAGTGGCTACCCCCATGAGATCCCACTGGAAATTAATTGAATACTCATGTGAGCAACTGCTCACCAAAATGAAAAGTAATTCACAGTCTGTAACTTGTACACACAAATCCTCCCAAGGTCTGCCTCTCCACACAGAAAACTCTGTGTTTTTCATTATTTCTCCAGTTGCCCTTTCTTACCACCCATGCAGCAAAAATCTCTCTAGGTTATTCCATCACCTTACAATATAAGAGTCAGTCCATCTCGGGAAAGACAGAAGGACATGACGGGGCTGTTTTCAGCCAGGACTAGCATTCATCAAATTTTCATCTTCTTAATGCTGTGGGTAATTTTTCATTTTTAGCCACTGGAGGATGGTCAAGTCTATAGGCAATGGTTCAGAAAAAACCTCCCTTGTATTCTTACAGTCTCTTGTACTCTTACAGATACAGAAAGAAGCAGTACCATCACCAGCAAATGCAGAGGCAGACTGGATCACTTCAGTGGCAGAGTCCTATAACACACTACTTCCAGAAATTACCAGCCCTTGGCTGCCTTTTCACTACAATTTATCAACCATGCAATGGTGTAAAAGAGTGCACTGCAAAAGTTACCAATCTCTCAGTTTAAAACAAGTATTCAGAAGAGAGCAGGGAATTATTTTTAGCAGGGAGCATCTAGTGATCTATCTACACAACAGTTTCCAAGTAATGGCAGTGAAACACCTGATGGTGCAGTTGAACCAGACAGGCTGAACAAGCAGCCAGTTGCCACCTCAGTCATGGTCTCATCCATCCCTCCGGTGCTGCTGGCTCCAGTACTTGTCTGACCCTGCAGTGAACTGATTCAACTCACTACACTGACTAAAAACTAACTAGGAGGACTAAGTAAATCAGTTCACAGGGTCTTTTCAGCACCAGAACTGATGAGAGGGAGGGGATAAGGTGCAGCCCGAGCAAGCAGCAAATTGCAGTGTTCTCGAGGATGGGAATGAGTAGCCACAAACTTCTTAAACCAACTTCACCACAGAAACCACAGAAACCACAGAACAGCACCTTGCATAGCTGCTTGCTTCCTTGTGCCAGATCAAGCCAATCTAGACAAGTTCACATTTTCTATTGTTGTGATAACAAGGTCATATATGGGTATGTTCACATCAGGCTAGAACTGAATAATGAAATTGGGGAGGAGACCATGACCTGGAAAAGGACTGTCTCTGTGTCCATACATCCCTATGCGGGAACAGTAAGAGATGTGAGCCACCACTGATATAAGCAAACCCATTTGGAGGTAAGTACAGTAACACAGCTGAGATGGTCCAACAGCTCAATGCTGTCAAAAGGTCTGTCCCACAATCTTCTCTCCCTTCTCTTTTCCAACACCACTCCCCATCACACCATCCTGCCCACTCCTTTATGCTGGTCTCAGCATTTACAGGACCTTCACTGAGCACACTTGACCTGCTAACCACACAGGAAATCCTCTTTTTTTTCCCCAAGGTTAGTTTTCTGCAGGTGTAGTGAGTTGAATATGCTCAGACAGGAGTACAAATGCCAGAACAGCACAAGGGAAGTGGTGGGGGTGTGCAGTCGGACATGAGGAAGAAAGCGAGGGGAACCTTCCAGTTTTGTGGGATCACAAAATTATTTAGGTGTAAAGGGACCTCTGGAGGTCATCAAGTCCGGTGATGGTGAATCATTAAAATGAGCAGGAAACCAGTCAGCAGCCTCCTGGCTCTGTCATCAAAAACCCAACTCTCACAATTTTCCAATGGCATTTTTATTTTTTTTAATGCAACATGAAAATTGTTTCAAAAATTACTTCTTTTTGTACCCTAAAGGTATAAAATTCTGGAAATAACAATTAGCAGTTAAACCCCTGACTGTAACATCCCAAGTAAAGGCAGAATGCTCTAAGGAATAACAAAACAATGCAATGAATATTTGTGCAGCAGGAAGAGTTTGGAGATGTTTGTTTACCATACAGTGTGTTCCTGCTTGACAGATTCCTAGAGAACCCATATAAAAAGCTCTGATTATTAATAGTCAGATGGCATGAAATGGTATTTCTAACCTGTTTATAAATGGTTTAAAGGAAATTACAAATACATAAAAACCAAAACTAAGTTTACAGTAAAAAGGCAGAGAGCTAAATTTGTTCTTCCAGTAAGCAATATGTTATATGAAACTGAGCTGAGTACATCTGCCATCATTTTACCTGGAAAAAATCAAAGTGGGGAGAGGAGGAAAGATTTTTAGTTTGCAAAAGCAAAAGAAAAGGAGAAAGCTCATATATTGTATTAACCTTGTATTGTGCATATGGATAAGTAGTTTCAGTAACACATACAATGATTTCACAATGTGCTTTGAAAAGCTTCATTAATGTTTTTGGAAATATGGGAAAGTAATTTATAACACCACATAAAAAAGTAATAGAGGGCCCAATCCTGTCGCCACTAACTTAAACTGGGCAGAGTTAAGCCTTCAGGACCTTCTGACAGATTTAGAACATTTTTCAACAGCCTAGTTCAGATATTAGCAAATCCTAGCCTGGCTGGCTCCCACCACATCTCCACTTGCTAAATTACTCCCTTTTCCTCTTCCCTCCCCCTCCCCCCTTCAGTATAATTTAAAACAAAAATATTTTTAATGTGTTGAACATTTGTATATTCGGAAACAGTGCCTGCCTTTTCTCCATTCTGACAGCTCTGAGCACTGCTAGCCATTAGCAGCCTGCAAGTCAAGAGATGCAGACCAGCCAGATATACCAAGTCACAGCAGCCCACCCTCCACAGCATCCCTGAAACCACCAGTCTTCTGTGAACTTCTGATTTTCTGCATGATACTGCCATGAAAACCAATGTCTCCTAAACAATCACAGGGAAATTCTTG
This sequence comes from Falco cherrug, assembly GCF_023634085.1. NCBI lineage: Eukaryota > Metazoa > Chordata > Aves > Falconiformes > Falconidae > Falco > Falco cherrug. The sequence goes on from NC_073703.1 coordinate 5,480,096, forward strand.
AAACACAAAGGCAGTTAAGTTTCCAGAGCCCTTTATGATCTGAAAGAAACGCTTTCCCTTTGTCTTCACAGTAAGAGAAATGACAAGGATGAACACATGGACTGAGGTTGTGTTTGGAGACCAACGTTCTCCCCCACAGTAATATCTGAACATGGCACATTTTACAATGTGAGCCTGCACCAAAGAGCAAGCCCTTCTCTTTCTCCTCCCCTGTCAGCACTGCAGTTCAAAGTGGCTGCTGGAAATACCAAACCTCTGCATGTGGCACATGAGACTTCAATCATTATCCTGCAAACCTGTTGCACTTTCACTGCTGATCAGACCAAAATTCCGAACCAATGTATTTAAAAAGGGGGAAGAAACCCACCACCAAACAATAACTTATTATTCATTTATCATGCAATCTCTCTGGCCAAGTCTGCATTACAGGGCAGATCCATTACTACCTTCTCTGGCTTCCATCCAGAACAGACCCAGCATGCTCAGATCCAGAAACACCATGTCATGGATTAGGTAGTTAAATGCAGCAAATACTAGGGCAATGATCTAGAGTTCTCATTTACCTTCTGCTTGTCTTTCAGCATTCATTTGTCCAGGTGAATTTCTTCATTTAAGTGTCTAAAACCTTTCAGTTTCTGTCAACTGATGCCACTTGTGAACTGAAGCTGAAAACTTAAGGCCATACAAACATACCAGGATTCTGCCCACAACATGCACTGAAGTGCAGGGGTCCTCTAGGCTGCCTCCTTTAAAGTCAGCTTTCCCTTCACCACCAATGTATTAAACTCTACAAGTCAGCCCAAATGAATCACAGCCTCTAAAAGATCTAGTGGTTCCTTCTGATAACCTGAACCAGGAGGAATAGCCAGTCAGAGGCTGGTACACCTAGGTGTACTAGAGCATCTCACAGCATCCACTTCAGCCCTGACTCCCTCTCCTGTCTCTAGATACCACTACAGGACAAGGCTTCACCCCTTCTTGGTGAAGAATCCCAGGACCTCTAGTTAAGCTTCAGTTGAAGCCATCAGAACACACGCCCCATTCACTTGCAGGACACAGATCAGAACCTCTCCTACAGGGCTCTGAACCAGCTTTCTGGTTCATTAACTTTTGTTCCTCTACTGTATGGTTTGGTTCAGATTGAAATGCAGTGCTAGCTTCTCAGTTCGGGTCTATCGCAAATGCTTCTATCAGTGCCTGGCAGCTCTTCACATTTCCAAGACAGCTCGTCAAGTCAGTGCAGGCTGCTATGTCTCTTCCTTCCAGTTTGTCATTACCTACAAACAGTAAAACTTTCCCTATTCAATTCTCTTGCTACTCTTGAAAGGCTGAAACAACGTGGTAGAAAAGCTCCACCATAGTGCAGTTGGACTTCAGCAGGAGAGTTTATTTCTTGTGCTTTTTATTACCTTGCTGCCATTTCCTAGCCATAAGCTGCAAATGTTAAATTACAAAAAATACAGTATTAATCAACCAATCGAGTTGCCAGTTCTAATTTTGGATAGAAAAACGGACAAAGAAATAATCAAAGAGTTACCAAAAAAGCAGATGGCTGGAGAGCGCTTCTGGCAGTCATGCTACTCGCACATGGGACCACTTGAGTTTAACAAATTGGACAACAGAGAGAGTACTGAAATGGAAATTGGGGCTCTACTCCATTCAAATTCTTCAAAATGTTTGTTTTGGATTTGTACCTCCGCTGCAATTTACAGCTCTAGATTAGATATAGCAAGAGTAATATTCTTGACTAGAAGAAAAACAGAATGACTAAACCATTTGCCAAATCACACAGATCTGTCTCCCTGTATACAAATAATACCAACGTATAAATGGTTTCCTAAATAAAATGTAGTACTAAACGTGTCTTTCACTAACACAGCAATAAAGTTCTACCAGTAGTTAGAGCACAAGACAATTCCCTGACTCAAACTGCATAACTTCTTCAAGCAAGGCCCGTATCCACATGTAAACGTATGTAAGCTACATCAGCATGAAAAAGAAACCCACAGCAACTTGAGGTTTCACGACCATCTTCATGCAGCACAGAGACCTCTCACTGCAAGGGAGACGACATCCCAAAGCTGCTCGTTCTGAAAGCACGCCCTTCACTGCTAATGAACTAAAGGGCAGTTGTTTCTAACATTAGCCAGTTTTGAGACCATAAAGCATAGTGCAGTACTTCTACTTGATCAGGGAGGGAAAATCACTAAACCAAGGTTAGTAGTATCAATACAAAGGCACACAGGTAGGAGATGACACCAAAAAAGGACGAAAAAAGACTCATTCCATCAGTCTTGCTATAAGAACTCAGTTACCTAAGTGTTTAACAGAAAAAACATGAGGGTCTTTGTCAGTGAGATGCCAGTTGCAGCTTATAGTACATGTATGGCCAAATATGACATCACCTACCACAACCAAAAATTAAGATGAAAGTTCTGCCGGTCTCAGGGACCAGTCACTCACCAGGGAACCAGTGGTTTTATATGCACGCCTTCCTGAAGAATCCAAAAATAACATTTTTCCAGAGAGCAGAAATTCCTGTAGCGTTCACGCTTTTCGTTTCAGTAATGTTGCAATCCAAAGTGCCAGCCCTCTGTAATGAGGTAATCCGACAATGTAATTTGTAGTATTTTATTCTGTCAAAATTGATCTTAGTATTTCTATAGCAACTAGATCAAAACAAAAGATGGAGCAGACAGAATAAGTCTCTCCCTGCCACCACCCAGATTTTTATATAAATATACATGTATATATATAAAGCATTACACATATATAAAGTTAATGTTCATGATTCATCATTAAACAACGCTAGAAAAACAGCACTGGAGAAATAGCAGCACAGTAGGATAACATTTAAAAAAAGAAATGCTAGCAAATGTGTAAACTGACATCAATAAAATATAAAAAAAGTAATTGTTCCAATTATCAAACACTTGGGAACAGAGTATGTCTCTACCATTAAATCCGGTCAGGAAAAGATATTATCCATTTCTGGTTGGGGTAGATGGAAGTGAATACTGGCTTTGCTGGCATGAGGTGAAGAATACAGTATCTTCTCCCCCAGAGAAAATCACGCTCGGACCACTACTGTTAACATGTTAATGTTTAAGAAAGCTTGACTGCCATTTAGCTGCCTAAGCTTAGTTTTGGAAGTGCTGTATGCAATAGTCTTGCAAATGTCTGCCAATTTATTTTAGTGCCCTTGTAGGAGCTGAGCTGAGTCCAGACGCTGTGATTCCAAAACACATAGGAAAACTCTGGATGTGGAACCCAATATTTCCAATCAAGTAGTATGATTAATAGCAAGACCACCCAGCCCCTTCCTTTTGAAACAAAGATTGATCCATTACAATGGGGATAAAAAGCTTGGTTTTCCTATAGGCCACCTCTCCTTAATATCAGAGTAGCTTCTGAATACGTCTTAGGAGATTTCAGTTAGATCTTGAACACAGATTGCCAAACACACACTGTGTGCAGGTGCACACTTACATCTGCAAACTTCACATGTAAGCATGCAAATCCCCAACCAACCACACAGTTCCTAACTTCAGCTCTAAGGAGAGGATGAACCTCTTCTAGTGTGTGACATGTACCTGCCTCCAGAAATCTGCACAGTGTCCAAGAACAATTTTCTCACTACTGCATAGTGTCACTTACAGCCTTTAGTATAAAAATATGTTACAGTTTTATACAGACCCCTAAAATGGTTGGGAGGGAATTTCTGAGAACGGCGTGTCAGCTGGGAAGAGGATGATATACTCACTTTTGTTGTGCTGGATCACTGCAGGTCCAGCTGTGGTTTTGCTGCTGGCTGCTATCTCCGGAGGTCACCATGCACCCGCTTACCAAGCACACTGCATCAGCCATGGTAAGGGATTGCGGTTGGAAGGCAGTTTGTCTTCTAGGCCAACCACTACTGCTTGTTAAGAAAAAGAGAGAATGTTAAGTTAGAGAAATACTGGTCATCTAAAAGAAACAAACATTCTCAAGAGTAGGATATTTCTTTGATCCCAAGCTCTCCTGCTAGAAAACAGAATTTTCCCACCAGTTTAAGAAGGGGGGTATGATGGACAAGAAATTCTTGGTGAATACAGGAATAAAATTGTGTGCATGCATAATCTGAAGCATAGGAATGTTTCCACAGATTACTCACCCTCCTAAAATTCACTCAAGTCTTTCACCTGACTAAAGACCCTGACCCCATGAAGCACTCTCCCACTTGATAGCAATTCCCTCGAGTAATGACAGTGAAGAATTCAATACCAGCCGAAGCTGAGGTACGTATTCCAACTGAATTCACAGATACTTCTGTAACAACTTCTACCTATACATGGTCTTGTAATACTGGTATTTTGGAGCTTATCTTACAAATGGCACAGACCTTGGCATGTCTTCAAATGAATATACTTAACAAAATGTACACAAAAAGCTGTTACCTTTTTTTAAACTTAAAAAAAATTAAATTGATCTGCTGCTGCAGCTGGAGATGCAAAATGATTATTTAGACAAGAAGTATAAAAATAAATGAAACTGCAGATTTATTCCTAATTATCACCAGTTTCTGACTGTCAGAGAAGATGTACTTTTTCCAAGGGAAACCCCTCATTACCCCTTCCTTCAAATAAAGGCAATCAACATTGAACTTAAAGGTTCCTGTCTGCATCCAGTTTACAGGCTTTACCATCCTGCTCTTTGAAATGGAGTCTTGTACAAGGCACATCAGAAAAACTGGAGGAAATTGGAGATAAAAATTATTTTAAAATAAAAACAGTATTTATGTCTCCCAAATGGGAAGTTTGGAGCAGCAAGGGCAGGAAACGGACGGGTATTTAAGCTGATTACCCAAGCAAAGTCCTCTGCCTTTTCAGCAGTGCCACGGTCCCTCAGTAAAACCATTTAAATTAATTGGAGTTTGGGGCAGGGGGAGGCAGGGGGAAGATGTCAAATTTTATCTGGAGTGTTAGTGATGGCTGGCTGGAGAGGGGCTTTCAGGCCTGTTAATTGGGCCTGTTTGCTCCAACGCCACAAACACTTTGACATGAAATGTTCTAATAACCCCGCAGCGCAGGTGGCCGCCAGTGTGAGCCGGCTCCTGACAGCCCGGCCAGGCCTGTCCCTTCCACTCAGGGCCCGCTCGGCTGAGCAGGCGGCTTTGGGCCCAGCGGTCATTAACCCAAATGTTCTCCCCGTGTAGCTTAGCAACCAATTAAGTAGCCGGGATCTTTAACATTTGTACCAGAAATTCACACAAATGAAAGTCTTTCGGGCCACGCTGGCCTTATAGACATGGATCTCATTATGCTTTTTACCTAATTATCAACTTAGCTTTTTTCTTTATGCATCTAAAAAAGACGGGTGGCAGTTAAAGGCAAGCTCTGCAGAGCACAACTGGAGCGCCGTTTCCTTCGGCAACACTTCTATGGGTGTTTGCATACATATAAAAATTACATCTTCTCATTCACACTTGCACATAACTGACTAGATAAATAATATTATCATAGTGGGAAGAGCCAGAATTAGAAAGGAAATACTGCAACGTTTAGATTTAATCTGGTGAGCATTAGATCATGATTCACTTTGACATAAAAGCTCAAGAGCACATTTAGCTGGGGTAAAACGCATTACAATGTTTTAAATGAGAAGGAAATAAGTCTAATGTTTCATGGGCTGCATTATTTGCTGTTGAAATCCTAATAACTGCCTACACTCTACACCTACGTTGTACCTAATGAATTGGTTTTAAACTTCAGAAAGCTTCAGCAACAAACTGAAAGATCTTATTTTCTTCTGACTCTCCAACAAAGAGGCCTTTTTAGTAGACTAGAACAGAAAATTGACAACAAAAACCCCCACTACCTTCATCTTCACTGTATTTCACAGCAGTATTTTTAAAACAAGCATCTTTGTTGATAAGATATTTTTTAAAACAGGGAAATACTCCAACACTGTGAGCAGGACTGGTATCACTGTTTTTCAATACCCACAGGCAAATATGGAGCAATGCTTCTCAAAGGCTAGCACCTGCTCAAGTCTCAAGAAGTTAGAAAGTTCTGCTTTATCAAGTGAAACACTGAATTAATGCTCCATATGAAAGTGTCTGACTCAACACAAGTTTTACAAGTGGCTTAACCCAATCTTCTGCTTTCTTCTCACCTACATCCATAAGATCCTATTGCTCCTCTCCCATCACCTCCTGCTTTTTTGGTGGCCAGAGGAAAAAATTAATCCCTGCAGCCCCCTCCCTGCTCATTCTCTGTCACACCAGCTGGCAAAGCAGTGGATCATTTCAGGTAGTAATACACTCCTGCCCTGGCTTAATACAAACCTGAAATGGCAGGCTCCAGGTACACTTTTTTCATGGTGCATAACCAAGCCCAGTTGCGTTTTTGAACCATGCCTCTCCATCAATAGTCCCCAGTGCTCTCTCAAGAAGACAGAATGTGCTCCATTTCACCTCTGTGCCAGTCATAGGAGAAAGTGAGAAATGTCTTTATAGTTGAGACGTGAGCCACAATGTGTGAAATCAGGTCCGTCAAGCTGGGCTGACCTTCTACTAACATGCCTGTGCCTTTCCCAGTCCAAGGCATACCAAAGAAACTCCCATCTCTGGGTTTCCAGTGTAACCTGGGTTTTTACTTACAAGTTGCATTCATCTAAACACATTTCCTTCATGCAGCAACTAGAATGAACATATCTAGAAAGAAACCAGATCACATAAAACAAGCTGCTAACTGTTTCTCACATGTGGAAACACGATGCCAATTCGCAGAAGCTGTTGTGATTGCACGAATATGGTTCTTTTACAAACCCAACTGAGTGTTGCAGCGCTCTGTAAGTATCTGCAATTTCAAGGCAGATAAATGTTATGTAAACTCAAATTTTGCAACTTTATTATTGTGTATTATTTCATGCCAAGTCGCTCTTTACATAGAAAGCAAACATCACTGAATTTATTTCAAAAAAAGCAAAATAAAGTTTACAGTTCTGCTTGGCATGAAGTTTGTTTATAAACACAGTAAGCAGACTGGCCTTATTACAACGGGAATGGCAGAAAAAGAACAACCCTATCTTCAAGTTGAGTATGAGCCAACAGTGTGCTTTCAGCAAGGAAGGCAAAGTGCGTACTGGGCTTCATCTGTAGCACGGCCCTGGCCCGTTTGGTCTGATGAAAAGATGGAGATCTAGTGACAGGCTATCTAACAGTAGCCTGCAGGGAAGCAGCCTACACTGAATTCCCTTACTTAAATGGAAATCACACTGACAAGAAAGCTAAACATCTGAGACAGATGATGTAACGAGGGGCAATATCAAAAACTGCATCTTGGCAGGTTCAGATCAGAAATTATGAAAAACTTTTACAGAAGAAACGTGGTGCAGCCCTAGAACAGGTCACCAGAGAGGCAGGGGATTTCAGCCTTTGGAGATGTTTCATGCTAAACATGTACTTTTTGACACATTGCCATTTCTACTGATAAAATATCCTGTTAAGAAACTCTTGACCATGTATTAGAGAAACTGCGGCACTTCACCACCCAGTAGAATTCTCAAAATCACCTGTCCATCTTTCTAAAATACCCAAATGCCTTTAAAAGCCTTATAATAAACTGCCTAATAACTATGGCTCCATGCTCTGCACACTCAGAACACTGGATCATCTGGGGGTTTCATTCACATGCAAACCCTCGCAATAGGGACTATTCCCTATAAATACAGACTTACGAGTAAGAGTACAAGATATGGCCATGTAAATTGCAACACAAGAGCAAACTCCACATATTTGAAAAGATTATCAGTCAACTACAGTTCTTTCCACTGTAGAAACAGTTACTCAGTTAAGATAAACAAAGAAATTCCCATGCACTGAAAAGGAAAACCTATTAACTGATTAAACATGTGAATCAGTTGATAAAATGGTTATCAAAGTTCTGAAAACATTTTTAACAATGACCCTTCCTGCCATTTTTAACAATGACCCATAAAAGCTAGAATAATTCAGCACTTTACAGGAAACCAGCTGGATAGAAAACAGAACGTATTTCTGATCTAAGAAGCTGCAGCTACACCATATGAGCTGACAAATTTAGACAGTAATTATCACTAAAGTAGTGATAAACATTTAAATACCAATTAAAAGCTCTGGACAAAAATTTTCAAAGGTTTCTAACTGTTTTCAGCACACAGAAAAAATTACCACTCCTGTCCCCTCTGATGTATACTTGCAATTCATTCCTTGTTTCATGCTTTTCAATTAACTATAAAAATACTTAATAATAAAAACAAACAAACAAAACAGCTCCTTAATTTTCAGGACAAGCTGAAGATCTGGAAGCAGCATGCAAAACTAGAATGCAGCGTATACTAATAACTAGACTTCACAGAGAATCTGATTTTACTCCATAGTACAGTTCAGAAATGGGTAAACGGAAAAAACTGTTAGACCTGACCCTTGTGATAAAGTTCCTTTTAGACAACTCCAGATCCATAGAAGAGCTCAGAGCAATTTTTTGGTTAAGAGAAAATTTTGGTGCCAGATTAGGGTCCCAGTTAACCAACAACATGACAATTGATCACATGCAAAGCATGGGCAGAACCTCCTGTATTTAAAGAAAATGCCAGCCATGAACTTCAGGTGGAGAATTACCTTTTCCCCAAATTCATAGACATATTCAGATCTAAGGCACTCTTCAGGCCATTCTGTACAAATGCTTGACGTCTATTCCCCTTCTTCCTATCCTTTGTATTAGCCATGTAAAACAGCTGTTAGCCAAAATATATCCAGATCCTGAATCCTACTTCTGTGTGGCTTCATGGCAAGTCAATTGTCTATAGCTTTCATTTTCATTTAATTATCAGGAAAGTCAGTCTAGCTAAAAAGCAACACCCCAAGTCAGAGAAATCCTAGAATGCAAGATGTTTCCACCAGGGTCTTGTACACTGTTCCAACAGTTAGCCACGATTTTGACATAAAACTTTTCCAGCAACTAAGGACTTTTCAAGAAGTCGTAGAAAAAGATTCAAGCTTTCTACCAATTACTGCAGAGCACTAGAAGTTAAAATGGTCAGTATTTAAACATTTGGCTTTACAATGATCTTAAAACAATCCAGTCTTTGTAGAAAAATAACCCCTCTCAGCCTTCTCATAAGCTGAAATAATAAGGCACACAGAATTAAAAGGCAGAATTAAAAGCTGGTATTCTATTTTTGTTCCAGAAACATAACATTTTAAAGTAATCAAATAAGGCATTTGTTAACAGAGGAGCATAAATAAAAAGAAAATGACCAGAGGTTTTTAATTTTGAAAAGTCTACTACCATTTCTGGGAACATCATATCTCAAAAGCATAGCTTGCTCATGGTATAGACCATACCTATTTGGCTACAACTCTGATCTCAGTAAGTACTGATGCCTGTGCTTTTGGAAGAGGAAGAAAATAAGAAGCTCAGAGAGTTATTTTTAAAAGATTTACATGTATTCCAAGGCTATGATGGATTTGGAATATAGCTGAGACACATGCAGACCCTGGACTTGGGAGGGGACAATGCACTCAGCACCTCTCTGCAAAGAGCTTCTTAGTTCACCAAATCTAAAAAAAGAGATGAATACACAAAGGATTTCATACTCTCAGTTCTGTAATTTACAAAAGATGTAGAAACTGCCCGTTCATATACTTAAGGTCATGTTGCACTTTTTTGGACTACAGAAACAAAGCACTAGTAGAAAGAACAGTACGTTCTCCCCACCATCTTCCTCCCACTGCCCCCCTCTCCACAGCGTGAATCTCCCAGCGGGAGCCACTGCCTTACAGACAGTTTTAACTGTGTGTGAACAGAAATAAAAAAAAAGTTTCTATAGATTTCCTGGCTCAAACAGTTCCTCCTTCCCTGCCTATGAGCTGGACTCCATATGTACTACATGTAAAGCAGAAATGCATTTTCCCCCATTAACATTACAATAATCTAAAGTATTCCTTGAAACTAGATTAAGCATTAAAATTTACAGTCAGTTTTGCAACCTTTTATTTCTCCTGCTTATCTCACGCTTTTGAGCAGCCACTCTGAGCTCAGCACAGCCATTTTGTAAAACCAAACCCTACATTTTTACAGCAACTACTTGATTTCTAATGTTTCAGTTACCAAGTGCTCAGCTTGGATACTTGGAGATTTTTTAAATTTTCAGATGGTGAGAACACAGAGCTTCCAAGTTACCTTTTTCCAGACAGCCCTGAATCAAGTTGCCCACAGTAATCTCCAAACATTTCCAGTGCCTGTTAAGAGAAACATGGTTACCTATAAATACATTTACAACTATAGCTTCTTTATACATCCCAGTTGTATCAGTATTCAATTGAATGGTTTTCCTATTCTACTTAAGAGATTTTTGCAGCTATACATAACATACAGTCTTTGTTCTTCTAGGGATGAAATCTGAGTAGAACTTTAAAAGCATAAAAAAGCAATGCTGAGATTCATGATGCAGTTCAAGTGCCAAATAGTGCTGCAGGTAATTGGTGACATATCTGTGCTTCAGCATAGAGCGAGCTGTGGCCATAGAACAGGGATGAGCAGTCCTAATATTGCAGCAAGGGCAAATATACCTTACATTTTAAAAAAGCTTGTGTACATACAATGAGTTGTTAACATCTAATGTGGATTGATCCCCTCTAGCAGTTGCCTTGTCTTATGAGTGAAAAAGTCACTGAGATGGAGAAATGTTTCAGCACAACCTGTTGACGTGACTCATTCAGTGAGCTCCCCTGAGACCTGCTGAGCAGCAGCGGCAGGACCCTGCGGTGGGGACACGTAGTGTGGAGTTGCCGATCTGCCTGTTAGGCATCACTGTGCACTAAATTTATCTGTTAGATATTGATGGGTAAAACTGAAGAGGACAAAAAGAAGGATGGGAAAGAAGAGAAATTCAAGTGAAAAGCTGAGCACTTCAGTTTTTCAAAGAAAAAAGAGGAAGAAGCTTTCAAAAAAATTCAGAGATCAAAAATCTCCTTTGCAACATGTGCTCACATTTTGTAATGACAGCATCATTCTCAAAAACAGGTTTCAAGCCTTGCAGATGAAGGCAAAAGCATTAGACAAATAACACGCAGGTCTAGCCCTTGTTATAGCTCAGGCCAGATCAAAGACTGGGTCTGGCATGCCAGACTTTCCTGCAGCTCCTCTTTGCTACTGGGAATTTTTGACAACTCCTGTGCACCAGGGAAGGGTGTTTTATTGCTCACACACAGCCTGACTCATAATTTGCAGCTTGATGCTGCATCAGGCATCCCTTTGATTGTCGACAATGCCGCAGACAGTTTTTTCTCAAAGTGGCAATTGAAATGTGTGTTCCTGCAGAGTGCTTCGATGCGTGGTCACCTTACCATGTCCTAACAAGTGAGCTGAGCAGATGCTTAAGTTGGTGGCTATTCAGAGGGCAGAGTAAAATATGGGCATATGCTTAAGCCCCACTGGGTTCAGTCCACTTCACACCTTTCCTAAGTGGATGGTTTAAGGGAAGGGATGGCCTTTGGGCAGGGATCACTCCTTTCCTGCCAGCCAGACAGCATGTTCCAGAGCAGAGTCCCATCCCTGACATGGGTTCTCCTTCCTATCAAAGGAGTGCAAATGCATCCCATTTATTTCCAGCTCCAGAGGGGAGCACGATGGAAGCAGGATGGACAGACTGGAAGAGGATAAGAAATTAAAATGAAGTGTTTCATGATAGCAGCGTTACTGCAAATCCTCAGTTAGAACTAGCAAATTACAAAAGTAACAATAAAAGGTGACTGAGCCATCTTCAGATTGATGCAGTACTGGCCAGCTAGGAACTGCGCTTGGCAGAAGGAATGACAGTCAAACTTCTCCAGTTCTCCCTCAGCCCTCCCAAAGGGAGCAATGACATCTCAGTGATGCCTTTAGCTCTTACCTAGCTGACAGCTAATGTGGATCACATGTCACTGGCTTGAACAGACTTATGACAATTTATGTCAGCTGAGGATCTGTCAACTGTATTTAGAGCTCAGCACATGGCTGTTGCCCTCAGTGAATCTGCAGCTCAAAGGGAAACGTGCATCCCAGCAAGTTTACATGAGCTGGGATAAAGGCTTGTAGGTGATCACAAGCCTGTGGGCCAGGTCATGCTGCAGACAAATCTGCCCTGGCTGGCTCAGACCCACAGCCCAGGAGCAGTGCTAGGTGACCAGCAGATTTTTCTTACTAATTGGTTGTTGTGGATTAGAAGGGCATAGTCAGTTCAGGTAAAAGTAATATTTTTAATTCATCAAAAAGTAAAACTTGAAGGAAAAAAGCAGTCTTCATTATGCTGGTTTTGGTTTGAGTCCTTCTGAAGTGTTTCATTTTGGTTTTGAAGTGTTAAAAAATTCAAAACAAATTGCTAACACAAATTGCAGTTTCATTTTAGAAATTTCACAATTAAATATTTCAATTCTTTGCACTCTTGAGGCAATTGTTCAAATGAAATAATTGAATGAAATTGCTGGAGACTGACAAAACAAAGCGACTGTGTCAAAGCTGCAGCTTCCCTAAAAGAGCGTAGAGGGAAAAAAAAGAGTTAACAGTGACCCCATTCTGTCTCAGAATGATTTTTTTTTAAAAATAAAACATGTGTTAAAAAAAATGAAAAAAAAAAAATCACTGTCTGTAACATTATAGTTTTCAAAGACTGTGCAGCCTGGAATTACAGATAAGCCCTCTTAAGACCATAAAGAAAAATCTTTTGATAGTGTTCAGCATATTGAACTGGCTTCTCCTAGAATTTGCAGTAATAAAGCTGTCAAGCAACACAGAAAAGGAGTGCTAAGCATTTCAAGACTCAAACACATGAACTTCTATTAACCTACATTAACATGTAATTGTTGCTGTGAGCACACTGTTCTCAGTGTCAAGTGCTTATAAAGGACACAAGGAAAATCTTTCCATGTGATACAGGACAGGGTAACCACTGTACTGGCCTACAAATTTCTGAAACGGTCTTCCTGGCAAGCACTAAATTGATATGTATGAGTTATTCCTGGAAACTTCCCATATGGTTAGTAAATTTCAGAATGGAAAGATATGTTATTTCACTTTAATAACTTCCATGTTTTACATCACACCAAGTAGTTGCTAGTTTGCTGAAGTCTAGGAGATGAATGAACAATTTCGGTATGATCACATATGACTGTTTCATGTCGCTAAACAGCCTGCAGTCTCAGAAAGGCAGCAGGGGGTTGGTGATCATTTGCTTCAAAGCTTTGAGACACCCTGGCCAAGTCAGAGAGGTAATATCGTAGGAGGAGATTCAGGATATGGCTTCAACATTTTCATCTTCTACTCACTTAAGCTGGCTGGGTCTGGGACAGATGGGAACACACCTGTAATCCTTCTGGACACAAACCCAAGCTACGAAGCATCACAGCATGGACAGCTTTTTTGAACCTGGCTGCAAAGCCCACACAAAGGCCATTCCACATCATCTGGAATCAGTAGCTCAGAAGTCTCTGCACTGCTCTCCCAGGCACTGCAAAGATGCACCTTTTAAGAGGCAGCAGAAGTGAGGCTGAGAGGAGGTACACAAGGCTCTCTGTAAATAAATCAGAAGGGCAAACAGCAGGAAGAAAAGCCATCTAATCTGAAGGAAAACATTTGCACAACAAGCAGTGGACATAAGCCAGTCATTAATAAATTTCTGCTAGAAATTAGAAAAAGGTGCAGAAAGATTCTGGCACAGCCTTCCAACAGGATGGGAGAAACACAAACCACACAAAAATGTTACTGTGTTTTAAAATGCTTGTTTATAAACTCACAGAGCAGATGAGAGGACATAGTGACCTGTGACTGCAGGGACTGGACTTTCTCAGTTCTTACCCTGGATTTATGCTTCATGTTCCCCCAAACACCCTTCCTTTCCAGCCAGGGTAATGTTCTGGCATCTGTTTAATGCTCATGAACTGCAAGAGTATCACTAAAATGATTATGTAGGAGTATTTTCAGAGAGCAAGATATGATTGCAAAGGGAGTTGGATGTGTTTACATGGGGCTGATTGTTCTGTTGTGGACGTTGCTGATGCAGGTGAACAGGTTACCATGTCTATAAGGCTCCTCATCAGGCCTTCTGCCCATCTTCCAGACCTCACCAGACAGATTTACAAACAAAGCTCTGCATGTAACGGTGCCCTAAATGCAGGTCACAGCAACAGAGGTTGAGAAGCACTCCAAGCTTACCAGCCTACTCTGAACTGAGCTGGGTTGAGATTACAGATGCCCCGATACCAGTGGATCAAAGGGAAGGTGTTACCTGGCAAAGCATGGCAGCTGTTGAGAAGGAAGGTGTGATAACCCTCACCCAGTGCAGGGGCTGCTGGAATAGGGATGGTTTACCGGGATAACAGACTAGTGACTAACATCGCTGCACTGCCCTACCAAAATAATTTCTGGAATTGCTTCTGTGAGTCTTGCTGTACTTCCTTGAAGAGATTGCTCCTGGACAGGTAGCTCTGGTTAAGCTCCCAGTGACCGGAAGTAAAGGGCAGCATATCAGCATATATTGCTGAGCAGGTAATTATGAAGTCGACTCTCAAGGTTTCGTAAAACCACAGCAGAAGTTGAAGGTGCATTTATTCCTTTGGGTTTCATTCCACGCATTGTAATCTGCCTCCCTCACCTTTCACCATCTTGCTTTAACAAATATAGCTTGGGGGGGTTTTCAGAGCCTGTATCCTCACCTTAGGTTAAAGTGGTTGCTGATGACAGACAGAGCTAAGCACGTGTGCTCAGAACCTGAGCTCTCAGGCAAGAAGCACATAGCTAAACTTTGCCAAATTACTTTCAGAAAAGCCCTGACTGAAAGGGATCTTCATTGTAAAATGCTGAAAGACACACACACACGGAAACCCCCGAAACCGCTGAATTACCCAGGCAAAAGGCAGGAAACAGCCTGGGGTTTCTGACTCTCACGGAACTGCTCATTTTCAGCTGATGACCACATTGGTTTAATGTGTTCCAGAGCAAATGCCCTTCACATACGATCCACACATAATCTGACCCAAAGGCCAGCCTAATTTCCACCACAGCTAGATGGGCTGTAGAGTCCTTCAGAGCTGGAAGAAGCTTAGATCTCCTGAAATTTATGCAAGCAGCAAAAATGTCTCTTTCCACAGAACTGCATCAAATCACTTTTGCTCCCTTGTTTTTTCTTCTGTCTAAATACAACTGCTGCTCAAAAATGCTGTCATCAGACTTGTTGTAACTCTGGCTGTCTAATGGCCTTCCATCTCCCACACTGCTTCATATCATTCTCATCATGGGAGACTTCTGCTGGAGATGCTCTGGGGATCAAGCTTTAAAAAAGAAATAAAACACATACATATTCCCAATTCAGCTGTCTCTGTGGCATCCCCAACAGTGAAGATGCCTGGAGGCTGTATTAGGACTGCTTGTGCACAACCTACTTAAATCCACCTGATGAAAATTCACTAGAAGATGACATGTAAAGCTACAGGTTTAGTACAGAAGAGCTTTCCTGATCAGCACAAGCTTCCACTTCTCAGAATGCAAGAACGAAAAAAGGAAGGATTAAACACTGTTAATGCATGCCATTCTCCTTCACTTTCCTGGCACTGGCATCCTTTCATGTGGTAGTTTGTTTTCCTACAAAACGATTTCAGAAATACATCTCTCCAAACATCTGGAAAACATCCACTTGCTCCACCCACCATAGAAGGAACCAGAGAAAATTAGATTGTCTGTGTACTCCACTAGCGCCACATTTGTGGATTACCTCTGCCCTTGTCTAAGGGCTGGTTTCAGAGCTCATTTTGTGGTTACCTGAAAGCCTGCCATTGCCTCGAGAGAGCTTTTCACAACACAACTCCTGACGTGTTGAATGCTTTGGTGCCTCTGTCCCTGACAGCTATGCCTCCTTTTAACCCTCCCCAGTTGCCACAGATCATCCTGGGATGAAAGAACTCATGATATACACTACCATATGTTCAAATCTGGAAACAAAGAACAAGCAGCAGCTCACCTCTGATGACTGAACGCTAATTCTCATGCAGAACAAGCTCTTTTCTCAGCCCTGGGTCAAAGCCTATTTACGTACTGGGCAGCAAGGGGAGCAGGGAAGGCCTAGGGTTCTCCTTCAGGCACTGGGAAGGCAAGGGGCTATAGCGTCTTCCTGCGCTTTCAGTATCCACAGCATCACCAAATATTTTGTAAGAGATCCACACTCCTACCTCTGCCGAGTGCAGATCTAGGTGCCTTTTCCATTCTGATTCCAGCATCCCTGTTCACTGAGAGCTGCAGGAAGCTCGCTGCCTATGCATGCAGGACATGGACCATCCTGAGTGATATACACCCAAATGGTTTCATCTTCATTCCCAAGACATATTTCAGCCTGACTGACCTACTTCTTCAAATCTTGAGAGAAAGGACAAGACAGTGTTCCACACAGTGACCACCGGAATTCACCATCCAAAAGTTCTCTTTTGTAATGCAAGAGCTGTAACAACCGACAGTAACCAAAATCTAGGATACGATGGCATTCCCTAACCATTTCATTGACTTGAATGTATATGAGCAGCAAAAGGAAACATCAACAAATTCCAGATGCAGAATGTAATTATGTTTGGATGGCAGAATGTTTCATATTGTTTTCTATAGGAAAAAAAAAGTCATCATTAAAGCAGTGGAATTTCAGTAAACTATGTTTTGGGTTACAGCCCAGAATAGTTACACTTGGCAGTTCAGAGGCATGGGTAAAATATTCCAAGGTTCATAAATCCTTGACTTTAATTTGTAGATATAGGTTACAGCTTTAGTATCACTGCAAGGGGGTAAATCATGCTCCCACCTAAAGAGTTGCCAAAGGGCGCTGTACCAAGCTTTTCAGCTCTATTGGGCAGCTTTTAGGAAAACCATACATCAATGTCTTTCACGTTCCCATGCCACTCAGATACCATATACTCATAGCAGAAGGCTTCCTTGGCTGTAACAGGCTCTGCAGCACCTATTTTTAACTCACACATTTAGATGGTGGTGACCCATGAAGGAAAAAGATACCTGGAGGTGGACTGGACACAAACAAGGCAATTCTTCTCTCACATCAGACTGCATCGACTATCTCAGTCCTGCAGGCTCAGTATGAGGAGGCAGTTTGGAACTGTTAGGAATTAATTTGTAAAACAAAAAATCCAGCAACATTCAGTGGCCTATAAAGAATTTCATTTCATTTGCATTCTCTGGAACAAGTTAAAGGGTTGCAGCGGCACGTGCCTACAAAAAAAACAGCTAATAATTTTTGGGAAGAGCTACTTGACTAAGATCTCATTAGATATTAGACACCTCATCTGCTTGCTTCTTTTCAGAGCATAAGTTCTTTACTGTGTTAAATTAAGGGTTTAAGAACCTGGTACACATAACTTATTGGTAAGAAGCTGGTTTGTACAACAAACCTCACAATTAAGATCTGTCACGTGGGCAACACATCATGCCACAAGAGGGTAATAAAGCTGTAGGATGAAGCACAAGAGTCTCAAGAAACCGTACTCTACAGATAGCACCCAATTTGTTAAAATTAAAAAGCTACCCATTCTGTTAAAATCTTTTGCTACAACAAAGCTTTGACACAGCTAAAAGAAAATTAATTTAGAGGTTATAACTTAGTGAACAATCAAAGGCTGAGTACCTTTGGCCACAAACTGAAAATTTAAGCATATGCTTATAGAAACACCTGAAGGAATTCCACTGAAGTCAGTGGGACTTTTGAAGCGTTTAAAAGTAGATCCAAATTACAGAGTCAGTATTGGGAGAGCCAGGAAGTTGCTTGTAACAGTGTGAAGTGTGAGTTTAGGAAAAAATCATTCTTCTTTCTACCAGGGCTCAGTCACTGCTTGGTTGATTTCAGTCCACTTTTGTACTAACTGCATAATTATTCCATTCATATTCCCTTTCAGAAGTCTTTCCTGGAATCTCTTCTTTGGAAATTATGTGAATTTCCTAGCATCACAGCATATTCTGAAGCCCTGTGCTCTGCATGTAAACCTTATTTTCCCCAAAGGTACACCCAAATTTGGTACCTACAATTCTTCCCGTTTTCACATGGTGACAGGAAGAGTAATCCTTCATTCTGAGACACAGCCTTTGGTTTTCAATCAGGTGTAACAAGGTTATAAGAAAGGCTTTCTTTAAAGAGAAAAAAAAAAACCCAAACAAACTAAACAGCAGTCTGTTTTACTTGTGTGTCCTACCACACTTTTATTGTAGACTAGGCAGTATTGGTTTCTTCAAAACAGTCATGTTGACACCTGTGTTAACCTAGCTCTCTCAAACAGTTCCAAATTTCTGGAGAAAGGGAGTCCCTTATAACCTAGACAGACTTCCTTTGTTCTTTGAATTCCTGCTCACGTCAAGTCTGAGGTTGAGCCAGACCCCTTCAAGCCACTGGTTCTACCATTGTCCCATAAAAGCATCAGGCATTTGGGTGGTTCACCCTAAGACATTGTTTCCTTGTTGCTTGTTTTTACTGACAGCCTCCTATTAAACTAAAGCAACATGTCCACAGAGTAAACATCCAATAACCGGGTCACCATCTAACACTCAGAAATTAGAGAGCAGCTCTGCTTCCACCACTGAGCCAAACCCCAAACTGAAGTGCTGGCCCAGATTAAAAATTCTCCCAGAGAGGGAGAAAATTGTGGCCTTGTGTATTACAGTTTCACAGTGCCTCCATCTCGGAGGGTTTGCAGGCTTGTATCGAGCTGTACCAAACAGACAGTAAATCTTTACTGGAGACAACTACGCTTCTCTAGAGAATCTACTCTCTTGAAAACTGCTAGATAAAACACAGTTGTACTGCATTACAGCCTATCATGCCAAATGTATCTTCTCCAATAAACGTTCTGAAAGAAGTTGAAAAATAAGTAAAGACATTTCCAATAAATCCAGATTTATATATAATATATATTAGACTGCAGATGTCGGAGGAATGTAAAGTGCTTTTCTAATGGACGAATTCAAGGAAAAAGCCGAAGCTTTAACATGTAAAGAATACAAATATCCTGCAAAGTCTGCAGATGCATGGCCTATGAGTAAGTGTGTAAATCAAGTGCCTTGGTGCGTGGAAGGCTGTGTAGAAACCCAAGAGTAATTTGTACTTTCATGTTACTGACACCCTCAGTGAGTATAATGTCTCACTATTTGGGTTCTCACAGACCCAGATACTCAAACATATTCAAGACTGTGAGGCTTGAGGCTCATTATTACAATACAAAGTACTTCTGGTCATAAACCAGGCACTGAAAATGTGCTTTACAAAATGACAGTTCTGGCTACAAAGGTTGTGTTCAGAACAGGAAAAGTTATGGATATAAACAGGCAGGAGAAGGCAAGGAAAGCCTTCCAACTCAGGAGGACAGGCAGTATTGGCAACCCAACTTCATTAACTCAAGCCAACCAAATCCACAATTCACCAGAAGGCTGAGCCGGGTACCTCAAAGCCATCGGTTCTGAGACTACTCTATAGTAACCATCCACTGTGTAGGTGGCTCACCTTCAGGCATGGTGCAGATATTCAACCACCGTGAAGAACCAAGCATACATTGTATGCAACACGACCAGGGATTTTGAAGTGACTGTGCCTGCAAATCCAGGCAGTCATTTGCACAAACTAAGGTCAAAACTGGGACACAAAGTATTGCATTGGAAAAGTTCTATGCATCTCGGTTCACATCCGGCGCATAACAATTTCTTTTTTGTATCTTATTTACATCTTTATCTGAATAGAAACACAGTAAATGAGGTTAAGTTAAAATGGTAAACAAGAATTTCAGCTTGTAAGCTTTGATTTAGATGATTTGTTTTCTGATAGTGCTTATGTGAATTGTGCCATTCAGTTATTTCTGGAATAACAGTAAGCAAAGTTTATAAACAGGTAACCTACAACAATGTTTCTTATTCCCCCCACCCACTTAATAACGTGAAGGATCACCTAAATTTAAAACAATATATTTAAAACATTAAGAATCATTTCCTGGAGTGTTGCCTAGTTTGTTTTATACTTTTTTAACAACAAAAAAAAGTCCAAACTGTGAATGTTTGTTTATTGCTTTTATGTTTCAATTGTATGTATTTCTGTGCTTGTACAAGTGGAAGCACAAAACTTTATTTTTAAAACAGACCTTTCATAAAAGGAAGTCACTTGTGCTCTGAATTGTGGATGTTTTTCAACTAAGGACCATAAGATATGAGAAAGTAGACCACAAAATTATAAAAAAGATTCATTTTAAAGGGTTTTTTACATATACTAATGAGTAACTTGCAAACCATATTTAGATACGCCTACTTACGACAAGCACATGATGCCCATTCCAAATTTTTTTTTAATATCAGACTTCCCTAAATTCTTAAATTCCCTAATCTAAATGTCTGGAGACTTTAAAGTCTCCCTCCCACAGCTTCCCCAGGGATATTTCCTAATGCACTGAGAATTAAAAGATAAGCGTTCCTTGATGGTGTTCACACTGTTTGCTGCATTGTTTTGTTTCCCCCCTCAGTTTTCAAAGAAATATATAAGATAATGAAAAAGCCACTATCTCAGTGAGAACACTTGTTCCCATTGACATAGATGGCAAAACAAGCAAAGAAAA
Source organism: Falco cherrug (assembly GCF_023634085.1). Taxonomy (NCBI): domain Eukaryota; kingdom Metazoa; phylum Chordata; class Aves; order Falconiformes; family Falconidae; genus Falco; species Falco cherrug. The sequence continues at coordinate 5,500,728 of NC_073703.1, forward strand.
AACCACAAACCACAGTGCTCTAAGACTTCGTTCATACTGCAGTCCTAAGCATTAGGATTTTCAAAGTATTTACAGTTTTCTACCTGAAATGGAATGCCCCAAATTAAAGTGAGTTTCTGCCATACCTTCTCCTAATACTGACATAATTTTCTAATGGATTTTCTTTAGGATTCAAACTTAACAGATGCAAAGCTACAACTATGGAATAAGGCTAAAGGGACATCGTACAGTGATGACAGGAGGACAGCAACAGGGATTGTCTCTCCCTTATGATTCCTTCAGCAGATGTTTCTTCCCTGGCATGGAGGCCTTTGTGCTAAGCCCCATGAAGATACTCCTTCCTTTTAAAAGCGTGCCTTCCATACGCAGCTGTGGTTGGGCCACCTATATCATGAGATTGACCCCTGACCCTGCACTGCCTGCTATACTACAGGCTTCCTTTCTCTAGGGACAGGCAGGGGAGGGTAGTATTTCGCGGCTGCCATTCCAAAGCAAAAGTTAGAAATCCAAGAGTCTTTACTTAATAAACAAAATTCCAGCACTATTCACAGCAGCGATGTCTCAGTTTACATGGAGAGTTGACAAGAGTTTTCTTCTAGCTAAGGGGCTCAAGTGAGTTATGGCGATGAAGGAAGACCCAAGAATGTTGATTAATAGATATTGTAATCTACAAAAGGAGGACCAAAATTCATATCCATTCCAGCCATCAGGAAAAGTAAGAGGGCAGGGCTAAAGTGGCAACCAGAGATGCAGCAATGTGCGGCATCAGTGACACACTGCCCAGATCAAGTAACACTTTGTTCTTTGCAAATCCAGGAACAACTGATGTTAGAAAAATTCTAAATACCGGCACTTCCAGCTGCACAGAGACAAGGCTGCGAGGACACTGCACCCCTGGCCAGCCATGTGATGGATGTGAGGTACTGACCAGAAGCATACGCCAAAATATCTGATTGCTCTCTATTATTTTTCTTGCACCCGTTTGCAGATAGATGCACTAGATAGGATTCTCATCTTTTTGGTTCTACAGTTTCCGGGCTAAACTATTAAAAAAAAAATAAATCTGCCTGTTAATGATATGGCACACTGCAAGTCCATACAGCACATTTTCCTTCCAAACCTGAATGTTTCAGTTCCTACAGAAAAAGGGAACCTTTTTGTCTGCAGCTAGCAAATCACAGCTCTGCCGGCTGCCAAAGAGCTCCTGGAGCCCTTCAGACACTTGGTAAAAGCCTTAGGTGGTTCAGCTGGGGAGGCCGTGAGCTGCGATGACAAAAGGTTTGAGAACAGATTGGACAAACAACGGTCAAGAGCGATGTTGGTGTATGTGATCAAGGGAACAGAGCAGGAGATCTTCTGAGAAACCTCCCAGCTCTCTCTTCCCATTCAGTGAGCATTTTCACATTATCAGCTATATTAATTGGATTTTTACTCCTACCTAAATGAATCTTACAGTAACAAATACATATCCAACATCCTCAATTTCACCAGTTACCAACAGTCTTGCTACTACATCATCTATAGAACAGATACCTTTCGGTTTACACTCCCAGTGAAGAAAGCAAGCAGACACACATCTAACCCTAACAGAAATTACCTGTCAGCCTCAGACATCCCAGCAGAGCATCTAGCTCATGGTTATTACAGATCACTCTCCAGAAACTCAGATGATTATTAGGAGCAGTTTTTACAAATTTCAGATGAACGGCTAGTTTTGGCATGATGACAATGCAATAAACACACATTTCAAAGCCACTTTCGCCAGGTTCCTCTGTTGTTCACTGGACAGTTGCCAGAAAGAATAAAAATGTTACCCAGGGGTGAGCTTTCTGAAGGCATTAGGTGCTGGAGCTGAACTTCTGTGCTGATGGATCTTACAGAATTTCAATTATGAGGATGCCAGTAAATCTGAATTCAATGTTAGATTTATGGAAAACAAGGTGATACTTTTTATTTTATTTTATTCTATTTTATTAGACAAAGCAAAACAAGAGTCAGTTCTCCGATACTGTGATCGGAGATTTCTCAAAAGGAAAAACAAAAAACCACCAAAACCAGAACACAAACCAAAACCTACACTCATGGGGAAGCAACTAACCATCAGTCATCTGTTAAATGAAACCTGTTCTTTCTTTCAGATTAGCTACTGTCTAGTGGTACATAATTAATATTGATTTGAAAGGCAGCCTGCCCAAGGGATCCAGAAGAAGTGATTGTAGTACATGCTGACAAATGAAATATCATAATGGCCAGTTTACCGCATGACTTGAATGAATATCTATCAGTAGGAGGGTTTTCTCCCCCCTCAGACTTCCAGAAGGCTAAATTCTAATTTGACCAGGTTTCAAACACTGGAAAATGGAAAAAATATTTGAGGAAACTGGAAAGTCTTGTTCTATTTTTTCAAATACTTTAATCAGATTTTCATGTCAAGCCCAGACCGCGTGTCTCAGTGAAGGAATTCCTCGGTGAAAGCCAGTGGGCTGAACGATGGCATTAAAAACCGCATTCCTGTTGGGTTTTGTGTGCATGTTCCGTTAGCCAGAGACCTCCCAATGCAATTAGGGGAAGGAGGGCTAGAGGTCAGTGCTGTCACCTAGGATTTTAGCAACCTGAATTTCATTTCTTGCCCTGCCACAGATTTTCTATGAGGCACAGGGCAAGTCTCCATGTTTTTGTGGCTTACTTTCATACCTATGAAATGGGGTAACAGGATCACCTCACAGAGACATGGAAAAGATAAAAATCGAAGAGCTTAGGAAAATTAGACCTCATATAGAACAGTGATTGACCAAAGGGCTAGAAGACCCTAACCTGCAGACAGTATTGTCTACAATACACTTGCTTTCAGAAATGCAGTAGAGGGACCACAGTTCAAAATACTGAGTGGTTTTATCTAGCATTTTGCTTCAGAAATACAAAGAATAATTTTGTTGGAGGAAAAAACAGGGGGCAGGTATCAATTCCCCCCCTCAAGCCTCCTCCCTCAGAGCCACACATACAGTCCATTCACCATTTGGCTCATCAGAGGGAGTGGACTCTGGTGAGAGGAAGGAGGGAAGGCAGCTCTTTTTGCTGCCTTCTGTCCCTCCTTCCCTCTCCTGAATGGAGGGTTCAGGGAAAGGGTAGGGACATGCCTGGGTTGAGAACATCCTAAAGTGATAATTAAAAGGATAAACCAAAAATTGTTTGCACAAGTAAACCAGCTGCTGTGCAAGAGACCTATTTACACCTTGCACTGAGCTTTCTTTCGCCTCTTTAATGACTTGTGCAAGAAGCATTATCGGAGCTAGGCAGACTTCTCACCCTGGCAGCTTTGCCACGCTAGAATATCAATTCCCGAAATGCAGTTACTCTGTGAATACAAGAGAGACTACTAAAGCAGACAGTAACATTACATAATTTAGTAGAAGCTGTTTTCATGACCAGGACAGGAGCTGGAAAGATTTCCCATGTTTCCATAAAACATCCCATTTCCCTCTATACAATCCTATCTCAGGAAACAAAACAAAACAACACCAAAAAAAATCCATTAATTCTAGGTTCTAAGACTAAAGAAGGAAATTACAAGTTATATTAAGAAAAACAGGGTAGCACTTTAAAAAAGAAAAAACCAAGATGTCCCCAATTACTAGAAGCAGACACATGTATCTCCTTTGGTGCTGAAGCAAAACTCAAACAATTCTAGAACTACTCCTTTTTCTTCAGCTTACTTTTAAACAAGAATACTGAATCATAGATTTGTCTGGAGAAAAAAAAAATAATCAGGATTAATCCCAGAAATCACTGACATATTTCAATAAGATTATTTAATCTCCTTAAACTGTTTGTTTTCAAGTCCAAAACAGTTTAAAGCTCACTGTGTAAATACTGGGCTTCCCAGCATCCTGCTGAATTCAACAGCGCAGAAAGTCTAAGGCATCATTAAAAATAACACATTGTTTGCATTTTTCATAAAGACATCAAGAGTATTTCATCTCTCTGAAACACGATCTCCCCCAGGGAATTATGGATGAGCAAAACCAGAACAAGTGGAAGTTAAATAATTTTTTTTTAAATGCCAAGAAGCCAATGGGTTAAGCTCTCAATTTATCTTTGTTTCTCCAAAGATACAACACTATTTCAGAGACATTAAGAGGGAGACCACACCTGTGTTTCTTTAGCGGTGGCCTGCTGAAAATATTTGTCAGGCATTGTGTCAGAATCCAGAGCACATTCTTTCACTTTATGATTAACCTTTAAAGAGATTATGTTGGGAAAACGCTCAAAGTGACATTCATACTAAATTAACTGCATTCATTCTGGAAAGGGTTTACCCTTGAAGTTGGCGGTGTTTTTCAAACAAAGCCTAAGTCAGCCATAGAATACATGTCCATAGGAAACAGAATACGCAACCAAATGCTGAAAACAAGCCAGGAACGTTTTGATATTTAGACAGTAGTAAATTCAATACTCCATAGAAAAAAAAATGACAGATGAGAGAAACTGACCCTTCTTCTAATAACATCTGGTCACAGGGATGAGGAAATCAGCTTCAATTAAGTAAAACCTGAGCAGAACCTGGACTTGCATTGCAAACAGATCCCTTCTTCCCCTCATCCTACAAATACCCCAAACATCTATAAAAAGTTCTGCCACCTCTGCTGGGCTTGGCATTGCTCCAAACTGTTCCTCCTGACAGGGTTTGCTCCCTGGATCCATGTCAGCTGGTGCAACTCCAGCGTTGTTTCATTGAGAGTTTATCTCAGAGACTAAAGCAAAAGTCAGAGGCTGCCTGAATCTGGGCAGTTGGCCAAATCTCCAAAGACAAAGAACTTTGTCCAGCACAATGCTAATAAATGATTACACCCTCCTTTTACAAAACATTAATTCACTTGACTTGGGGCATAGGATACCTTTTTCAAGTATACAGTGGGGGTTTAAAGAAAAAACACGCCCATTTGCAAAGCGACTGCAACAAGACCTGATCAAACATATTTTCCCACTGTTACACTGAACAGTCCCCCTCATCCCACGTCAGAGTGATTTGCAACATAAAGGAAGTGGCAGGAATGATACAAAAGTAAATGTAATCTGTGTGTTTTGGAAGAAATGTGTCAGTAGCACAATGCAAAGGCTCTGCTGCATTCCTCGCTGCTCTGCATGTGTACGGCCACTTACGGTGGCAACCAGGAGAAGAGTGATCCCTGAACATTCAGTTTCTCATATTTTGCTTAAAGAACTGGTTATAGACTGCTGGCCTTCTCAGCACTCTGACTTGGGCCTTTACCCAAGGCACATGTTTTTTTTTTTCTTAAATCCTTGATAGAAAATAATGCAGAATGCTTCCAGAATAGCCAAGTCTGCATCTGCACTCCTTTGGAGGGGAGGATGACAAAGCTGCTGAGTGACAGTGCTGTACGATAGCAGCCATTTGGAGTGCAAAACCTCAAAAGCTCAACAGCCCTCAAAACCTCGGGAGAACATTTCATGTTCTTGAGCACCATCTGCTGGCACCTTGGCCATGGACACACCGACACAGCCACCTCCACCCGCACTTCAGGGCCCAGCACCTGAGGCTTCTCTTTCAGAGAGAAGGCCAAGGGCTACCTTCTCCCCAACAGCTACTGAACTGCCACCTTACGTATCAACAGCTATCAGGTAGTGCTTTATAAATAAGAACAGCAAAGTGATGAAGCCAGACCTTTCCTCAGGGGTAGCATCCGTCATAAGGTAACTCTAGGTGTATCTGTAACGGCATTTTCATTCAGATTACAAGAGTGATTTTGTGAAGTGAATCCACCGGTCATCCCCACTGACTGTGCTTTAGTTCTCAGTGGGCAGCCCTGAGCAGCAGTCCCCCCGTCACGCATCCCTCTGCCCTTTCGCTGTGTGACCCCTCTGTGCTCACAGGTTTTCCCAGAGCACTGGGGGATGCTGCCTGGGATGGCCACCCCAGGAGCTGCTGTCTCCTGGGCTGCCAGAGGAGCAGGAAGAACAGGCAGAGCACCACTGGCTTAACCACATTACCTTTCCCAAAGAGCGTAAGCAGGGCCCCGCAGCCTGCAGGAGGGCTTGCAAAGCCTCACCTCCCCCTCTAACCCATGCCCGGCAGCGCTGAGCAGCCTGCAGTTAGTGCCCACATGCCCCCGTAACCAGCCCAACAGCAAAGTGCATGTAACTGCAGTTTTGCCTCTGCAGTCACAACCTCTTTCCTTTCTTCTTCTCAGTCTCCTCCACAAACCCAGGCAAAGAGGGAGAGAAAGCAGAAGTTAACCCTTTGTTCATCTCTGGCCAGATAGTGCTTTTATCCCTTGCTTCAAAGACGCCTTTCAAAGAGCCTGAGGCTGGAGAGGAATCAGCCCCCCCTACACCAAGTGCAGCTGGGAGTTAACAGGTAGCATGCTGCAGTACAGTTCCCTGCACTCACAGTTATGCCAACAGTCTTGCTGTATTTCACATTGTCTTCAGTTTCATGAGAACCTCAACATTTACTTTATCAAGAAGAAAAGAAAAATCTGGTTCTCAAAGTTACAAAGAAACACCTAAAACCACAGCTAGGATGCAATGTTTCAGTGCCAGAAATCAAACCTGACAAAACCCAAGGTTATTTTCCCTTTTAGGTTTTTGCTATTTTTAAAATGTTACTGCAACATCAGAGAGTCTGATTTGATTTTTCAGAACCGGTGTTGTTGATAACAGTGCTTCTGCATTGTTCAACATCATTCTGAATCCAGCTTCATTTTTATTTTGAAATTTATTTCAGCAGCTAAAAGGCCATAATTCAAGGATGAACATTCAGCAGTCCAATCTCACACAGAAAATGTATCCTGCCCCTCCCAAGAACAAGGACTTTCCCAAAAAGTCCTGGGAAAGGACTTCAGGTCTTTCGGGACAACCTGCTTATAGGTTGTATGATTTTGTCTCCATTCCCAGTCCATAATTTCTTTTGTTTCTTGATGAAATGCATGAAGAGGACAAGAAAAATGACAACGTTTACTACAATAAATTTTAAATATTATTTTGATACAAGTTTTTTTGTTAAAGACCATGGGTATTTCTTGTGTGATTAAGAATGATTTCCTGTCTTAAATCATTAATATAAAAGACTTGTGATCATGAATTAACAGCTGTTGACCAGTAACCACTTAAAAGCTTTCACATTTCTGTAATAAAGACAATGTTCAGTTTAAAGGTGAAAAAACTGTGAACTCATAGAATGAGCATCTTCTTGAATGCTCTAGTCTTTGCAGAATCCCAGTTCCTCTTAACGTGCTTCCGTTTTCTGTACCTCTCTACAGCAGTTTACTTCTGTTCCTGGAGCACAGCGAGCTGGCAGCTACCGTTAACACATTCATCAGGAGTCTATAAACTCCAGATGGGAGCACAGGATTAATCCATGTACGTGGTTTCTAAAGCACCTGATATTCACAAACATCTGGGATTTTTGTAGCGTCCCACAATGCAGACCTTTTCTACCACCAAATAATAACGCTCAGCTTTCTCAGGTAGAAGAAACAATAGCAGGGCCACCAGGTCTCTCTCAGTCTCACTCTGGGGTTTTGGGGGGTTGTGGTTTTTTGTTAATTATGCTTTACATTGAGTAAATATCTGCAGCTTAAAGATGTTCCTTCTTTGCTGAGTAACTTGTCAATACATGGACTTTGTGTGGTTGTTTCTGTCAACATCCAAGGATTTCTGCTTTTTCTTTTTTTAATAAATTCAAAAAATCCTTGAAAAACACTAAGACAAAGGCATGACTCACATTCAGAATTTCCTGTTGAACTTTTTAAAAAATGACCAGGATGTCATTGGACAGCTTGTCCTAAAATAGACTGATTACAATGGTTTTAAAAAGACCAGGTAGGCAGAAGGTTTAAAGCAGCAGTTCTGCTTTACAAGCCCCTTTTGACAGCAGTGCAGCAAGTGGGGGCCCCAGAGCAATCACTGGGACTCTTGCAGGTACAAGATGCTCAGAAATGGAATTTAAAGAGCCAGTTCTCACTGAAGACTGACAAAGCTGTTCATGTAAACCAGGAATCAATAGAAACACAAAACCAAAGCCACCTCCAAAATCAGAAATGCACTTCCAGGTTTGTCCTCCTGTGAGACTGTGAGATATCCAGGCAGCCTTACAGGGTGGGAGATTGATGGGAACACCAACGGCTGATAACCTCTTCTCTTCCCCTGAACAGGCACGCTGGGGATGGTGAGAAATGGCCAATCTTTATCACAACCACCCCGTGCCAGGTCAGAGCTATGCTCAGAGATACAGCTCTGCCACCCAACGTCACCTCCCAGTCACTGTCAGCAGCACAAACTATTTTCTCTTCTGGGCTGCCAGTGGCAGAGAAGATGAAGATAAATTGGAAGGAAGCACACTAGCAGAAATACTAACCAGAAAGGCAGTGGTTTGGGATGGCACTTGGAAGTGCCCCAAGAGCATATGCTGGACAGTGTGTTTCTGTAGAGCCCTACAGAGATAGGAAGTTGAGGCAATTATGCTCCTTACTGGCACATTAACTAGAGAAGTGAATTTTTCCTTTTTCTCAAGCTCTCACATTCATCCAAAGCATTTCTCTCTTTGAAAAATATTCTAATTTTTTTCATTAGACATTGGGATTTCTGCTGAACAGAAAGACTGAATTTTAATGCCATGTGCTCCGTAAATCCACTTCGATAATTTTGATGATCTGTTAGTTATTTCATTAGTGTTATGCAACTACAAAGGGTGAGAGGCCATGTTAAACTCCATAAAACTTTTAGAATCCTGTAAAGAAGGGGTGATGGGGAGAGAAGGAGGGAATGAATCAGCCTTAGGAAAGTATTGGGGAAAATAATACAAATGACACATTATGAAACTCAGTTTTGGTCAGACTGACAGCATCAGCAGGTGGGCAATGCTTTCACATGCCTTTCAGATACACACAGGTATTTTGCAACTGCAGGGGAAAGCGTTGGTGCAAAATTACAAGAGAGCCTGTTCCTTGATCTATTGTGAACTGCTGTTGATCCCAGAGCATGAATCACAGAACCAGCTTGATCACGGGATCAGGATAAAGACAGGAGCAGACTCTCACTTTGCACCGATATTGATCTGAAAGCAACAACAAAACAGGGCAGGAGGTGGTAAAGCTGTGACTTGGGAGCACAGTCTGTATGACTCATTCCCCAAAAAGATCTTTAAAAGTCTCACAGCTGAGAAGCAGCCAGCCAAGAGACTCTTACTCTTCAGAAATTTAGTAAACAAGGAATAAAAATTTGCTATGTAGTTACATATGGTACTACATCTGCAAATATTTTACATTTTCAAATGTTTAGAAAATTATAGAAATACTAACTCCTACAGTCTCCCTGTAAATGTTCTGAACACATTTTATAGAAGCAGCAGAGTTAGAAAAGTAGTTTGCTCCAAAGCCAGACAGTCAGTAGCAGTTTTGAAGAGATCCAGAGCTAAAAAGTATTGCAGAAGATTAAGAATGCTCATTTCATAGCACATGTAGATTTACTTCAACAGCATTCACCATGCTTTTTGACCCGGGTCAGCAGGTTTCCGTTCAAGTCATTATTTTGTTCAATAGAGAGAAGCAGAAGTCTCAAATACTCGCATGTCTTTGCATCTCTGCTGACAACTTTTACCATGAAATGCACACTTCACAAAATGTGCATGCTTTTAAAACCTCAGCTTGTGGAATTAAACCTCCACTTTTATTCTTATGGTTTGAGGATTATTATACTTTTTTAATAAAAATTCTATCACATATTTGTGGAAAAGAGATTGGTGGCACCACCACCACCACCTTTACACCACCTATGATAAAGCAAATAAAACAGAAACCTGTATTTATTTTTAGATGCTCATTATTTCTGCATACATCTCATGATATGAAATAATGTTGACACTGAATGTTATGTCAACAAAACCAAGCACTGTGGAGGACTGGTAATGAAACATCCAAAGCAAAGAGTCCTTTTGAAATCCTGATTTACCTTTTCCTACTTACAAATTCCCAGTTAGCTGTTCAGGAAACAGGATCATCATGCAGTTTACTGCATACTGCACATACCAAATGATGAAAGAAATAGGAAGCAAAAATTTTAAGAACATCTGATGGACTCTAATCTGTTCCCAGGAAATGATTTCTGCATAGTATATATGTGTGAACCAACAAAAATTAAATTATGTTAAAAAATAATCTAGAAAGAGGAGAAAAATTCAGTAAATTACTAACTGCAGGCTCTGGTCAGGAGTTCCTGGCTCCTATTCCCCAGCCCTGTCTTCTAAACCACACTGGTTTCTGCCACACCAACTCCAGATGGAAAAGGCTCAGCTTTGGGTCTCCTGGTTAAACAAAAGAGCAGGCAGGGCTGCAGCCTAGGGACTGTAAACATTCTGGTTTGGGTTTTTGGCATCTGTAGCACACAGCTCTCTCATACATGTGCTTATGCATGTGCACACACACCCATTAATAAATACGGACTGTTACCTTGAGGGAATAGCCAAAAAACTCTAAAGTGGTGACCTACTATTACTGCAACCATAGCATCTTGAAGTTGTAATGAACCTTTCCTCCCTCCTCCCTTTCACTTTCCTCGTACACTTTGAGCATAGATGGCCAAACCCAGGCTTGGTGTTAGGAACTTCCACGCTTCTGAGCTGCACATTGATGTAAACAAATGCTCAGTTTGGTCCGCAGTATTGTGTATGTTTGTAAAGAACACAGGAACTGATACAACACATCTGCTCCCACTGCTTCCACAACACTATTTCTTTCATCTGTTTGAGTTTTGGCTTCTCTGAGAGGAAGTAATTGGCTGTTAATTATGGGGGCTGAGAACTGGTCACATCACAGAACTGTGTTTGCAAGCATGATTCATGACAGCATCATTTCTCAGCAGCTGTCAGCAGTAAAGGCTCAGCACTTACAAGAAACTATTATAATATTATACCAGCAAAGGATGAAGACAAATGCTGTGCACAGCTGAGAAAGCAGCAAACAAAATATTTTTTTAAAACCTTTATTCGATAGAGGATCAACTTGAAACATGCTGTTTCTCAGGAGAGATAAACAACAATCCTGCCAGCATGGCTTCCCAGACCATGAAACTGAAATCCAAACTCTTCAGATGTCCTCCCCAGAGCTGGATGAAAAATGAAAGACCTTTTCTCATTTATAGCTGGAAATTTTAAACTTGTTCTCAATACTCCCCAGACTGTCTCTGTTCCTGTGTCTTTCTTGTCTTATGCTTAAATTGTTTGCTCCTCAGGGAAGACATTTTGATCTGTTATCTTCATATAGGCCCTAGGAGATCTGGCCAAAATCCAGTATTACAATATTTTAAACCAGGAAAACAGTCAACCTGCATCAGATCAGAAGTCCATATAGAACAGCATCCTGTCTCCAGTGACTCCCAGTAGCAAATGCTTTGGGGGAGAAAATGCAAACATCAGAGCATGTGTGGACTGAACTTCTTCCTGACTATATTCTCCCTGCTTCCTGCAGCCAGTAGCTTAGTAGGAAACAAAGAATAAGAAATAAAAATTGACAGTAGGGAAAGGCTGCATAACACTGAGATCTAAATACAATTTGGTGTCTCAGCCCCTAACGTTTGTGCTGCCACACTCTCACGGTTACCTCTTTCAGAGGGAGCTTTGGCAAACAAGAGAAAGTTTGTCCTGTAAAGTGCTAACTCATCGCTGCAGATATCATCACTTGAGGTAGCTCTCATTCTGCTGCCAGGCCCTGGCAGAGATAGCTGATGGGTTGCACCTATCCCATTTTACAACCTTGTGTAATAATAAACTGAAACCAGCGGCAGCTCAGGTTAAAAAATTGGGCTATAAACTGGGGCAATTAAGAAGTGCCTTCCACAGCTGTCCCTGCTACTGAGACAGAAGCTATTATCCCCATCAGCCTTCCCAGCTAAATCTGCTCAGACACGTCAGACAAACACTTTTTATCACTCTAAACAAAGTGTGTTCTTAGAAAAATGTTTTCCCTGGAAACCAAGCATTAGTGCACTGGTCATTGGAAGAGAGGGCTGTATGCAAATAGTTTGTCATAACCTCATGTCTAGATTGGGTTCCCATGGCATGAATAAAAAATGAGAAGCTCTACACAAGCTCTAGACAGCTCTTTTGTCCTCAGTGGCAACCGCTAGATCTCCTACTGTTTGCCAGAGTGACCACCATAAGGAAGAGTATGGTATAATGGACAGTACCTCTGCCCCAACTTAGTCATCAGCAATTGTGAAAAACAAGTTCACCCAAAGACAACACACACAGAAGAACGCAGTCTTTTATAAGAAATGCAAATACATTTATATGGCCTTCAGACTTTTTGGTGTGGTTTTACATACGCAGTTCCCTTCAGGATAATTGATGCTGGGGAAAAGTCTGGTTTGCAGTAGGCAGGAAAAATTAAGGCATTCAAAGCAGCTTCATGTTGCTTGTGGGCTAAACCAAAATACCAGGACTTGTACGCAAAACACAAATGAGAAGAAAGGAAAAACAATGTTATAAAAATCCCAGCAATGGAGCTTAAAGACAGTTGATAGATAACATCTCTAATCTACCCCCTTGAAACAGGGCCTGAGCGTTTTTTCCACTGACTTCTTTAGACTTTGGAGGAGAAACTGAACAAAATGTTTGCCAATGGTCAGGAAACTTTCAACTCAGGACTACAGCAAAATGGGAGCTTTAGGCACTTGAAGATTATGATATACTGCCCTTGACAGTCTGATTTTCACATCATGGAGAAGAGCAAGACCTTTCCTTATTTTCAGGAAAACTGGCTCTCCCCAGTATTAGAAACAAAATAACTACAGTTTTATTGATGGGGAAGTGACTTGACTGCCAGAGAGACTAAATCCTTTACCCAAGAACCACAAAGTGAATCTTGATCTCTTGAGGTATAGTTCAGTGCCTTAACCCCAAGAAGATTCTTTCACTCAGAGTCATGTATCAAAGTCCATTCTCTACCGATTTCACCAAAAACCCTCACACTCCCTCTGCTCTTTGAACATCTGAATTGAAGCTTTACTAGAGTCTTGGTTGTACTGGTTGAATAAGTTACCAACTCAGCCACCACTGTAGTGCTTGGACCAGTACAGCATGCCGTTCTCACAAAGTGTCACCTGGCAGTAAATTGTCACTTTTCAGTGGCCACTGCTATTTTTCTGAATACAAATGATAATAGCTTTTAAGGCTACAGAGAGGCAGACCGGTGCTGTCACAATACCATGTAATGGACATATGGACAACGCATATGAACATGTTTAAATCTGCAGTTTATATTTTGCCTCTTTCCTCCCATGGCGAGCATGAGCTGGAAAAACTGGAGGTGCAGTGCTTTCAGCCCCAAAGAATCGTGGTTTATGATGTAACGTCATCTGACTAAGCTTAATTGTATGGTGACCAGTTCCTAATTCATAAGCCTTTGTGTAACTTTTCAGGTCAAGTAACTATCATGTCCAAAAGCAGTCCCAGTTCTTCGGCACAAGAGTCACATCCTTGCATCTTGCCAAGCCACCCTCAGCACAGATGCAGAGAGCAAAAAAAAAGCCACCTCTGAAACCCCATGTCTTCACACCTGTTCAACACTCCCAATCCCAATATAAATTAATGCTGGCCCCCTTGCCAATGTTACTGGAAGCTATTGAAAGAAAAAAACAGTAGATAAGTTGTGAATTTAGAAGTCTGGAGGGCACCAGCCTCTGCTTCTGAAAATCTTGTGTAGAAGACATATAGTTCTGAGGTTGTATGACCTATCAAGTTGAGAATTCAGTCTATAATAAACATGCCACAGAAGCACCACAAGAGTTAAAGATAGTGTTATCTTACCGATCAAAAACTGACTGTGAAGTATTTCAAAATCCACATACTTATATTCAGGTTGTCTTCATAACTGCTGGACCTTACAGGCATCCAGAATAAGGTGAGCTATGCAAAATTTAAGTCATCCACATAAGTTTCCAAGACACATCTGTCCTACAGAAGCCCCTGATAAAAGCTCATCAGCTCTTAACATTTTCAGGTTGTACCTATATAATACTGACAATTCTGCCCAGACCAGTGTTACCTGCGAGGATTTGATTGCCAGTTGGTGAAACTATGCTTAAAAACATGCTCAGCATGACAGTTAAGAGAAGTTGCCCAACCAAGAAAATAGCCACATATAGCTGCTGTCTCTGGTTCATATACTGCTGAAGAACTTCTCACAAGGTCCCTCCAAAACACCGACAGAGTCAGCGAGGCTTTGGTTCCAAGACCACCGTCAGAAGCATTCAACCTTACGTGATCAGAATCACACAGCCAAAAATCTCCTTGAGAACAGCCTCGCCTTACGCAGTATGCAATCCTGCACAGCATACAGTGCTGATCGTCGGTGCCAGTACATTTCTTCTTAGCTGGTGTGGAGTGTGGACACACACCAGCCACTACCACTCCTGAACATGGCACGAGTGTGCTGCACCGGGGTATGTGACACAACAGATAGAAGAGCTTATTCTCTAAGTCACTCCTTGGAAAATGCCCCTGGTCGGAATACGTCTAGCGCAGCCTTTGCTGGCTTTTGCCACCTCCAGGCAGCAGAGCGAAGGTGTAAAGCACAAATATCGGCCGTATTAACTCTTCCCTCTTTAATGGGATTTCAGTCAGAAGGGACTCAGTGTCCTAGAGAGGCTTGGAGGCGCCGCCTGTCCACCCAGTCTCCATTTTTAATGAACTTTTGGGGCAATGAGTAGTAATGTTGAAGATCTTGCTAAAGACCAAATATCTCAGCTGGTTAATCTTTAACCGATTCATCACAAAGAAAAACAGTATCTTTTGCAGAACTTGGAGGAAATGTGGACAGTTCCTTTCTGCACAGATTTATTGGAAAGGTTTTAATAAACACAGATGTTGGGAACGGATGGCTACTGTGTAATCACGTGTAGAAAAAGCCAAAGGACAAAATATCCTTTAATGAAGACCTGCCTGCCATGCAATATTCCAAAACAAGCGAGGAAGAAATATGGTCAGTGTTACAAACAGACTAATCACAAGAATCCAGATACCAAGATTTCAATTTTTTTTAAACACTGCTTTGTCTTCCCCTCATTTGTAAGCTAAAGAAAAGCCCTGAACAGGCCTTGCTCTGAGCAACACACAAAGCAGCTCAAGAGTTCAAGAGACCTATGTGGCTTTGAGTCAGTTTTGTAGAGTATTATATACAGTTTTAAACAATGACATTTAAACAGGAGAAGACTCTCACTATTTCCAATATCTTTATTTTATACTTACTGGTCTTGCAAAGAACGCACACATTTTAATGTCAACAGGGAACACAGATGCTTATATGAAGAGCTTTTACTAAATTTTAGTCTCTGTTCTGTTTTGGTTTTTAGAGGTATGAAAAAAAAAATAATCTCCATGAAAGTATTTCTGAGGCAATGAACCTATTATTGGCCTGTGCAATTCCCAGTAACAAACAACACTGTGATTCTGCTGTGACCAGAAATAATCCTAGATTAGCACGAATGTGTTCACTTTTCCAAACAAGAGAAGAGAAAAAAAGTGGGACACCGAAGCAAATAAAATGTACAAATTCCTGGCTTTTAATAGTTTTCAGTACAAAAATACAAATTTCAGTTTTTCCGGAACTGGCTATATAATGTGCTGGCAGAATATCAGAACAGCATTTTTACTGAATTTACACCTCCCTCTCCCTCTCTTCTTCTTCTTTTTTTTTTTTTCCTTTCATTTGGGACTTTCATTCACTAATCACAATGAACTAATCCCCAAGGAGAAACAGTTATTTTTGCAAGTCCGATATCCTTGTTATGCCAGTGAACTTTGCCGAAAAATCCGAAACTCAGGCAACTTAAGAATATATCTGTAATATTCAACAAAATAATAAATTCAGCACATGATACAGGAAATAATAATCAGATGATCTCAGCCCCAGAAGTATTTCACTGCTGTGGAAATGCCAGGTTGGAGAGTTCATGTGGAAAAGGAAAAGCCTTGTAACTTCTCCAAACATCAGTCATCACTTCCAGATACCTCTAAATACAGCCATTCATTTCACACTGCAGGATATTGTATTGAAAAGCAAGGCAGGGCCAACACAGCACCTTCTACCACTAAATATGCACTGCACAAACCTTAGCTAAGTGTGTTTTTCCTATTTGGAATAGGGCTCTTTCATTTCCAAAAAGGAGGTTCATGCTTCTCACAGAGCAAAATATTTATAGCCACATGCAAAAAAATATAAAAGAGCTTGAAAAGGCAAACCCAGAGGTATTCCAAGATAGCTCCGTGTCAAATATAGAATGACTCATCTACCTCTTTCAATGAAAATGTTCATCCTAGATAGATCAAAGGCACTAAGTACACCAAGCCCTTTTTGCTAAACCTGGCAAGAAAGTAAAAAGGTTTTCAATCAGCAGTCACTTAGTGGGAGGTCTGTGAACAAATGAAAGCCATAAGACGCTGGCATATGAAAGAGACCATCCCCTACAATGCACAATAGGGACAATGTATATAATCTAAGCATAGCTTGCAAGGAATAAAAAGTCTAGATAAATATTTCTGTGCAGCTATACCAGATGCCATATGGACCTGATATTAGCAGTTATGCATTATTTTTGCTATAGACTTCCAAAGGTCTTCCACACTGCCTATCATCCACATGCTTTCACAGACACAGCTTTGAAGGCCAGAACAAATGCAGCCTGTCGCCTCATTGCGTATTTACTTTCGAGCCTCACACAGCCCCTGTGTGGATTCCTACCAGCCTGCAATCTGAATTTGTCTTGCAGCAAATGAGTCTCTGCGAACTGTTATATTCTTGTTAGGTCATATTTTACCACTTGGAAGCTTCCACCTCCCCCAAGACCCCCACGTCGGCTGGGCTGTGGGGGAAGGGAAACAAGAAACCACAAAACACAGGAAAGTAAAATGTCAAAGTCTAATTTAAAATAACCCTGACCTGCTGCAGTGACTGCTTGCAGCAGCAGAACACAAGGCTAAAGATTACCCTGCCCGGCGGTGCTGTGCCGGGGCTGCAGCCGCTTCCCCCGGCGGCCCCGCGCTGCCATCGTGCGGCCGCTGCCTGCTCCTGGCAGCGACAGCGGCTGCCGGGGCACCTGCCCCCGGGTACATTATAGCCCCCGGGCACCTTAGCCCCCCGGGGCACCTTCCCTTCCTCCCCTCCCGCCCCACCCCCCCAGCACCTGTCCCCAGGCACTTTCCTTCCCCGCAAGGCGCCTTCCCCCCCCCCCCCCCCGGGGCACCTTCACTCCCCTGCCCCGGGGTACCTTCCCCCGGGCACCTTCCTCCCCCCCAGGGCACCTGTCCCCGGGCACTTTCCTCCAGGGCACCTTCTTCCCCCGCAGGGCACCTTCCTCCCCCCCAGGGCACCTGCCCCCGGGCACCTTCCTCTCCCCCAGGGCACCTTCTTCCCCCGCAGGGCACCTTCCTCCCCTCCAGGGCACCCTCCCCCCCACCAGGGCGCCTGCCCCCGGGCACCTTCCCCCCACCTCCCCGGGGCAGGGCGGCTGCTCATCCACAGTGCAGTGACCGCGGGGAATAACGGCATCAACCCACAGCCTCACCTACCGCGGGGCCCCCACCAAAGGCAGATCGGAGAGAGCCCCCCGCTGCTCCCCCGGGCCACCCACCATCCCCTTAAAACGAGTTTGCAGAGAGAAACTTTCGGACTTCCCAGAAATCATCTTTGCTGTAGCAGCAGCTGCATGATAATTCACACTGCCCGTTTCTGCAGCTCGGGGGGTCCTTTGCGGTGGCTGTTGCCTGAAATTCAGCGCCTGGTTCAGGGAGCAGGAAGGGTCAGGTCGGGAGAAGTGGCTGGCAGAGCTCGGCAGGGGCTCATCTGATCAGCCTGCGCTGCTGCAGCGATGTGCTGAGCGCTCCCATGCCAGTTGGGCGACCTCAGCAGGGGCATCGACAGCCTGAGCTACCTCTGCAACAGAGATCCAGCTACAGGACCTTCAGAAAGCAACGTGCAGGAGCTCTTCCACATTTTGCTCTTCCACATTTTGCGGACAAGCCAGAATTGCATCTGGTACTTCAGAGCAACTGATAAATTCATTAACCCTACACTAGTAGTTCGGTCCAAAGGCAATTAAGCCACACTGATAGATGAGCACAACTGCCCAAATTACATGCCTGAGTGTAGGTGTTGAACCCCTCCAACAGGCACCGCGTGGGCTCGGGCAAACCCTGCTTCCTCAGGACTAATGTCATAGACAGCGAGCTCTCTGAGGCAGGCAGGACGTGAGTGGGCCCTCCTGTGATGATTAAATAAGAATGAACATCTCTAGGCAGAGAATATTCCATCCCCTAAGGTTCAGCACTTCTGTGTAGTAAAGCCAACATCTCGTATTCCTCTCACTGAATGCTTTACCTCACTGTTTGTGGGAAACGGAGACAATAGTATCCAGTAAAGTTCCCTTAACTCCTTCCCAATTTTCTTTGTCCTCCTGCTTTACTAGCTGTTGTTTACCACTTCCAGCAGAAGAGACAGCAGGCCAGGAGACCTATTTACATCCTACAGTGTGGCTAATCTGTGGCCAACAAATAGCCAGAGGGACCAGTAATACACAGGCTGGCCAAATCATTCCTGGTGAGGAAAGCACTGCCAGACCACAACGAACAGCCTCCAACCCGCTCCACACTGTGATACTATGAACACAAGTAACTGGGGTGATGCAGACTTGTATTAACACCAGCCTGACCAAAGCATGGTTTCACTCCAACTGCCTAAACGGTTACTTTCCATACGCGTACATCGTCTGGGCCAGGATGCTCAAACCCCACCAGTGCAGCACTCCTAGCTCCTGCAGCTGAACAGAAAGTGTTTAGGAACTTTACACCTCATTGTGAGACTATTACAGTGAGAAAAGCCGAGTTGCAAGTTTCTTGGGTTCAGGGTTTTTTTACTAAATTCTTGTAACCCTTTTTAAATATTCACTGTGCATAATTGAGGACTACTACAGAAGAGAAAATCCTGATACTAAAGTACTTCTCAGTCATAAAGAATTCATGCATTTTACCCTATTTTGAAACTCATTAACCAAGCTTCTGGAAGCAATTTTTCCACAAGCCTTACACTTCACCAGTAACAAACAGTTTGAAAATTTCTCTGGGTAACAGTTGCCTACAAAGCACTTAAAATTTATAAACTTCTCATACAGTTTCTGACATTTATCATTGCTAAAGTAAATGGAAGCAATGGAATCGACTATGCATCACGAGTAATATAATGCAATATTAAAGGACACCCAGTGGAGTACTTTAGAGGCAAAGGAATCTAAATCATACACTCAAGTGCTGGGAAACCATATAGGAAAATCTGCGGCACCATTTGTTGGTTGACTGTAGCTGTCACTGCTCAGTGTTATGCGAGAGCTCAGCTGCACTGCTGATGTGCAGGGTTACATAATTGACAGCAGTGATTTACTATTTATGTGAATTAGAAGAGAAAGGAACTGTGGAAAGAATTCCTAATGAGTGATCACAAGTGTTTCCACACCGCCTGCCACAGCCTAAGCTAAACAAAAACTTGCAGCAAGACAGGGAGATGGACTCAGGCAGACTAAGAGGCTAACTCATGCTACCACTGCTGGGGTTCCTGGGCAGCCTGGAGCATCCCAGCTCTTTTGGGGGTGTCCCCATCTAAACTGCTTTAATGGAGAAGGACAGATAACAGGTATGATGCCAAGTAGCACTGACGAGACCTGAAGGAGATTCCCACCTTCATCTAACTTGGTTTTTATCATCCTTCACTGTCCTGGTACAGGTAGAAGATGCACAGGCATTGAGTAGATGCACTAAGTAGAAAAAAGAACTACTTTAAACGCACCGCGACAAACACCACAACAGGCATTATGATCTCTGCATGTCATTACGCAGCAATCCTGACATGACTCTGGCATGTGTGCGGCTTCCACAGGTCTTGAAAAATACAGAGGCTACCTCCTTTGTGGCTACAGATTTTGACTGGACAGAATGTGAAAGCTCAAGCCCACTGCCAGGGGCTTCCAAATACCCAACGGCCTGGTTACAGCAATTACTCTGCACAAACGACCGCTGACGTTCACAGATGAGCTCTGCAGCCTGTGTGCAGATGTCTGATGCAGATCAGTTGTATAACGTGCGCCCAGGAGATGATGGGCTAGATACTCTGTGCCAGTGGGGCACACAGGGCAGATTTCCACCTTAGAAGGCCCAGACATAGGAGAAACAAATCCAGTAGATATGGGAGTTTTATACAGACCTTCCTCCCTACTCATTCACTGCCTCTTACATATGTCCCAGGAAAATATATAGATATTTAAGCAATAATTATCAGTACTGAAATTACACTTAGGAATTACCTTCTTTTGTCCTCTTTCTGCTTTGGTTTTTTTAACCTTGTTTTTCGATCCTGCCTGCATTCCTTTCCTCTCCCTCTTTTTGCTTTTTCCTTCAGCCTCAATGAAGATACACAGGATCATGATCGAAGAAATAAGTCACCGCTCCCGTTCCTCTAGTCCTCCTCCAATAATCTGCAAATTCTATTAGCTGAGATGATGTGGGACACTGGGATGGATTGGGGCAGACAGGGAGGCGCAGACAGAAATACTGCCTGGTAGCGTCTGGTGGCCTGGCACTCACTGGCTGCTCGGTGCAGAGCTGTGTTGTTACTGTGGAAGAGTTTTATGAGAAAGCTCAGTACAAAACCCTAATTGTATTATAGAAACTGTAAGATGAAAATGAAAGTTTAAATTCCTTGACTGTTTGTCTTCTTTTGTATATATTTGGCTATTAACAAGATGGATGCATACACAATACCACCCCCACCCGAATTATGAGTGAATTTATGAAAGGTGAAGCAATATGAACTGAAACTGAAGAACAGCCAGCTGAGATCTCTGCGTCCTGTCAGCAGAGTTACAGGAGGCATTTTTGGGGGTGATGGAAGCACCATTAACTCCACTGCTGAAGCTCAGCACCCCTTCATTTTTGCTGCTGCAACAGTCTGTGGGACCACACTGTAAACTGTACCTCTGGAAAGGGGTGGAAGGATGTTCCAAGAAAAAAAATGTTTTTGGAGGACTCTCTACACTGCATCATGAGATCTTGGGATCTAGACCTGCTGTAGAAAAGCTATATAAATGACACATGAAGTATCAGTTGAATAAAAGTCTCAAAATACTATTTAATTCATGTTTGTGTCTTCAATATAAAAACATGTATTATTTTTCTGGTATGATGGTCCGACGGTTATATTGCTCTTCTGGGATAATTATATGTTATTACTAGCAAATGAGTAGCTTCTGAAGTCATGACATTGATTTTCAGAGTGCTCTTTCTTCAGGTTTTTTAATAAGAAGCTTCTCACCATCACAATTAGAGAATTAAAGTTTGGAAGAAAATCGTTAAAAGCAGTCTAATGGCTCAAAAACAGAAGGCAAACAACAAATTTTGAAGGCATACTTATCCACTTTGAGCTTACGGTCTTTAAGAAAATCTCATGACTTCGGAAAGCATTTTTGACTTTTGAAAGCTAGCACTTGGATATGTAATGTTGCCCTTCAAAGCCATTTCCTTAAAATCTTTTCAGAAAACATCTGCAACTGACACAGAGAGCAAACAAGGAAGCAAGATTCACATATAGCATGACTGCCTCGTGTTTCCCTGGTTTGATGTTTTTATGGCATAAGCACATATATATGCAAAAACAGCGATGTTTTATGAGTTATCCAGTAACACACATCACACAGCACAGCCAGTAAGCATATCTGCCCCAAGAAAACATAAGAGATCCAACTTGGCTGGCATTATTATTTACACGCAAGACTGCATGGAATGTTTGCTTCTAATTATAGCTATGCCGAGCTGGGGCGGGTGGATCAAATGTGAAGTTCCCAGACAGGGTGAATGTGCCAGCAGGACATCAGAAAATTTTCAGGTCAGTCTTCCACCTATCCAGTCTGATGCTACCAAGAGTAAACTTGAGATGGGTGCATGTTGCACCCTCACCAATATCCACAATTCAGTCTGGCAGGAAGGAAAGACCAGAGGATCATCCCTTTCCCATTCCCAGCTCTACTTGACAAGCTATCTGGTCACTTCTCCACCTCCAGATTCACAAAGCACCACTGCATGGCCCTCCCACTAGTCAGAGGCAGGCAAAAGGAAAATCCTTATGAAGTCCTTGGCCACTAAGGACTGAAATACAAAAGAGGACTTCAAATCTCTTGCTTTCTTCTAAGGTCAGAGATCTGTTAATCAGCTGACATCTTCACAGGGACTACGACAACAACTCATTCACTAAACCACTCACACTGTCACTTCCCCTCTGGTGATGATCATGACACATGCAAGACATTTGGCACACAATCACAGGAGAGGGCAAGGGACCACACTGGGACATCTGTTGTGAAAGGGAAACTAACCTTTACAACTGCTGAGGAACATGTTTGCTGATTGGGCTTGTCTGAACACAGGTCTCATGTCAACCAGAACCAGAGGTCATGGAGAGGGGGGTCACTGAGCTATGGTCCTAGATGCAGCATAGCAAGAGGCAGGAATTAGATGTGCCTCACATCAATGTAAGGTTTTTTTCACATATACATGTATTCGTACTTGCACACACAAAACCACGCTCCATCCTCTACAGCAAGCTCATGGAATGGTGAATTAGACTGTTGAGTTTCTTGAACATGTTTTGGGAAAGCATTAAAAGGAGTCCATATTCTAAAAGTGTAATGTAAAAGTCTAGTGTCTATTGCTCTAATTTCCAAAATGCCAAGCCCCTGCAAGACACACACACACACTTTAAAAAACAAAACACCATAAAAAGATTAAAGATCCCTCTGGGAATACATTCTCTGCACTCTTCAAAGCCAAATGTCCCCTCGCTTGCCCCCTTGTTAACTGATTAATTTCAGTGTGAAGAA
This sequence comes from Falco cherrug, assembly GCF_023634085.1. Classification (NCBI taxonomy): domain Eukaryota; kingdom Metazoa; phylum Chordata; class Aves; order Falconiformes; family Falconidae; genus Falco; species Falco cherrug. The sequence continues at coordinate 5,523,657 of NC_073703.1, forward strand.
TCTGCTCACAAAATCAACAAATTCATGCAGTGAAAATTATTCGTACATGTTAACTCAGGGACTGCAAGCAAAACCAAGAGAAACCTCTATTTTTCTCTGCTCAATAGAAACAACAGGATTTACACTAATGCTCATTTTCAAGCTGCAATTGGTATTTAATCTGTTACCAGGCAGTTTTTTCTTGAGTCATTTTGCACATGGATCAGATGCAACCCCCTTTCCCTGAATTAAAGAGTAAATGAGTGCACCATCTGGCCAGCCCCTTGTCTGATTCAGCCCCAGCGCCTGCGGTGGTATTCCAAAATGTGAGGAATGCTCACCCAGTAGACTCGGTTCACATCCTCCCTCCTATTGACTAAAGCTGCTCTGTCCCCTTCTGGGCCACTTTATATAAGAATTTGGTGGGAAGACTAGGTCTCTGAAATCTTAACCATCTTCAAATGTGCGTGTGTGTGGTCTGAGCAGGCAGCTTATGCAATGAGAAATGGGAAGCCACTAAAATGATTCTGCTTCTAAATATTTTGACCTTTATTGACATTTATAAGTAGCAGGCAGCTTAATTACCAATTAAAGGAAGTTATTAGCTACAAAAGGAGCCTGTTCTTTTTTTCCTTTATGGCTCCTTTCCCAAACCAGTGCTGTTAGATGAGATTTCTGTGGCAAGACAAGGCAAAAGAGCCCAGGAGACCTAGGCTACTTTATAGCTAACCTATACAGAAATCCTTATAGAAGTCAAAGAACTTTCATAAAGTGGATACTCCAGAGACAGCCCATTCAGAACAACAGTCTCTCCATTTCTGTTGGTGTTAAAGCCTTGTATTACAGTACTGTCACGTTTTTCTATGTGGAGTTGCTTGGTGGGCATTATTGCTGGCTGGTTTTCTTTCAAGCACACCCATAAACAAGGCCTATCCAAACTGGTTTTGGTTTGGTTTTTTGAGTGGGTTTTTTTCATGATATGCATTTAGGGGCTGGCATGAGGAGCTGAGAATATAAAAGACTTAGCTACTAACCTTGATACACACTGTTAAAAAAACTGGAAGTTCTTCCCCAGAGATAGATTAATTCCTACAGCAAACAAAGCAGCTCCTTTAAAATCACCTAGACCCCAACTCTGCCTACAGGACTGCATGGGCTGGTAGCTTTACACGCATTTATGGGCCCACTAGAGCGTTAGGGTTGCTTGCTGGGTCATGGCACTCATGAGAAAATCTTAATTAGAAAATAGTAGAATGAGAAATGCTCTCCCATAATTTTAGAGTATCTTTCAATAAAAACAAAGTAGGAGAACAGTATACCAAAACCGCAGTATGAGCAGAGTTCTGATATCTGGTAGAGATAGATAGATACATATGTATATGTATATGTATGTTTTTTTTAACTAAACTAGTGCTAACATGAATTAAAAATAGCCTCATGAAGGAACTACCCAACTCTGTACATCCATATTATTTTCAGTTCTGTAACACATATTAATGTTGTTTTAAGAGTCTTTATATATGAAGGGAGAAGCAATGTCAATGAGAGACGGAAACCCAAATAAAGATACTTAAAACATCATTTCCTCACTGGGTGAAAAATCCCAAGGTATAACTTCCTCAGTAATGAGGAAGGTAGCTGCATGATCCAGACTGCATTTCAGAGTCTATCAAACCGAAGATATCATGGAAATTCCAGCATTCTCTCAGGCATAGTAGTAATTTAGCTTTTCATCAACTCTCCTCCTGCTTATATCAAAAGAAGTCCCACGATACCTTCCACCAACCTCGGCTTCTGATTTTCTGACAAACTTCTGGACTCTCAAGCAAGACATTTAACACTATTTTTTTCCTTCTCTGATTTTTTTCCCCAGATCTTCCTGGCATTTTTTGCTCTGTATTGTTTACACCTTCTTTACTGAGTTGGTAATTCATCCTCAGTTTTAGAGGAAAAGAATTTTACCTGCAACCTTATTTGAAACTAACAGCTTGATCCTGCAATCACCAAAGTCAAAGGCAACAAGGGTGTTCTGTTCCATGGGAATAGAACAGACCTAGAGTTCCTGGGCAGTGTGTTTTTAATCAAGGAGCCTTCACATTTGAAAGGAAATCATTTGCATCATATTAGTATTCATTGTCCACCTACACAGGATGGGAAATTTGCTGAACAAAAAGGTTAAGTGTGCTGATGCCAAGAGGGCTTGCCCGTTGCAGAGCCGGTCTCAGCGATGAAAGCATCTCAGCTGTACCTGTTCCAGGAAATTACATCAAAAAACCTCTGCATTCATGGCTCAGGGGAGTCAGACCTGTTTCTTACAGTACATAAAAGGTCAGCTGAGATTGCTGTGTGTATTATTTCATCCCAGGAACAGTCCAAGTGTATCAAAACCAAAAATTAAGCTCAAGTGAAAGAAGGTAACAGAAGGGAAGCTGCTGCAGCCCATCTGTCGCGGTTTACTCCAATATGTCACTTTAGATCAACAGAGAAATGTCCTCCTGCAAAATGTTTGTCAAGGGACCCTTGACTGGAAAAATGATACAAGAGTTCTTTATGCCTGTTGCAAAAAAGTTTGTGGTCTTTACCATGCAAGACGGTCCTTCCCAGCCTGTGGTTCACAGAATCAGCTGGAGCCTAGGGCTGCTGCTGCAGGATCTGTGAAACATGGCTGAGACAGAAAAGCCTATTGTCAGAAGGTTACAATTTGCTACCGAGATGTAGCTCTCTCCACTGGGAAGCTTTAGGCACCTGCAGTTCAAAAAAGATTGCAAGTCAGTTTTGTAAATGTTTTAGAGAAGATGACTTTTCTTTCTTCCTTTAACGTTTGATCTGATATTAGATATTATACCTGTGGTGGTAAAAGACTCTAACCCCTATTTTTCTTTCCAGGAAGCTTCCCAGAGCTCCTCTGAGTCCTTTCCCACTGTCTTTTACTAGCTTAATTTATATTCACTGAATCATTTTTCATCTTTCAGTTTAGAGCAGAACCTGAAAATACAAAGCTCGTCTGTTTCCAAAACTTTTTTTCTTTGGATGGATCTCTGATGATAAACAGCATCTTATCCTCACATGTAAATCTGCTAAGCATGACCAGTAAAACTGGGAGCTTACATAATGGTAAAGGTTAGAAGGGATCTCTGGAGATTGTCCAGTTACTGCCCTCCTGTCCTGGAGAGCCTACCAGAGTCGGTGTGCTCTCCAGTATATGTATGCTGCCTGCAACCTCTGAAAAATGTGCTCTAAAAAGTAATCTGAGGCATAAACAAGGGGTGGATGCATTTTAAGTGAATTTTGTCAAAGTCCTTATAATTAATTGCTGGATGGCTTAGGAAAGCTGGTGGAACACAACAGGTATAGAGATACCTTTCCTGCTTCTTGGCAGAAGCAGCTTCTGTCAGCTTGGTTTCATATGGCTCAGCACATCTCAGGCAGGTAACAAAATGCTGTAAGCCTACCATTGGGATAGAAATTAATATATTTTATATATTTATAACAATATACTTATTATAAATATATTAATATTAATAAATAAATATATTAATATATAAATATAATAATAAATTCATGTGATTATTATAATAATATATTTAAATAATTGAACTGAACAGAGCACCAAAAAGATACATACAGTGCTTGAAAACAAAAAGCTACGAGGCATGTTGGTGTAGGCAGACTCGCTGTCTGCTCAGATTTAAAGTAGCTCTTTCCTGTGCTTTGTGTTGTGTAAAAGCAGTGAACTCCTTCCAGCCCATTCAGTCCTGAACATAGAAAATAATACAGATTCATTCACCTCTTTGGGAAAAGACCCAAGAAATAATAGTCTTTTGTATAGAAAATATATTTTAAATAGAAAAAGACCCCCCAAAAAATAGTCTTCAAGGTGGAAAACACCTTATAGAGGATCATTTCACTGACATGTGGCTGTTCAGGATCACTGAACATTACACCCTAAAAAGCTCGTGCGACTCGATGATCCTTATGGGTCCCCTCCAACTTGAGATATTCTATAATTCTATGGTTGTTTAAGAAAATGTCTCAAGCCTGATAATTATTCTCCTTTGGCAGCTATTCTGACTTCTTCCTAACCAGTTATTACCAGAGGGATAGACTGGGATCTCACATCCTGCGTGAACATCTAGTTATCAAATGTCTGAGAAGAAACTATATTCAAAGATATTTTCCTAAAGATTAATAACAAGGAACGCCTGTGCAAATATCAGTTAAAGTAGTAGCTGATGTGCAGGCTCCAAAGACTTGGAAAAGCAAATCAAATCCAAGCTTGCAACAGTGAACAGGTATCAGTAGGAATGAAATATTTGCCTGAATTTTGATGACCTTGAACAATTCAATAAATCACATCACTCCACGTACACAGCTTGATAGGAGTCAGACAGCTGCACTGCCCTTGAGAACTGGGCAGTGGGTTCTGGGAGGAAGGAAATAGCTGCCACATGCAGTAAATAAAAAGAAGTTTAAAAAAAAAAATACACACATAGTTCTGCTGCAGAATCATTCCATTCAGCCTGGCTAGAAACACAGGCAGCTACAAACCAATCATTCATCTCCAACATAAACACAGATTTGGTTAGACTAGCAGTAACATAGGTTGAGATTTTTAGTAGATGACATAAATAAATGTATTTTTATATTTCCTGACCACATTAAGCTTGAAATCAGAGTTCTAAAATGTGAGCCACACACTATAAGACTTCTAATAGCCAATAAATTCAGATAGTCACAGTGAAGCAATGTTTTCTCCTTAAAGGTACATTTTGCTGCAGTGTGTATAAATACAAGGGGACTTGTTTTTTTATGGATTGGAAATTATATGTAGCTGAACATGATCATTCAAAAAAGGTTAAAGTTCTCTTAGGAGGACAGCAAGATGGAAACCACTTCAGAAGGCACAATCTCAGATTCCAAATATTATTTCTACATGGAAAGACATTAGTGAGGAGGTGGGGGGAGGTTGGGAAAATTACTTGCTCCCCAAAAGGTATAATACAGGAGAGGAGAGCTAAACCATCCCAGCTCAAGAACATCAATGTATTCCCCTGTTCCTATCCCACCTCTGCTACACTAAGAAAGCACAAAACAAGTTCTTATCCTGCCCAGTGCATCTACTTCCCACTTGTAAAGTAGGGATTATAGTGCCAGAATTCTTTAAGGTGGTGTGAAAGGAATGAATGATCTTAGAGGACTACCAGTAATACTTAAGAGCTAAAATACTAAGATGCTAAAGGTAATTTTTAATCTCTAACTCTGGCAGCCCTTTAAAGTGGTTACCAGCATTATCATCACAATATCCCACGCTGAGAAACTGAATACAGCAGACAGAACATATTCTTCAGCTTTTCAGAACGGGTCAGTGGCAATGTCAGGCACGATTTTCACGTGGTAGCTGGCCATACAACACTTAAAAGGTATGTTAGACCCATAAAGGCTGATGTCCAGGCTGATGCCCAGCAGTCAGAGAACTTAGCGCTCAGAGAACTTACAGGATCATAAGGCTGAATTTCAGCATGGCTTTGCTCACTGAGCAAGCTCTGGCTGAAGGACAACAGTGCGCTGCGTGGACTTTGAAGGCAAGTCCTTCAATATGGAACAAAGTTGTTCAGTTTTTGGACCTACCACTTTCTGCGGGTCTCTTACAGAGACATGTTCCCAGTGGGTGAGCCATAAAGAGAGTCAGCGTGTACTGGCTCTACTGCCCGTTATTGACTGAATGTTGTTGCAATAGCCAAGATGAAAATATCTGAGCGCTGATGTCACTTCGATACAATTGCTTTGGAGGCTATTCAGTTTTCCCTGCGTCGCCTATTCATTTTAGGAGACTTGCTGATCTTTGTCTGATGGCTGGAGTATTATGACCAGAAAGAAATGAAGATGGCAGCTAGAAGCCTCACTTCACAATGAGTAAAGTAATCCTTCTAAGGGAGAATTTGTCATCCCAGCTCAGTTTAAAAACTAGCATTTGAGAATAAGTAAATGGAATGCTCCAGCAGAATAAATTTTAAAACACCAAGTACTTTGAAGTGGAACTTAGCTGCATGATGACAAAACAAAAATAATAACAATCTCTCCACCCACCTATGCTAAGGTTGAAAAGCCAAGGAATCAAGAGCTGGAAGCACCCGAATTAAGGTCGCCTTGTGTAGTCCTAATTCACTTCTCCTGTGTGATACAATTAAAAGATATTTTCCCCCATGGCCTCACCCCATTTAGTGGGCAGGATGAACAGAGCTATTCAGTATTTCTTTTTTACCTTTTTGAGTCAATGTGTGGCCTTGGTTTTATTTATAGCATGCAGTTTAAAATCTTCACTGAAAACAGGATTATTCATATCCTTGTGGGTTTTAATATAACACTTATCACAGAAATATTTGCTTCAAAAACATAACAAATGTCTCATGACAAAACCCCTGCCAATGAGGTAGGTTGGTAGCATAGTCCCTTCAGCCCAAATGCTTAATCAGAATCAGAGGTCCCACAAGATTGCTTTGATTAGTATGAGATCATCTGAATGTAATATAGTGTATAATATATTCTTGTTTTTAGCAAACCAGTGGTAACAAAACCCCGTTTCTCTGAGAGAGAGCTCTAAAACCCACTGCCATGAGTTCTGTGTTTAAGGAACCATCTGTTTCCTTTCAGGATCATCCACAGCATTTGCAAACCTTGTTTTCTGTGGTTTAAAGCATCTCCTTCTAAGACCACTGGGCAAACAACAAGCAAGGCCTAGTGTGGAGCCAAGCAATGTAACAGAGTAAAGCTAGAATGAAATTATTTCTAGCTGACTTGATTTTGGAAGATTCCCACTGAAATTTCCCAATTAAAAGAAAAAAAGATACTCCCTGCCTCTGTTTGTATGCCCTTATTTTGAAATAAATATGCTTGTGATTACGTATATACACCTAAAACCAAAGAAGTAGTTACATCTGATTGCAAAAAAACTGAAGCAACTTTATGTTCGTAGGATTTTTGTTGGAACACAACAGTACTAATGTTCTTTTTCAGCCGTTAATCAACCACCACCAGAGTTTTAAATAAACTCTAATTCACAGACTACATAATCATTCTGCTCACAAACAAGACAATTTATATCCATGCATTTGATTTGGATCTCAGGTACAAACCAAGTAACTCTTGTTTTGATATGTTGTCTCTGTAGAAAAAAAGTTATCTCAAGTTCTTCCACCAGTATGAAACCCATTTGAGAAATACAATTTTCACATTTATGCCAAGTCTGCAATGCTACCTGCACAACTTCTCAGAGAAATCAAGTTGATTCTCTATGTCATACTGCTTGTTTTACATTACAGTCGTAAGAAAAAAATGCTTATATTAGAAATATTAAATAAAAATTTAAAAATTACTTACTGTTCCAACAGCCATCAGGGATTTCTTTATATTCTTCTGGTCCATACTGCTTGTCTTAAAACTGTTCCTCAATGATACTCTCTTCAGAGGAGAGGATCTGACAGCTGAAAGAAAAATGCACAATAATTACAGTTTATATCCGCAAGACTGGAGATTTGGCATGTCTGGAGGCTTTAGCATTGTTATTATTAATATTACAAATATATTTTGGAATTTGTATTTTTGGCATAACTGGAAGATTCTTGTCAAGAATGTAGCTCTTCTTTTTTAAAATGTGTTAAATCAGCTTGGATTATTTCAAATTCAAGTACTTCAGCACTGACTGTAACCAAGATTCTTTTTTGACTTGATGTAGTTAAAAAGAAAGTTAAAAACATTATCTCAAGTATCACTTAGCAGCATCTTTAAAAATACCACCATTATTATTCTAGGATGCAGCTATCTGAAACACTGGTGCTGCTACAACCTGCATGGATTGGTTGTACAGTCTTGAGAATTAGAATAGCTTTTTTCTTTAATTCACAGGTATTTTAAGGTTTAAAAAGATTAAGAAAACCAAACAAATCATCCCTAACTGAAACTACTACTGTCCAGCCTATCTTCTCCTCTGGATTTTCAAGGACATGCTTAATTCACAATGCAAGTTACCCCATTGTAACACCTCCTAGTTTAAGGCAAGGCCTCTAATTTATGCATACAGAAGTTGATGCTACTGTCTAGATTGTAAATCCATCCTCCCACCCAACAATATTCTTTAAATAGTATTAGTCCTACAGCTCAATAGAAATCAGTTGTAAAAGCACCAAGAATCTTCCATTGCAGACATGGACTTCACTTAATTAAGTATTGTATAAACACAGCAGGGGAAAAAAAATTAGTCCTTCCTCAAAGACATTGATGCAATTGTTTTGTTGTTCTAGCACGAGGATCATGAGGCATTTTGCAGTTAGGTCTCTGAGGAAGACTGTATTTTCAGTTCTGTTTTAGAGAGGGGCAACTTTAGGAGGAATGAGTTCAGTAGCAAGACACAATGAATTATGTTTCCTCTCTGAAATTGGACATACTCAGGGTGCTGGACTGAAAGCTCGCTGATTTTTCCATTTTTGCAGAAATTAGCACTGAAGCTCAGAATCCATAGAAACTCACAAGCCTGAAATCAGTATTTAACCCGGCTTAGGAGCACCCACCTCCTCAGCCTGATTGAGAGACTACCCACTAGCCATCTGATGCTCTCAGCTGAGCTTACTGAATTGCTCTCAGTGCAAAAATGCCTGTGGAAGGAATGCATACAGGCTCACTAACACACAGGGAAACAAGTCAGTGTTGCTTCACCTACGTGCCTCAGGATAATGGTGATGTAACAGTTGCCACAGATACGATACAAAGTACAAATTATTATCACCTTACTGCCAACATCTGGTCAAGTTTAAGATGGAAATCTTATAAAGTTCCTCACGCTTTTCTGAGTTTGGATTAAATCTCAGCTCAGGGTTGTTGGTTTGGTTTTTTTAAACATTAATAAATACATTCTCTGATTCATTGCAATGTTTCAGTGAATTATTTCCATTATTCCCTTTTTGCTGCCTAAAATTGAATAAAGGCTCCTGGATTTTTAACCCCTTACATCACAAAGTGACAAATACTCTCAGAACCTCATCTAAACCATGCCGTAATTAGCTAGACTTTCTGCCAGCTTAGTTTTGGATCAGTCCCCAATAAGGGGGCTATGATACAGCAAAGCATTGGGGCAGATATTTCACTTTAAAAATACATTAAATCTCCGTTGGCATCACTTGGCATTCTGCTTGAGTAGAAGTTGCTAATAAGTACTAGTAAGGTCTCATCTCTGAAATTTATTCCTGAAAATGCAAAAGTAAAAGCCACTGCTTTTTTTTTTTTTTTTACTGTTTTTTTGTTCTAATAAATAAGCTACAAGCTTAATACATGCCACACCACCGAACAACTGTCACTACAGGAGTTCACCCCAGCTGTACAAGAATTGAGATTATCTTAGTTCATCTTCACACTTTCCCCATGAAGTTTAAAAGTTTACCTAGAAAATAAAGAGCCTGGTAGTTTAGAAAGCAGCTCTCACAGGCTGTGCTCATGTGAGTAAAGTCTTCCTTTCCCTCGCAGACCTGACACTCCTGTCCCACTAACAGCTGCAGGGTACCTTTTGCATTCTTCGCTGCTCTTCTCCACATCTACTGGCCAGGCAGAGACAGATTCCTGCCACTGAATTAGTATTAGTAGTTCACCCATAAATAACAGATTTCCAACTCCAGGGTACCCAGCACAGTACTACTCACTAGCATTTTTCAATGTGGTCTGCAGAGTGGGTGATCAGCATTGCAACCATTTCACAGGTGAAGGGACTAGTGAAGCAAGCCCAGGGTCAGCCTGGCTCTCCACGGCTCCTCCAGAGCTGTACAATGCTGCCTCTTGGTGGAGTTCAGCTAAATGCTCTGCAAGGCTCTCAACCTTTCTCTGCAGCCTAAACCTCTAGACTTGACGCAAAACTAGTCTTGGCGTCTTTAGTTATTAAGGTGCTTTGTCTGTTCACTTCCTTACAGTTTGTGTCTGCCCTCTGCATGAGAAAAGGACTAATATCAGAGCTTCTAGCGTAGAGAAAAAATACCCAAGGAGTGTGTTTTAAAACCAGTAGTTAAACTGGACAGCCAGAAGCACTGAATTTGAATGTTTCATAAGCTAAGTTGAATACCCATAGAAAGAACAATTGTATGATTTTAGTAATGACCTAATTCAACTAATTCAATCATGAACTAACTCAACCTCCTCCATAAAGATTCATGAACTCTTACTCATTATCAATTTACAGTGCTTGGGGTCCTTCATTAATTATCACTATTCCTAGTTGTTGTATGTATTTATGTTATAGATGCAGTGTAAAGATGGACATGGAAAAAAAATATAGCTGTGCCTTTTTGTTTGTACTCACAGTGATGGGAAAACCTCCAAAAGCATTCAGTGTTTTGTAGTTGTCAAGACACTTCATTTTCTCTCATTCCCAAGCTTCAGAAGCTTCCTTTTTGTGATTGCAAACAGATGATGGTAGAGCATGCAATTAGACTAATAGAAGTAAATTCCAATCAGTGGTAGCCTGCAGCAGCTTCTCAGTGTTCACATCAAATGGAGGCCAACTCTTAGCATGAAGCTGTCAGCAGGAAAAGATAAATTAAAATTGATTTTTAGAAGCAAACTTCCATGACTTTCTTCATTGCACCCAGGAGTATCTATAACATCTGTAATTTATTATATATCATGGTTGGGATTTTCAACCATCCACTCAGCTTGGGCATTCAAAATCCAATAGTTTCAAACACTTGGGAGAAGAGCATTCCACAAAAGGGGGAAGTGTCTGCACCTCTCTACATGCACCAAGAATCATTATTAAGAATACACAATTTAAGACCTTACTTGAAAATGACACCTTTAAAATTTCAACTTTTAGTATAACTAGGATAGATTCTGCAGTTTAACTTTATCCTTGTCAATCTTTACAGGCTTTCTTTGCAAAACAGAGGTGGCAGATTCTCAAATATTTTAGTTTGTCCAAAAATTACCCCAGTAAAACCAGTAGTTTGTGATAACAGCTATTCAGTGCGCTCAATGGGAATAAAATATGATAGCATTAACTTTCACAATAGTGTAGAAACTGCTAAGTATATATGGTGTAAGATCCAAAGTTACCTATCTTGATCTCATCTCAGGGATCACAGTTAAAACACAAGATCTTCCAGACTTCTGGAGGGTTTCTTAAGATGGAGACTGTCTTCAGAAACTGCCCACAGATTTCCCAGGATACAAGAGGATGGGTATCCCCCACAGAATGGTCAAACTGGGAACCAACCAGTTGCACAGTAAAATTCTGTGAATGGCACCAGCCAGTGTTGTCAATGCATTGTATCCCAGGTGCCCTGGTAGGGGTGTTGAGCCTCCTGGTAGTCCAAGGAAAGGCAGGCTTGTCAACTGACCAGGCCAGCTGATGGCATAAGGAGCTGGGGAAAAGGCATAAACAAGGTCAGGTCCACCAAAGTTTATTGGGTAGAGCTGCACAAACATGACCAGATTAGTCTGGCTAAAAGCTTTTATGTAAGAAATAAAAATGGCTCTAAACACGGAACACTTGGCAATCTTTATTCTAAAGTTACTGAGCAACCCTGGTGTATATGTGCAAGTTCAAAACCAGGCTTTTTAGAGCAGAATGAGCCTTCAGTGTCCTTAATCTCTTTTTATAGGCAATAAAATGCATTTCCCACATTTCCAAACACTCCTTTCTGCCTTTAGAATTCACTTGCTCATAAGAAACAGTTTTGAACATCATCTCTATCAACTACTATGTTCCCCCAACTGCTTCAAGTCAAAGCAACACGACTGATTGCAAAGCAAGGCACCCTCATTCTAGTTACTTCCAATTTTCTATTTTTCTCTGAAAACAAGTCCAGGCCATTAGTACAGTTGAGTGTTAGACAAAAGGTTTCCAAAAAAAGCTAACATAATGCAACAAAAGTAATTTTATAACACAGAAAAATACAAGTACAGTTATACAAGTGTTCTTGTTCCAAGAACAATTGTAAGTGGGTTTTGTTTTGATTTTGAAAAATCTCCAATATCTCAGGGTAGCTGCAGTAGACCACACACTGGAAAAATTACGTGTTCTGGTCACTGTATAATAAGAAAGGATTTTTCTCTCTGAGACAGAAAAGGCCTATTCAAGGTTGGAAAGGGAGTGCAACTTGGAAGAATGAAGAATCAGGAAGCTGGGGGGATAGGTTATAATTGTAGGAGGAGGATTTGGTCTAGTTGTCTGAACAGCTGCCAGGGAATTAGGAAAGACAGCTTCAACTTTTTCATCAGCCTAGGCAAAACATAAGAGCTAAAAGCAAAAAATCAAATAAATTCCATTTTTATGGTATCTGTTATTAGGGGTGACGCCATCTCTGCTTGTCTATCTGGAGATAAGTTTTGCAACAAGAAGTGTAGCACAGATGGAAAATGAAGTGGGAGGATAAGTATCAATTCACTTAAGATAGTGGGTTTTCTGCCAAACTTTTTGTGGTATGCTCACATAGTATTCCTCAGCAAGACAATATGTAAATATCTACATCATTTATGGATGAAGATCCACTCCAGGCTGTAGACAAATGAACAGCAGATAAACCATAAACTGAGAGTCAATCCCAAGTTTCCCCCGATTTCACAGCCCACGGTAGTAAACCAGTTACATAATCTACTTTCCAGGTTATTTTACTGCAGTCGTTGGGCAATTTTGGATGGACGCCACTGAGTACATTTTTTTAACATTCTTTTTACCAATAAAACAAAATAAAAGATTTTATAGCCTTGATGTGTTTCTGGCATATTTTAAAAACTGCTGCTAATAAAACTTTTCCAAGATGAAACGGGAGGAAAAAATGACCAAGCTGTAGCAATGTAAATATCTCGTGATATTTTTTTTTTTAATTTTTGTAAATTTGGGCTTTTATGCAGGAAACCGGGAAACAGCATCACGGAAAAGATTGTGTTCAGAGAAGAAAACGCATGTAAGCACAACTTAGAGTGGAACAGTATCATGCTTCTAGCAGCCCATGTTAAAAGTAGCCTGAAAGAATCGTGTTTTCATGCACACCAAGGGCTTGCTCCTTCTGACCACTGAAGTCAGTACAATTCACCAAATAACTTTAGTGATGCATGAGCTAGTCCCTAAAGCAGCAGACCAGCTTGTATGTATGGCACTGGGCAGAGAGCCAAGAGATCCGAGTTCGTTCCTAGCTTGATACAAACTCCCTGTGTGATTTCTGTCCAATCCACCCAGGCCTCAGCTTCTCCTCTGTAAAGAGGGGTGATCTGTCTTTGTCTGCTTCCACTGTCAGCTCTCTGAATAGTCATAGTCTCTCTCTTGGCACACCAAAGCCTTTGGTTTTGGTATGTTGTTTGGGTGCTATTGTGATTTAACAAGGACTGACTAATGTGCACGCACCCTCAGCCCTCACAACTCTAGCATCATACAGTACTGCAGTGACTCTATACACTGCCCCACTCACTTCTGCAGGAGATAAAGCATGCCAAATGTATAGCAAGTACTTAAAAACGTGCCTTAAACACCAAACTCCTCTGTAGTAGGCTGACCTATGTATACAATACTGCCGTTACGTGCATCATCAATCACAAGGCACATGAGCTCGTTGATTTTCAAGGATCACCTCCTCCATGCTTGAAAATGGTCCATTCTGATAAGCAGGAAGTCAAGCAAGCACACCAAGAGACCGGCACGGATGACCGAAGAGCCCCTGATGATATTCCCTCTGTAGTTTCAAAGCACTTTTTCACTTCCGAGATCAGAGGTAATATGTTGTTACTTATTTTACACTACCAGGCAACCTTTTTAATGTTAATGCTTTTTCATGAAATTGACCACGAGAGGGCACCAGTACTGCTCAAAAAAAACCCCCCAAATTATAAAAGGAGGGGAGGGGAAAAAAAAAAAAAGAAAAAAATGAGTAGCTAAATAAATAAATGGGAATTCGCTTACAAACAGTATAGCTTCAAAGGCATAGGATAGCAGGTTCTACGGTCACGAGTCACGCCACTCACAGAATGCCCAAGTGTCAGGCAGCTACACGAATGCACTGCAGTGGGGAGAAAATGACTCAACTACCTAGAGCCAACAGAGCTAGTGCTTCTCCTGCTTCCCTGCAAGACTCCCTTTGCTTACAGACCCCCTTCCTTAGGGTGGATAGGCGGAAGGTTCACACATCTTTTTGTATCGGTGTTGTCCACAGCCTCCCCCTGCAGCACCTCTCTCCTACTGCAGGCCTCCCACACAGGAGCAGCCACCTTCACTGCTGCCCTTGGGAGGCTTGCCCCCGCCTCTCGGCAGAGAAAGCCTTTTTGTCCGTCATCAGGTGAGCTGCAATGTCTGAAACCACGTTTTCAGCCCAGCAAGCCCTAGAATGGGTGTGCTCATTTGATAGTATTTTCAATGCACACTGTCTATGAGGGGGGACTGCATGGTAACTCGCAGAACTAAAGAATGAGCAGCTGTAGCTCAAGCTGAACAGCTGACCTCCAGGACTGGGCGAGTTATTTTTTCCACAAAGACATCACCATAAGGAATTCTTCCAGAAACAAGAGAAAAGAAAAAGCATGTTATTTTTCAAGACTGCATCCTAAATATCTGATTCAAAATTATGCCATGTAATAACAAAACGCTTGGCCTCACAAAATCTCCCAGAGATCTCCCTGCCAAATACCATCTAGGATACGGATAACTGCACTGAGAGAAAAAGGTCTACAAATACCCAAATCAAGAGCAAGTGCAATTATGTATGAACGTATAGATCTTTCACAAAGCTAATTTTGCTTACAAAGGAAAATACCTCATTGCTAAAAGATTCGTACGGTTAAGCTAAACCTTTTCCTGCAGCATTTGCTGTGAATACAAAAGGATTGTTCTTTTTTGTTTTGGCTGTAAGTGAACAAAATGCTGTTTTCAACTAGATGTTTCTCCTAGTTTTTGTGACAGTTGGATTAATTCTGTGCAATTATTCTGTGAAAGTAAATTTATTCTGAACGCCCTAGTAAATTTCTGGCAGTTCAGAGGAATCTCCCATTTGGGACACATCCATTGCAAAGAACACCAGGTAAGTCAGAAATTGGGGAAAATGAAAATAAATCTATAACCAGGGTAGAAGGTAACACAGCTGCTAGAGAACAAGAGAGTCAAAAGAGTGCTTTACAGTACCAGCCTTACAGCCTAAACTTGATGAACCTTTTTGCACTATTTGAATAGCTGTGTCTTCTACTGTATTTGTAAAGGTATGTGCCAGAAAAATGGAGCAATAAAGAGTTCCAAAAAGTATGTATTAATTTGAAAAGTAATTGATAGAATATTCCACAGAGAATGGTGCATAAAATAATACTGTTCTTCAATACAGGTATAAAATTGTTTGCTTAAAAACTTGTTTCTTGTGCTTGAGCAATTCTTGAAGTACTGAAACTATTTCTAATACAGTTATCAAGCTAAAGAGAAAAAAAATACTGATTTTGATTCAACTGTTATTCCTAGCTCCAAGTGAGTTACCCAAAATAAAAATCAGATAGTTACAAATGTCTAAAATGATAATAAACACCCTAAAATGTTATTAAAGCTATGCTCGAACTTTGGAACAGAAATATCAACACCCCTGCAAAAGCATAGTCCTCCTATGCCCATAGGGTTAATGCCTCTGCTATAGAAACCAACGATATACCTCGCAAAAAAAATTTCTGTGCTCCTTGCTTCTTTTCATATGACTGTCAGTTATTGCTAACAAGAATACAAAGGGCAACTCTAAAAATAAACTAATTTATTGACTATGCTGAAGAGCTAGATATGACTGGCAATGCCTAAATTAAAATCACATGTATTTGCAACCTTCTATATTCAAAATACAAACTTATTTAGACCCTGTGGATCTTTTAAATGGTTGTAGTCTGCTCTCTTCCCCCTCGCCCCTTGCAATCTAAATGTTCACATTAGAAATAAAGAGGTAAAGATTCTTTTAATCCAAGGCTAAAGGCTTTTGATGTTGAAGTAGATACATTT
This sequence comes from Falco cherrug, assembly GCF_023634085.1. Lineage (NCBI taxonomy): Eukaryota > Metazoa > Chordata > Aves > Falconiformes > Falconidae > Falco > Falco cherrug. The sequence continues at coordinate 5,539,621 of NC_073703.1, forward strand.
TCCCAAACCAGCTGTGCAGTTCCTGTGTTAATTAGGAGATATGGAAAGCTCTTTAACAAGCGCAGAAAAACAAGAGGTCTGTGAGGTCATACATTTATTACATGCTCTGAAAAGTGATTCCTTTGCCTTTTTGTTTTAGCCAAACTTGTTTTTTCATTTTGATCATGAATCAATCTGCAAGCCACACAGGTATTACACAGGCTGGTTGGATCTGGTATCACAGATCACTAGAGGCTTGACCTACAG